>NW_005359225.1:3352465-3368622 GCF_000412655.1 Myotis brandtii
CCCGCACGTTCGTCTCGTGTTCTCCCTGCGGCCCGGTGAGCCCGGCCCCGGCCCGCCCAGGCTGCTCCTGCTGCACATGCTCTGCGCCTGCTACCGCGCCTCCCTCTCCTTACTAGTAATTTCCCCTTCTCTGCTCCCAACCTATTTTGTATTTTTCCTCTCGGTCCGTCCTTTCTTTATCTCTCTTCTTTCACCCTTTTCCTATCTCGCTTTTGTTCTTTACCTCCCGCGCTCAGGTTTAAACTTCACCCCCCCACTCCCTTCCCTCGGCCAGAATGCCAGCCCTGCCTTGGGTGGGGACTTTCTGGCGCATCCGCGATGACCAGGAGAACCTCTCCCTTTCCCGGGGGCTCCAGGCCTTTGTCGGAGCTACTTCCGCTTGGAGGGGCTTTGAGCTGCTTGGACCGGCCGCTGCTGGGCCTGATCCCAGCTCCTCTAACCTCCTGGCAGCCCTGCTCTGGGCCCTGGTGGACTCATCGAGTCTCTCTTGACCCATCATGACACCCCCTGCTCCCCCCCTCCCCCAACACACACACACTCCTGCTCACCAGTCTGCTGACGGTTGGGGGATGCTTTCCGGAGACCGCGGGCCACCAAAACAGAAGCCCGGGAGAGAGCCGAAGTGTGGTGCTCAGCAGACAGGGAGGGAGGATTCCCGGGGTCAGTTCCTCCCTCCATTGCGTGCACTGAATTGGTCCCTGGGGAAATGGCCCCTGCCCCCCTCCCCGGGCACGGATTGAGTGGGCTTTGTGTCTGGGATAGGTGCCTTTTCCTTCCTAGGGTGGGGTCCTTTTAGGTGAATTTCCTTCTAAGTTCCCCCTTCTTTGCCCTTATTCACAGGACACATAGTATGACCTTTAGGTGTTTCGTCTCCCGGCCATTTTCTATGGGAAACCAACAGGACCGGACCATGAAAGCTACTGGCAGCTTTGAAGAATGGGACGCCTTTAGAGAAGCTTGATCTTGGAGGCCTCTGCGTGAGACCTTACAGAGCCGGGTGAGAGTCCAGTCTAAGGGGGTCTCCTGCTGCCTCCTAGCCCTGGGCCTGGGGTGGAGGTGGGGAGTCAGCAAGACATTAACAGAAATAACTGCCGCCGCCGCCCCAGGGAAGTCACTCTTCAGAGTTCACAACGCCTCATGTATCCCTGCTCTCATTCTGGCTCTTGGGCCGACCCTGACAAGCCAAGGATAACGGTCCCCCTTATCACAAAGGAGGAAATTGAGCCCCCGGTGGGACAGTGGTTGGCCCTGGGTGACCCTGGGAATCAGCAGAAGAGGAACCGATTGTTCTAACTACATGGAGTTTTACTTCAGTTTTGACTGCCCCTGAGACTGAAACTGATAATAAGATACATTGCTTTTGGACACTGAAACTGGTTATTTGCTGGGGACTGCAAAATATAATTAATTCTTTCTAGGCCTGAGTTTTACTCACTCTTTTTAGTAGGGTCTTTAGCAGAGGTGACCTTTAACCCCATACCATGCCCCTGAAGGACCTGACTTGTGGCAAACCCAAGGCAACATTCAAAATGGCAGCTGGGTCTTTGTGTGCTTGTCTTTGAGGTGAGACTCATGTCCTCATGTCTCAGATGCCCAGAGAAGGGATGCCACTTGGCTTTCCTTTCTCAGAACTGCCATATTGGCACCAGAGAATCTGGCTGTTGGACTCCGTTGTGAAAGGCCCTGCTTGTGCCTGGGGCTGAGAAAACCACAGGAAAGAAATGAGCTGGGCACAGGACAAAGCAAATAGCCTAAGCTTTGGAGCCTGTAGACATAGCTTCTTACCAAGTTCCCTCCTCATCTGTAATAAGGAAGTAAGGGTGGCCACCTCGCAGGGCTGCTGAGGCCCAGTGGGCCAATAGAGTGCCCCAGGCGGAGCAGCTGTCATTACTAAGTTCCCTCCTTATCTGCAATAAGGAAGTAAGGGTGGCCACCTCGCAGGGCTGCTCTGAGGCCCAGTGGGCCAATAGAGTGCCCCAGGCGGAGGGGTGGAGCACCTCCTGGGGGATGAGGGTAGCAGAGCTGGGAAGCCAGGGAGTCTGGAGCATCTTAATCCTCCACCCATTGTGCCATTTGAGCGCCCACCTTAACTGAGCCTCAAGTGGGCCAGGCTCCAGGGAAGGGAAAATAAGCCCCGCCCTATAGGAGCTCCTGATGCAATGGAGTGGTGAGTAGGCTCCGGATTTCCCTGTTTGCCCCTGCCACCTGGGCAAGGAAGCCCAGGAGGAAGCAGCTTGTGAGCTGTTTGTTTCCATGGGTCTGTGTGTTCACAGCTGACTCCCACAGATCCTCCCTTTGCTGGTCAGCTCTTGCCTCCTGGCCCCAGCAACAGAGGCAGCCAATCAGACTGGGTTCAGAGCAGCTGCTCCTATGAAATCAGAGAAGTGAGCTCAGGATTGTCCTCCCCCACTGTGGTGCTGGGCTCACTTCCTCCCTTCTGCAGCGGGGGAGGGAAGGGTGTTGTTCCAACTCTAAGAACAAAATGTGCTTTTGGTTTCCTGTGTCACTCTATCTCTGACTTGCATCTCCCCACCCCCATCTCTTTGTGGTGATGTTGTGGGTCCCCCAATGGTGGAGGAGGTTTTCCCTGAATAACACAGAGGGCAGGGGAAGAAAGTTGAGCACCTAGGCACTACTCTCAGCCCCAAGAATTGCCTAGGATCCTTCAAGGTCCAGCTAAGTGTTACCTTGCCTAAGTCTTCTGGTGACCCACTCTTCCTTACCTCTCTCCTAATAGTTAGCTGTTACCTCTTCTGCAGTTTGACAGTATGTCCTGCAAGCCCCAGTGCAGCTTGAATCACCTGCCTACTCCCTGTGCCAGACAGTCAGCCCCCTTTAGGGTAGATATTGTCTCCTGCATCTCAGTGAACCAGGACCTACCTCGTTCTTGTTGAAAGAATGATTCGGGAGAGCCCACGCTGTGCGAGGGCTGGGGAAAGAATGAGACTGATGGGATGGGAAGGAACTGAATACCCGTCCTTTTCTTACAGACTTAGACAATTCCAGACCCTTAGGAATCTCTCTTGTTTAAGAAACCCAGGTGGAAGCCTTCAGGTTTATGCCTGTCAGGTCTTGGTCTGGCTGAAACCTTCTCCTCACTTGTGCCCTTCAGACAGATCCGCAGACGCAGGAATGTGGGCTTCATGAGTGAAATCTCTGGGCCCAGCAGACGGAGGTCTGGGCCAGGGCCTATTTGAGGCAACACTAGAATATCTGTGATCCAGACTTTCCCGGTAGTGAAAGCTCTTCACAAAATTTGGACTCCTTGGGCAGGAATTGCTTCTTCAGCCCCTATTTGAGTACCTCCAGAGCTCACTGCGGTTTTCCCTCATAGGGTTACTCTGGTCCCTGTTTAGGGAGGTGTTGCTGTCAGAGAAGGTAGGGGTCGGGGTGGTGAGCAGGGAAATTGATGGGGCCTCTCTCTCCTTGGTTAGATTCCGGCAGAGTTCCTCTATCTCGTCTTGTTGCTGGTTGAAGGTGCCCCCTTCTCCAACTTTTCTTCATCTCCTGGAAGACAGCAGAAAATTGGCATCATGGTTGGGTTTAAGGCCACAGATGTGCCCCCTACTGCCACTGTGAAGTTCCTGGGGGCTGGCACAGCTGCCTGCATTGCAGATCTCATCACCTTTCCCCTGGATACCGCTAAAGTCCGGCTGCAGGTGAGGGGATGAAGCCTGGGAATCCTTCATCCCATCTAGTCTGTTCCCTCCCCAAGACACAGACTCCTCAAGGGCCAGTGGGTTTGGGTCAGTAAACTTGGGAGCATGGGTATGCCAACCTGTCTATTCCTATACCTGTCTTGGCCTTGCAGATCCAAGGAGAAAAGCAGGGGGCAGTGCGAGCTGCAGCCAGTGTCCAGTACCGCGGCGTGCTGGGCACCATCCTGACCATGGCGCGCACCGAGGGTCCCCGCAGCCTCTATAACGGGCTAGTCGCCGGCCTGCAGCGCCAGATGAGCTTTGCATCTGTCCGCATTGGCCTCTACGACTCTGTCAAGCAGTTCTACACCAAGGGCTCTGAGCGTAAGTGTGGAGCTGGGCTTGTAGACTCCTTAGCCTTTTCTTCTCAGTCGTGATTGATCTAGTTCATTTCGCTACCTAGCTCCTTTAGGGCCCTGATACTAATGATTTCTGAGCTTTCGGGCTGTGCCAGCTCTGAGTAGGGTGTCCTCCCAAGATAATCCTCACAACCACTTTGAGAGTAGATGGTATTCTGTGTTACAGATGAAGAGACTGAGCCTTGCTGGGGGTAGCATGGGAGGAAGGACTTAGCCAAGGGCACACAGAGGGAAGCAAAAAAAAACACCCAGGACTTTATCTTCCAAAGGCCAGCACTCTTGTTTCTTCTCAGCGTGCCATGTCCACCCTCTGTTTTACACATGTGGAAACTGAGGGCCCAGATTAAAGGCTGACTTTTCCTAAGATCACATGGCAGGGAGAAGTAGATCAAGTCTTATGTGTCCCAATCCTTGGAAAAGCCACTTCTCTCTGAACCTAGGTTTTCTCATTTGTTTGATGTGAGGAGTTCTTAGAGGAAGAGCTGGTCTGGATCCTATTCCCAAAAGGCAAGAGATGGTGTATTTGGTGAGGAGAGGCAGAAAATGAGTGCAAGCCCAGCTGGACACTGACCTTCCTGGTTCGCCCACAGATGCCGGCATCGGGAGCCGCCTCCTGGCAGGCAGCACCACGGGTGCCCTGGCTGTGGCTGTGGCCCAGCCCACGGATGTGGTAAAGGTCCGGTTCCAGGCTCAGGCCCGGGCTGGAGGTGGCCAGAGATATCAAAGTACTGTTGATGCCTACAAGACCATTGCCCGAGAGGAAGGGTTCCGGGGACTCTGGAAAGGTGTGTACCAGATGTTTCTTCTTTCCCTTTTTTTTTCTTCTTCGTCTCCCCTATTCCCTGGTCTCACATAGACACTCCTTCCTTCCGTAGGGACCTCTCCCAATATTGCCCGTAATGCTATTGTGAACTGTGCTGAATTGGTGACCTACGACCTAATCAAGGATGCCCTCCTGAAAGCCAACCTCATGACAGGTGAGTTAGGGTAAATGGTTCTGGGTCTCACCCTTCCCCCAGCCCAGGATCAGATGTGGCAATCTGATTGCCCGAAAGCCACATCTTTTCATCCTGTTTCTTCTTGGCTTGTAGAATGAGGTCCTCTCACTAGCATATTGAAGCCAAGTGGAATGAAGTTCCCACTTTGCACACTGAGGCTTTGAGGCCAGGCGGGCAAAATGACTTTTAGGTTCTCAGGAGAGGTCCCAGTTGAAGTCTCTGTCTAAAATCACAAGACCCCAGCAACTTAAATAACCTCTTTCCTTCTGGAATGATGGGGCGAGGAGTTCTGACCCCCTTGCCTGCTCCTCCTCCTCAACAGATGACCTTCCTTGCCACTTCACTTCTGCCTTCGGGGCAGGTTTCTGCACCACCATCGTTGCCTCCCCTGTCGACGTAGTCAAGACGAGATATATGAACTCTGCCCTTGGCCAGTACAGCAGCGCTGGCCAATGTGCCCTCACCATGCTCCAGAAGGAGGGTCCCCGAGCCTTCTACAAAGGGTGAGTCTGTGATCCACCCACCCGATTCCAGGCCTCCTATTACACCTGGAACTGAGTAGCAACCAGTATCAAACTTTCTGATCACGGTCCTGGTATTTCATCGGCATTCTCTCATGCTCATAACTCCTTTCTCTCAGAGTTGCTGCCTGCTTTGTGGGTATTTAAATGGAGACTCACAGGGCATTCTTGCTCACAGCTACACAGCTGTGAGGCCCTGGGACCTCGACAAAGCACTGGGTTGTATTGGATGCCAGGGCCCAGTGGGGTGAGCAGGAGGTGGAGGTGCCCCCTGTGACCGGTGTTTTCTCCCTTCTAGGTTCATGCCTTCCTTCCTCCGTTTGGGTTCCTGGAACGTGGTGATGTTTGTCACCTATGAGCAGCTGAAACGGGCCCTCATGGCTGCCTGCACTTCCCGGGAGGCTCCCTTTTGAGCCTCTCCTGCTGCCAACCTGACCACCTCTGGCTTGGCTTCAGCTCCAGCCAGGCCCTCCTTTTCCTCTTCCCCTCCTTCCCTTCCCTCACTCCCCACCCCTTCCTTCTCCCATTTCTACCATCTCCCTTCCCTCTCCCCACATTTTCACCTCTCCTCCCTACCTCATCTCCCCATTGCCTCTCAGTCCTGATGGAATTGACCCCAGTTGTCACCTACCAGGATCCCAAGCCCCTCAGACCCTTGAGAAGTTCAGCCCATCTCTTTATCTTGTTCCCAAGCTAAGCCAGCACGTCATCCATAAAACAAGCTCAATCTTGTTGTCTCCTCCCTCTCTTATAGCTGTTAGCAGAGATCTTAGTTTGGTGGGCCCTTTTGGCACCTGGTGGCAGTGGGAAGCCACCCTAACTTGAAAGGGGTGGTGTAACCCACTTTCCACCTCCAGTGTCCAATCTGGGGCCCATGGACATCATCTAGTCTGTTTCTCTTTCCAGAACAGGCCTGGTGCTGAGGTGGCACGAGAAGGAGCGGTGGCTTTGCTGTCACCAGGCTCCTTGAGCTTTCCCCCAGTGCTTGGTGCTCCAACATTTGCCTTTCTCGCCCCTCAGCTGGCCCCAGGCCTGCTGATCTGCAAAAGGAGTGTTCCTGTCTGCTCTGCATCTCCTGTGCTTCTTGGGAGATTTAGAGGAACTTGGGAATCAGATGCTGTGGGCTTATTTTATTCCATTTTATAAATGGGAAACCGACCTCCCCAAAGTCCCAGACCTAGTGAGGGCGAGTTGGGCTGCCTCCCATCCTCCAGATTGCCATCCTTGGGAGACAGTGTTGCTGCTCTGGGAGAGCAGGCCGCCGGGCAGACATCTGGCCTCAGCCTGAGGGTAATTTACTCTTGGAGTCTCACCCTCTCCCTGGGCTAGAGATCCCAAGGAAGCAGTGGCAAGCCCTGGCTTAGCTGCATTGGGGTTGACACATTTCTGTCCCTCTTCCTACCACCTGTCCTCAGGCAGGAAAGCAGGTGGGCAGGGCTACTTTTGTTTCAAGGGGTCAGGGACTGTGAGGTCCTAAAATCTCAAATACCTCATGCAGGGCTGAGCCCTTAGAATTAAGCCCACCAGACCCATCATAGATGTCTGAAGAATCTGAGGGCTGAGAGAGGTCATGCCGGCAAGGACACAGGACCTCAGCAGCTGATCTTGGAGTCCTGCAGGAATCCTGTTGGGTAGCTGTGGAGCCAGGTGGAGAGAGCATGACCCTCTCCTCACAGCCTAAAACAGCTGATGCTGCTGCTCTTCCATTGGTCATAGCTGGAGGCTAGGCTTTCAGCACCTGGGCAAGTGGTTCAGGATATTAAACAGGTTCCTGGAAAAGGAAGAAGGGCCCAGCTTCTGACAAATTAACTCAAGGCCTCAGTCCCCAAGAGGGACAGCGGGGTGCCATGAGTTGATTCAGAGTGAAGCCCAGCAACTCAGCCAAGCTGTTCTCTACTGGGCTACAGGCAGTCAGTGTAAATGGAGGCCCCTGGCAATGTCTTTGGCACCTTGTCACTGTTTTACACCAGAGGACCTGAGGGGCAGTTTGTCACCCTAGGCATGTCAGCTGGTTCATTTCAGCAGGCTTGTGTCCCAGACATGGACAGGTGTGCACCAGGTTTCACCATGGTTCTGGGTATGATCCAGGGGCGATGATCTGGGAAAGGTGGTAGGAGCCATTGGACAGCGTACCACCACTAGGCCTCTAACTGGTCCTCAGTCCTTAATGCCTATAAAATGGGTGTGTGATAGGCTCTGCTTTGCCTATTCACAAGTTATCAATTGGAGATTGATAGAGTGGACCCAGGTTTTGAGCAGGGCATGGAACTATCTCTTACATCCTTTCTTGGCTGAAAAACAAGATCTTCCTTCAGAGTCTCACCCTGGGGAAGAGGTAGCAGGCTTTCCAGCTGGCCTGGCGGAGACCTGGAGTGCTGGAATATCCCAGTGCAGGCCCACATGTCCTTACCTAGTCACTGTTCACAGAACAGGGCTGCTACCACCACTCAATCACCCAGGTTGTGCCTCAGGTCATATTTGGCTTCACTCATCTGGTTTGCACAAGGACTGCAAGATAGGGGTTGTAATCTTTGTATGAATCAGATTTCAGAGAAGGGAAGGGGTTTACCTAAGGGCACAGCTGGCAAGCAGCACATCTGAGGTATATCTGACTCCAAAGCCATGATTATGCAGAGATACTCCCTAGACCCCAGGTCCAGATCCTACACCTTGGGCTGCTATTGCCGTTCCCTGATAGGTTACAAATGGCTGACTAGTGCTGCTGAGTCCCCATTGGAGAAAGAGCCTTAAGCTAATAATGATGCTTTGAATGGTGGAATCCAAACAATGTGGGAGCCCTTTCTGCCACCTCCGAAGTTTTCACAAAAGTGGCCACTTACTCTGTCATAAAACTGGACCTATCCCAGCCCAAGCCTAGACTCGGGAGAGTCTAGGCACAGAAGAGGTGCCCACCTCACAGTCTGACGGATGAAGGCAGATGGGGAGGCAAGTGTGGTCTGCACAGGCTCAGCTGGATCTGGAGGCTGGCACTCCTGCAGGCCACTTGAACAGCAGTTCTGGGCCTGAAATCAAGTTCACCAAGCACTTTCACACAATGACCTGGTCCTCACAAATAGCTGAGGAAGGGTCAGTGGCTGGGCTGGGAACAAAACCCAGGTCTTCCAAGGCTACCATGCCTAGAGGCAGCCCAGGACCCACTCTCTGCTCAGGCCAGGGAGTTGAGGCTGGCAGGATAGAAAACAGCCATTTCCAGCGCTTGTGTCCTTTGTGCTGCCTCTCGGCAGGTGAGTCTGGGAAGTGGCCTTTGAGGTTCTGATGACAGCTGTGCCACTGAGCCCTGAGACAAGTGTTTTCTTGTACTTCAGTTTTCCTGAGTACAATGTGACCTTATCACACTAGAGACTTGAGCCCTTTTTAAAGACCACGTGTCCTGAGAAATCAGCAGAGCTGGGGACCCTCAGGCTGCACAGCACTGCCCCAGGCTCTCAAGGTGGGAGCATAAAGGCTCTGAACCCTCAGGGACCCAGCCACATCCACAAAGTCAGGGCAGGGACCCAAGAGGGGCTACATGAAGCTTCTCTCCCTCCAACACATCTGGGTGTAGTAGCTAGAAGATAGCAAATAAGTCTTTATTTGTCAGCCCATCCTCATGCCACACCTGTGCAGTGGGCTGGCTTCCCTGAGCACCCAAGGCTGTGGGAAGTAGAAATGGGGTAAGGCCCCCCACAAGCCTCCTCTGACCGCTGCTGCAGCCCCCAGCCCACCAGTTACGTCAGCAATGCCTGGCGCAGCATCTGCTTCTTCTGGGGTGTGAGGCGGGTGGGGAACTGGATTTCGAAGAAGATGAAGAGGTCCCCCTTCTTGGTGGGGTCCTCAGGCAATGGCATCCCCTCACCTGGCACCTTCTTGCAGTACTTAGGACTGAGAGAAGATGAAAGAAGAGAGTTGAGAGGGCACCCCAGAGCAGCATCTGGACAGAGCCCATGCCCGCCCTGCTCACATCACCTCAGGCATGGGGCAGTCGCTACAGCTTCCACCATGGGCAGTAGCTTTCTTCAGCCAGAGCTGGGTGGGAGGAGAGGAGGCTGGCTTGTTCCAGATAGTTTGCTCCCTGAGAACCCATTTACACTGAGTTTCTGGGAGTATTTCGGGAACCTCATTTTAGAGATGGGAAACGAGTGAGTAGACCCTGGCTTGGTGGGGAGTGTGGGCTGCTGAGCAAAGCTTCCCATGCAGAGGGCCCTCCTTGGAAAGGGCTCATTGGGGTTAACTCAGAACTCTAATGAGAGCTTTTGGAGGATGGAAGATGAAGGCAACAAGGATTGCCTAACACTGTGGGCCCCTAGCCCAGTGGTCGGCAAACTGAGGCTCGTGAGCCACATGCGGCTCTTTGGCCCCTTGAGTGTGGCTCTTCCACAAAATACCACGTGCGGGTGCGCATGTACAGTGTGATTGAAACTTCGTGGCCCATGTGCAGAAGTGGGTATTTTGTGGAAGAGCCACACTCAAGGGGCCAAAGAGCCGCATGTGGCTCGCGAGCTGCAGTTTGCCGACCACTGCTAGCCTCTAAAGGGGCTTTGTGAAAGTTAGAAAAAGGCACCCCGTTGGCCCGGAGAGGCAGAGTGGAGATGGGATTTTAGTCCTCTCTCGCCCCCTTGTGCTTAGTGCAACCTCAACAACTGCACTAGGCCAACCTGTCTGATGCTACCCTCTAAGGCCCAAGCCAGCGCTTCTGCCTATGGAGGCCCCAGCAGATGGACTCACTGGATGATGTCATTGATGGGGATGTTGAGCAGCCGGTCATCTAGGGTCTTCACCTCCACGGTGCAGCAGGTCAGAGCCTAGGGGGCATTAGGGCCAAAGGCAGAAGTAGGGAAGGACCCCATGGCCATTCTGTTCAGAAGGCACTTTATAATCCTCTTTAGTACCAGGCCCCAAGCTGAGCCTCAAGGAGATAAAGGGATATCCAAGAACTAACAGGTGAGTGAGCCAGACAATTACCTGCCCTCAAGGAGTTCGGTCTGGTAGGCAAGACTGATGTTGATATGTGTTATGATAGAGGGAAGTAGAGGGGTCGGTGGGAGCCAAGGAGAGCCGCCCCCCAAAAGACCATTCTGGAGTGAACAAAAGGGCTACACTGTGCTGGTAGCAGTTGATGAGGGCTTTAAAGAGTGAAGAGGAGCTTACCAGTTAGACAAGGTGGGTAGATAGCACTTCAGGCAGAGGGGCCAGAATAAACAAGAGAATGAAGGTGTGAAAATGTACCAAATGGGCAGGAGCTCTAAGTGGCATGGTGGCTGGAGGGCAGGGGATGAGATCAGCAGAGGCCAGATTGTAGAGGGCCTCCAATGCCATGCAAAGATGTTTAGACAGGAGTGTGGCACGGTCAGATAAGGAAACTGCTGGTGGAGTCAGGAAGGCCACCAAAGACTGCTGCTCAGACCCAGATGGGGGGATGAACAGAAGTGGACCAAGTGGAGAGGGACTTGGAGGTGGAATTGACCGGACTTAGTGACTGACTGCAGGTGGGTGGGGGAGGAGAAGCAAAGTCTAGGCTGGTGCCGTTTCTTGCTTGGGTTGTAAGGGTGTGGAGGGGACACTCATGCTCAGGAGTGAAGCTGGCCACAAAGATTCCGTGTGGCAGTCACCACATTCTGAAGGCCTGCTTGCCTCGGGGCCTCCCATAGGGCAGGAGGAGCTCACTCTGATCCACCCACCCCCGAATTTTCCACTTTAGCCACTCACCTTGCCCAAGGGGATGGAGTTCACAAAAATGAGGTTGTCATTCTCCCTGCGGAAGCGAGGGTGTAGCTTCTCCTTTACGATGAAGATGATGTCTGCTGGGATGATGTTGGGGCCCTGGGCAGAGGGGGCCAAGGGAGGACAGGACTAATTGGTGTGTGATCTTGACCAAGTTATTGACTCTACTGGTCTCCAGGTCTTCATCAAAACAATGAGATCCAGCGGTTCTCAACCTGTGGGTCGCGACCCCTTTGGCGGTTGAACGACCCTTTCACAGGGGTCGCCTAAGACCATCCTGCATATCAGATATTTACATTACGATTCATAACAGCAACATTACAGTTATGAAGTAGCAATGAAAATAATTTTATGGTTGGGGTCACAACATGAGGAACTGTATTTAAAGGGCCAGAAGGTTGAGAACCACTGGATTAGACCATTGTTCTTTTAAATTTTTTTAATTTTTATTTTTGTTAGTCCTCACTTGATATTTTCCCATTGACTTTTAGAGAGAGTGGAAGGGAGGGGGAGAGACACAGAGAGAGAAACATTGATGTGAGAGAGACACATCGATTTTGGTTGCCTCCCGAACATGCCCTGACCAGGGCCGGGGATCGAACCTTCAATCGAGGTACATGCCCTTGACCAGAATCAAACCTGAGACCCTTCAGTCCTGGCTGATGCTCTATCCACTGAACCAAACCGGCTAGGACTAGACCATTCTTGATGGGCCCTTACAGTTTGACTCCATAGCCTCTCCTCTGAGAAAATTTTCCCTGATGAATCTGTGCTCCCAACCCATTCTTTCTCCTCTACTGAGCATGCCCAAATAGATGCACTCAGCTGAAGGGAGACAGGCTTCCTTAGATGGTGGGTGGAACACTGAGCTGGGTGTTCTACAAAGTCTCTGTCCTGCCAAACTTCACCAAGTCACCAAAATTCTACTGAGGTCTCTTTTGCGCCCTGAGACAGAGGAATCAGACCTACCCCTACCCCCAAGAGCTCCAGTCTAGAGGGGTAAACAGGCACATAGTGAATCCTCAGCATGTTCAACACTGATAAAGGGAACCCAAGGGCAGGAGCTCAGGGAGGTGCTGACCCAAGTGGGAAGGTTGCCCAGCGGGGAACATTAGAGTTGGGTCTAGAAGAGATTTTTTTTGGAAATAAATGTTCTATAGGTGAGAAAGGGAGCGAGAAGTACCAGCAGAGAAGTTAATCTCCCTCAGCTCTGAAGACACCATCCATTGCCTTGGACAGTAATTTTATATTTGTATTTAAATAAGTATTTAAAATTATTAATAAGTGCTTTCTGAGTAGTTCCTATAGTTGGATTTTACTCAGAGAAACACTGAAGAAATTCAAGCACTAGAGTTAGGACTGGGTTCTCTTTTCAGCTCTGTGCTCTTGCCTTGGGCAAGGGCCTCCCCGCTCTGGGCCCCAGTTTCCCACTCTGCAAAATGGAGAGAAGCCCTAAGCTGCCCACTCACAGAGGTGTTGTGAGGCTCTGTCCCATGGAAGGGACATTAGGGATCATCTCACTCACTCTGCAGACTGCTCTCCCTGCCAGACCAGGGTTCACAGGAGCAGAAAAAAGTATTGCCTCCTTGCCCCCGACCCTGCCTTCCCACCACCTGAGCCCAGGTAACTGCTCCTGGAACTGACCTTAATCAGCTTCCTTCCCTCTCACCTGGTCACCTTCCTTCTCAAAGGTGATCCGTGTGCCTTGCCTCCAACCAGGCTTCACATCAATTGTGAGGATCTTGTCCTTGATGGTAGAGGAATACCCATCCTCGTTCAGCACCTGCAGTGGGATGGTGGGAGAACTGGTCAGGATTTCCCAAGGTGAAAGAAATGCCGAAGGATCTGCGCTGGAGCTCAATCCTCCAGCAATGGGGAGAACCTGCCTTGAGCCATTGCCACTCCCACCCCATTCCACCAGAACAGGAACTTAGGATTCCAGGATGGCGGGCATGTTATGGGGCCAGGACCTCAGATGCCAAGCAGTCACCACGAGTGGATCAAACCACTCTGGCCCTAGAAATCATGTGGCCCTGGCCACTAACAGATACACAGTGAACATGTACTTAATTCCTCTCTCCCACCCCAGAGGATGACACAGAGCTCAACATATCTGAACATCAGCTGAAGCATTCCCCTCTTATGTCACCCATCCATTCCCCAATCGCATGCCCAAATGGGTGCCATCTGTGGAAAGCATGACCACAATTGGCATCTACTCTGCTGGGCAAAGTTTGAGGGGACTTTGTTCCTGTGCTAGCACAGGGCTGGGCCAAGAATTCCTCAACCAGTCCCCTCAGGGACTGTCTCCCAGCCCACCCTTAATTCCCACACTGCTCTTTCTTACTCATGGATCATACCCCAGATGAAATCCTGAGGGTATGGTCTGGTAACATCCAGAGGGCAGAAGTCACAGTTTTAGCTCCTCCCTTTCAGAGCCCATGGGGATGTGGCTGAACTGAGAAGGGAAAGATCCTCTCCCAATGAGAAAGGTTGCAGAGGGAATTCCTACACGAGGAAAGAACCAGGCCTCACTTGTCCCCTCCAAACTCCAGATTCTAGTATTCTGCAATCCTAGGTCTCTGAGTCTAAGATTGCAGAATTCCATCAGAGACCAACCTGAGGTCTCTAGAGTCAGGGTGACTGTTAGGGTTGGAGGGGACAGTTGATGGCTCCCTGTAGGAACAAGCCAAGTACTCACCCTGCGGGAGATCTTGATTTTCTTGGTGCAGCCAAAAAATAAGTCCTCCAGGGATAGGTAGAGGTCTCTTTCTATTGGGAGGTCCTGTTTCTTGACCCCTCGGCCCCGGAGCCCCCCAAAGTTCAAATCCACCTCTTGTCCTTCTGCATCAAAAAACTCTGCAGGAGGTGGAGAGAGGAGTAAGAGGAGTTGTGTCTAGAGACTTGGGTTGATAGAACTTCCCCTACCCCTCCTCTTCAGTTCCCAAGGAAATCGGATGCTGGTAATACCTAGCATCCGATTTCCATCTTGAAGACTCAGACTTGGGCCAAGAAACTGTCCTCAATTGCAGATCCAATGATTGTCATCCCTTGTCACTCCCCATTGCTTCATCCCCCACTGTGGACACCCCTCCCTTTCCTGACTTCCTTTCCCCACAACTGTGAGCAATGGACTATTATAGCCACTTAATAGTGAGGAAGCTGAGGTTTCAGAGAGATGAAGAGATTTGCCCAGGATTACAGAGCTCATAAGTGGCAGCACATGGATTTGAAACAGGCCATCTGAATCCAAGTCTCTTGCTTTTCCCAGTCTTACATGGAGTTTATTATAAACTCAGGTTTCTTTGGCAGATAGATGAAGGCAATGCACAGTGGGAGGGATATCTGAGGTGAAGGGGCAGTAGGCTGTAGCCCACTTATCATAGTAACATGGAAAAGAGGTAGGTGTGTGTGGGGGGGGGTCAAGTGGGAAAAAAGGAGACATATGTAAAACTTTAGACAATAAATAATTTAAAAAAAAAAGAGGTAGAGAGAACTTTTGAAATGCAGAAAGGCTATGGTATAGCCAGGAAGAAGGGGCTGGGCGAGCCAGGCAGTGAAAATCTACTCTCTTGAGCTGCAGAACTGGAGCCTGGAAGACAGGTTTGGAGGTTAACTCCTTGCAAGGTGATTCTGAGCCTCAGAAATCAACTCTCTGTCCGTTTGTCTGAGACCTGGGACCTGTGATCATCCACCCATGGATGCATGGAGTCAGCTGACTAACACACACACCTGTGCAATGAAAGCTTATGCAGCCGTAGAAATGAATAAAGTAAATCTATATATAATTTATAATAAGACGAGTGAAAAAAACCTGTGTGTACAATGTGGGCCCACTTTCTTAATAAAATAAAAGGTTGATGTAAAAATAAAACTATGCTCAGAAATGCATAGACAATCTCTGGAATAATACATAAAATGTTAACTGTGAGTGGCTGCTTCTGGGAAAGGACTGGAAGGCTGTAATTTATTCTTCAATAAATTATTTCTTTACCATGGTACATATATATGTAAAAGGAAAAAAAAACTACTCGAAGAAAAGCATCTTTACAGCTATGTCCAAGGCCAGGGGATAGGCAGAACCTCTTACCACTAAAGGGGTTGTTTCCTCCGAAGAACTCATGGAAAACCTTTTCAGCGTTGCCATGGAAGACGTAACCAGTTGCCCAAGGGGTCTCGGACCCAAACTCCAGAGGAATCCCACCCTTCAGACCCTCTTCTCCAAACTTGTCATAGATGCTTCTCTTCACAGCTGTGGATATATGCCACTTTGAGAAGGAGGCAGAGTCTTGGGGGCTAAGATAGCTAGAAGGCTGAGAAGGAGGAGGATATGGGGAAGAACATAGGATGAAAGCATCCATATTTCTAGTTAGGGGTTTAATTTCGTTGTGGTGGATCTGGGTATGCCCTCCTCCAGAGAAGAGATGGGAAAGACTATGTTTTGCTGAGGAGGGGTGGGGATTGGAGTAGAAACAGGGAGACTAAGGGTCAGGCTATCCCTCTGGGATTTAGTTTAATCCATCATAACTGCTATCTCATCTGTACAGTAAAAATAATCCTAGAACCTCGACATTTCAGAATCTAATAATTCTAGAGCTCCCAAATTCTAGAGTTTTGAAACCCTAGGATCTAAATTCCTGAAAACTCCGGGCTGGAAAAACCTTAGTGATGTGTCCATTCTCCTGCACAATATCCCTGAGTACAGTCTCCAGGACAAGTGCTTTGGGAAACCCAGGTGGGCAATGCCCCAGGCAGGGGTGGGAAATCACTTCCTCCACTCTTCTGGTTTCCATAGGAGAAAAATGTCCTAATTACTGGCCTCTCTCTGCCCTTTTTAAAAAATATACATTATATATATAT
>NW_005359225.1:3368639-3390010 GCF_000412655.1 Myotis brandtii
ATATAATTTTTATTTTTGCTGATTTCAGAGAGGAAGGGAGAGGGAGAGAGAGAGATAGAAGCATCAATGATGAGAGAGAAACCTACTGGGGATTGAGCCTGCAACCTAGACGTATGTCCTGACTGGGAATTGAACCATGACCTCCTAGTTCATAGGCTGATGCTCAACCACTGAGCCATGCCAGCTGGGCGCTCTCTGCCCTTTTATGCTGTACTCAGGGAAATGGAGACGTAGCTACTTAGTAAATCTGGGAAGGATAACCTGGGCCTCAGCCTTGGCCTCCTTCCCTTGGCAGCAAGCATCGAGCTCTCTCCATCCCTGTAAGAGACAGTGGGGTGTGGGGGATGTGGGGAGTCCTGCCCCACCTCTTGCTCTGATGAGACCGGGTGAGCTCATCAGCTTGATCTGGGGGTTCTCCATGCCACATCCTCCACCTTAGCTTGTGTCTCCTGAGAAAGGCAATTCTTCATTCTTTTCTTTCTTAGTTTATTTAGATCCTGCTTACTGTATGCTGAGGCTCCTCAGAAAGCCCAACATTCAGAAACTTAAGGAATGATCTTAATGGCGAGGTGGGGCAGAGGAGATGTCCTGGAGTCACTCCTCCAGGCTCAGCCCCAGTCACTCACGGTCGCTCAGCACGTCGTAGGCCTCCGCTATTTGCTTGAATATCTCCACTGAGGCTGGCTCCGTGGACTTCAGTGGGTGGTTCTTCAGGGCAAGTTTCCGGTACCTAGAGGAAGGAGGGTTAGAACAAGTCCTAGTAGACCTGGTTCAGAGCTGGCTCAGCTTTCTATTGCCTGGGGGCCTCTTAGAGCTTTGGTGTGCCCAGCTGTAAATCAGGGCTGCGGTGGCCAGGGAAGCACACTGTTCAGACCCCCTTGAAGAGAACCCAGTGTAGGGAGCACAGCTGACTGACAGCCCAGCGGCTGCCCCTACCCAAGGTCTTTGTGCTGATCCTATACCCGCCACCCCAACCCCAGCTGCTCCCAGCCAATGAATAAAGATGCTGGGGATATTAGTGATGGCCCAACTCTGAAGGACACAGGGCTCCTCATCACACAACCTCTGCTGCTTGAGGCCTCCTCATCAGCCTGGCTGAGGTTTTCTGCAGACGAGGCTACAGCCTTCCTTCCCCAAACCTTCCTGCCCTCTCTCCTTCCACAGGTGTCAAACCTACACAGTCCTGCTCCCCCTTCACCCCAAGTGTTTCCCCAATACATTTTTTACACCTCTAATCCTGTCTTGGTGTCTGAACGGACACACAGGCCTCTTGGGAAGAGTAGATAAAATAAGGTGTCAAAGGGCCTGGTACAGAGCGGCACTCCGCGCAGGTCAGGTGCTTTCACCGTCTCCAGTTGCTGTTGCCTATAATCTGAGACGGCTCCGAATTATAGGCAACAGTAACTCTTACTGAGCTGGGTTTGCTGTCCTGGGACCCTACCTCTTCCCATGAGGGTCCTGGCTCAGCCCTTGGAGGCCGTGCAGAGAATCTGCTCTGTCTACCTTAAGAGACTTAAAGATAATTGTCAGGACCCTTCTGAGACTTCTAAAGCAGCCCTTCTCCATGACAGAGGTTGCAGTCAGTTCTGAGGAGATTTGCAAGTAAATTCTATCAGTGAGGAAGAGTAAAGAGATTTGAGAAGAGTTCAGTTTTTCATGTAAACGTGAGTGGCTTTAAGATGATCTCCGCAGTACTATCACCTACTCTCATTCACCTGCTTTCCTGAGTGGGAGACCGGGTGGAGTCACAGTGCCTTTGTGGCAACCTACAGTGAATGAGTGACACTGAAAAGGTTCATTGGTGATTGATTATGAATCATTGTTATATAAGTTTAAATTGGGGGGTGGTGGCAAAATCTAGGTACTCCTATGGGAGAGTGTGTTATACATGTGACTCATCCCTTAAGAGCTGTTGCAGGGGAGAAGGTTTAAGCGCCGTTGTTTGAAACATATGCAGTTCTTTTAATCACTAAATATTTGGTTTCAGATGCAAATGATTGCTGGCATATTCATGTTCATTATCTCATATAATCCCATTTAATACCATGACAACCCTCCTCCCCTTCTTAGGGAGAGATGGGAGAACTGAGGCTCAGAGAGGTTAAGTAATTTGCCCATGTCACACAGCTAGCAGGTAGGAGAACCTGGACTCAGACCTAAATCTTTCCAATGCTTAAGTTGGGCTCATCGTTCTGGATTCCAACTGCCCTCCCTCCGCATGATACTTCCTTCGATGGGCCCCAAAGGCCAGTGAGCTGCTCCGAACAGTGGGTGACATGACACACTGTCCTGAATTGTTCTTTGTTTCACGAGTTTGTGTCTTGTTTCTCCAGCCATACTGTAGCCTCTCTCCACTTACGTCACTTAGATGCCTAATGGACCTGGCCCACGGTAGGCAACTATAGCAGGCCTGGTGTCTGAGTGCGGGCTCTGCTGTTTCCTAGGCATGTGACCTTGGGATAATAATGGCACCTGCCTCCCAGGGTTGTAGGATGATTAAGTGAAATAATGATGGAAGGTTCTCAGAACAACACCTGTACAATTCCATAAATGTAGTAGTATCACTACCCAACCTTAATTGATCGAATTATCCTAGATTCCTTCCTTTTTCTACCCTCTAATTATCCAAGTAATTGTCAAGTCCATTCTCTCCCTTCTGGACAGCCCCCTGCCCTACTTCACGCTTCAGCTTTTGCCTTATCATTACATCCTCTGAAGGGGTCTCTCTCCTTCCAGTATAAGCTTCCACAGCACCCTGCACTTCCCCTTTTGTAACACTCATCACACTTGTGACTTATTCAACATCTGTATTCACCCACAAAATTAAGCTGCATCTCTGAGTCATGCTTATATCTCCTAACCCATTAAGTAGTTGCTCAATAATTATGTGTACAAGTTTTTGTTTTTTTTTTCAGAAAAATGTGCTAACTCCTGTCCTAGACTTTCTTAGAAATAGACCATAACGCCCCCAAACTTGATGCAGTTTATTCAACAGTAAAACCCATGTGACAGCCAAAGTAAAACTTGTAACACATCCTTCTGGCCAGATCACTCTTCTGTTCTCAATCCTTTAGTTCTCCATAATATTCAGAATAAAATTCAAATGTCTCCTTTGTCCCCATTTCATAGTTAGGAAAACCAGGGCACCTAAGAGGGGAAGACAGGGCATGGAGGGTAAAGGATGATGGACTGGGAACCCTGACGCAGCCCAAAGCCAGGCTATAAGTGTGCAAGGAGCACGAGAAGAAACAAGGTTTACTTCGCTTGCCCAAAGCTGTGCAGGAAAGATCAATTTGAAAGAGAAGATGGGGCCTGCCCCAGCACATAACCCAGCTCCTGTCCCAACTTACGCCTTCTTGATCTGGGCATCCTCTGCATTGCGAGTGACATGGAGTATAGCGTAATAATCCTGGCCCATGGCTGGCTGGCCCGCAGTCCTCAATAGCCCTGACGCTAGCCGGGCTGTTAGTCTGCATTCCTTGGTTGCTCCTGGCAACCGCACAGGTGCACTCTGGGAGTTATAGTCCTTCCTGCCTAAGCAAACCACCTTCCCAGCTCTGTCTTATGGAAGAGTGAATGCAAGAACTGAGAGAACTGGGGCTGATTCTGTGACCCTGATAAAGATCACTCAACTCAGAAACCCGAGGGGGTTAAGAGAGTAGCAATTAGTTTTAATTTAAAATTTTTCATAACAAATGCATTTTGCTGTTTTTTAAAATAAATTTTTATTTTAGAAGTTTTAGATTTTCAGACAAGCTGTGAAGATAGTAGAGTTCTCAAATACCCCACACTCAGTTCCCCCATTATTACATCTTACAAGTTCTTTGTACATTTGTCACAAATAATAGCCAATTTTGACATGTCATTTATATCAGAAGTTCATTCTTTATTCAGATTTCCTAGTTTTTAACTTAATGTCTTCTTGCTGTTCCAAGATCCCATCTAGGATCCCGCATTACATTTAGTTGTCACGTCTCCTTAGGCTCCTCTTGACCACAACTGTTTCTCAAACTTTGTTTTTAATGACTTTGACAATTTAAGGAGTACTGGTAATTTTGGAATGTCTCTCAATTAGGATTTGATGTTTTGTTTGTTTTTTATGATTAGACTGGGGGTTGTGGGTTTTGGAAGGAAGACCAGAGTGCCATTCTCATCACATCAGATCAAAGGTATGACCTATCACTGGTGGTGCTGATCTTTTTTTTTAAAATATATTTTATTGATTTTTTACAGAGAGGAAGGGAGAGCGATAGAGAGTTAGAAACATCGATGAGAGAGAAACATCGATCAGCTGCCTCCTGCACACCCCCTACTAGGGATGTGCCCGCAACCAAGGTACATGCCCTTGACCGGAATCGAACCTGGGACCCTTCAATCCTCAGGCCGAGGCTCTATCCACTGAGCCAAACCGGTCAGGGCTGGTGATGCTGATCTTGATCACCTGCTGAGACAGTGTTTGCCAGGTTTTTCCACTGTAAAGTCACTTTGTTTCCCCCTTTCTGGGTTGTACGTTTTGGTGGGAAGTCATTTTGAGGCCCACCCCTAAAGAGTGGGACATTCTGCCCTAACCGGTCTGGCTCAGTGGATAGAGCGTCAGCCTGCGGACTCAAGGGTCCTGGGTTCGATTCTGGTCAAGGGCATGTGCCTTGGTTGCGGGCACATCCCCAGTAGGGAGTGTGCAGGAGGCAGCTGATCGATGTTTCTCTCTCATCGATGTTTCTAACTCTCTGTCCCTCTCCCTTCCTCTCTGTAAAAGATAAATAGAATATATTAAAAAAAAAAAAAAAGAGGGGGACGTTCTGCTTCATCTCCTTGAGGGCAGCAGTGCACTCACAAGCCAGAAAGAGAAAGAAGGGGGGAGGGGAGAGTGATAAAGTAAACAAAAAGTTAAATACTGGGAGATCTGGGTGATTAGAATCCTTTGTACTATTCTTGCAACTTATTTGTAAGTTTGAAATTATTTCAAAATATAAATTAAATTAGAAAAAAATATAAAATATATCCACATTGTTTAAAATAAACCTTACTTTACAAGGCTATTGTAAGGCCTGTGCTTGGTACGGAGTCCTTGCTCCATAGCTGATGCCATTGTCAGCTTAAGAAACAGAGGCACTTCTCACAATAAGTCACAAGGGGGCATCTGAAAACCAAGAAACAAGGTCTAGCAGAGCTTCACTGGGCCTGCAGTGCTGCGGATGGGGGTTGTGCACCCTTCCTTACCCAGAATGCACTACTTAATCCAAAAGAAAAAGTAAGCTTTGTCTGTTACAAAGTGGGGATCAGTCCATTCACAGTGGACAAGGCTTGGGTGTGGATTTCACAGCAGCTCTCAAGGTCACTGCATCCATCACAACCAGGATATCCACTTTGGAGACCTATGGAAAGGGGGTTATGAATGTGACAGCAATGGAGAAGAGTCCAAGAATGGGAACTCAGACACACTGGCCATGTGATGAACTCAAGCCATAATCCTGTTTTGTTTTCTTTCTTTTTTGAGAGAGCGAGAGAGTGGGGGTGTGGGAGGAAGGGAATATCAATTTGTTGTTCCACTTATTTGAGTATTCATTTGTTGATTCTAGTGTGTACCCTGACCAGGGATTGAACCTGGTGTATCAGGACAATGCTCTAACCAACTGAGCCAGACCAGCCAGGGTTCATCCTGGCTTCTTAATCTGACTTCTGAGAGGTCCCCTTGGACTTCCTAGGAATCGATGTTTCTCAGCTCTGGAATATGTCTCTTCGGTCACCTGAGCCTATCACAAATCACTTCTTCAGTGAAATAGCTCTAGTCCCAGGTCTCGTGGCCACATGCTTAGGTGGAAGGAGCACAGGCCTTGGAGACAGACTGAGCAAGGTCCAATCAAGGCTCTGGTACTTAATGTTGAGCCTCAATTTCCTTATCTGTAAAACAGGAATATCTTCCTTTTTAACCGTGTTGTAAGGATTAAATATACACAGATAGAACCCAGAACAGAGTAGATTACTAGTAGATACTCAATGAATGACAATATTTTATTTTCACAATTTTGTTTAGGCATTAGCAACAGGTAGAAAAAAAATGGCATTTAAAGTTAAGATAAACTGTTCAAGTTCCTGCTCTCTATGACCCCTGGCAAATCACTTCATCTCTCTGAGTCTCACTACTGGTATGTCACAAGGTAGCAAAAGACTACATGAGAACATGCCTTTAAGAACTCTGTAAACCAGACTGTTACCTGAGCCAGGAATTACCTTCCTTCCCTTAAATAAATTCCAGAGCTCAGCCACATGGCTCAGCTCAAGCGTTGCAAGCTCCAAACTTTTTCTTTAATAATCTCTAAAATGTAAAGGATATGGCTTTCATGTTCTGGAAATTGTTAAAAAGAATGAAGGTCTAAATGTAAAAGAACTAAGATACTAAGTGAAAATAAGCCACAGAACACATAATGATTCCATTTTTATGTTTAGAGAAAAAAAGAAGTAACCACGTCACACTTTTGCTTAAAAACCCCTTCATGACTCCCCACTGCCAGCCAAGTGAAGTTCAAGCTCCCCATCTGGCATTCAAGCTCCTTCACTATTCGGGCCCTGCCAGCCTCTCCAACCTCATCTCCTACAGGCCAGCCTGGCCATCCTATGAGCCCTGGGTTCCATCTCTGACTAAAGTGCCCTATACCATCTCTTTCTCTAGATCTCAAACTTCAGCATGCTTCAGAATCATGGAAAGCTTGTTAAAATAGATTGTAGGCCCTACCCATAGAATTTCTGATTTAGGTCTGAGGTGGGCTCAAGAATTTCTATTTCTAATTCCCTGGTGATACTAAGAAGCTGTTCTAGGGACCACTTTCACAGCCATTGCCTTTACAATGTTTTGATTCAACTTCATCAACAGTATATAGGCTGACAGACCATGTCGGTTTGCTGGGACTGAAAGCCACAGGTAGCCGAAAACCCCTCAGTACAAGGAAAACTGGGATGGTAGTCATCCTACCTGTACAAAAGTCTTTCCCAGCATGCTGCCTATGGGATCTTTACTGCTCATGTCAACAGTCCTCCTCTAAGACCAGGCCAACAGGAAGTGCCTGAGAAAGGAGTTCCATCAGCCTGACTGACTTTCTGCTGGAATAAGAGCATTTAACAAAGTTTTCAAATTCTGACTCCTCCAAACATACTCTCTTTATTCCCTTCAGAGAACAGGCTTTGGTCCCCTGGTCCTGTAAACATTTAACACAACAGATGTGTGATCAAACTGTAAGCAACCCATCACCTTCCCCGTGTTGCTGCGGTGAGTTTATAGAAGAAGTCGGGCAAATGCAGTGAGCACATGTGAGCTTCTTACTCAGTTCACATTAGTCTTGTGTGGAACAGTAGTTCCACGTGGCCAATGTAGCTGACTCTCTGTGACTTCCGAAGGGTGCCCGCGACAACAAAGAGCACGGTCCTCGGGAAGGACTGATGATGTTTCTGCTCATTGTTGGTCATGGTCAATCGTTTTCATTAACTGGGACTCCTCCTTCACAGGAATCACAGGTCAGAGAGCTGATAGCGCCGCACGAGACCATCTCGACAGCATGTGTAGATCTGCTTCTCCCATGTGGCTACCTGGAATACAAGAGTTCACAGTTCACAGTAAGCCTGGATTCCATTTCAAACAGATAGAGCCTTGTCATTCACCCCCACTAGTACAAGGGAGTCTGAGAAGCTTTATTTACTCCAAAGACAAGAAAATAATTACATCTATATGTATTTTTAAAGTGGCTAGCCATAGTCAAGAGCACTATGACTAGAGACAGTAATTACCCAACTGGAGAGCAAACCCAATAGTGTTGTGCCTGTTTAGAGAGTCTATACCTGGGAGGAGACAGATGGTCCATAATGGCCCTGGGTACCCCTGAGCCTCACAGAATTATACACAAAGAAGTTCTCAATATGTGTCTCTTTTTCTGAGGAGAATTTCATAGACTTCTCAAAAAAGTCTGAGACTCAAAGAAGGTTAAGAGCCACTAAATCAGTGAAAATAGCATTAATTCAGAAGTTAGCTGAGTCTCAGGTTTGCTTATGCATAGCTGCACGACCATGGGCAACTTTCTCAACTCCTCTGGGCCCCAATTTCCTTATTTGTAAACTGAAAATGATATATTAATTCACAACATAGAACACAATGCAGAAACTTTTAGAATTAAAGTGGATCTATGTGCATTTGTCTGGAAAGAGCTCCAAGATGATAAGTAAAAAAACAAAACAAAACAAGTGTCCTGGCCGGTTTGGCTCAGTGGATAGAGTGTTGGCCTGCGGACTGAAGGGTCCTGGTTCAATTATGGTCAAGGGCACATGCCCAGTGTGGGATGTGCAGGAGGCAGCCAATCAATGATTCTCTATGATCATTATGTTTCTCTCTCTCTCTCCCTCTCCCTTCCTCTCTGAAGTCAATAAAAATATATTTTAAAAATAAAATAAAAACAAATAAACAAAAAGTCATAAGGCAATACATATAAGATGATTCCAGTTATGTACAAACTAAGATAAACCTGTATTATTTATATAAATACATAAACACAAAAAACAGTCTTGAAAGATATGTGTCAAACTGTCAATGCCAGTAACTTCTGGAAAGAAGAGCTGAACTAGCTCAACCAGTGTGGCTCAGTGGTTGAGTGTCAATCTATGAACCAGATCGTCAGGGTTTGATTCCCAGTCAGGGCACATGCCCAGGTTGCCAGCTGGATCCCCAGTTTGGGGCATGCAGTAGGCAGCTGATCAATGATTCTCTCTTATCATTGATGTTTCTCTCTCTCTTTCTCTCCCCTCCTCTCTCTGAAATCAATAAAAACATATTTTTTAAAAAACAAGAACTAAACTAAAAAAGTCTTAGAGGAGACTTTTTTCTAGCCATGTATTAATTACATAATTTTTAAAAAATTATATGAAAAAGTAGGAGTAATAATACCTATACTTCAAGGAATGAAAACACTTAATCAATGAGATAATACATGTAAAACATCCTGCACAATGACTGGTCAATCAATATTATTTCCCCTTTTATTTTTCTCTTTTCCATTCTAATCAAATCAATCAATCAGTCTTGAACTTTAAATACTAATATCTAATATTTATAGAGTATTTTAAAATATATATTATTTTTATTGATTTCTGAGAGGAAGGGAGAGGGAGCGAGAGATAGAAACATCAGTGATGAGAAAGAATCATTGATTGGCTGACTGCTGCACACCCCCTACTGGGATCAATCCTGCAACCCAGGCATGTGCCCTGACTGGGAATTGAACTGTTACCTCTTGGTTCATAGGTCGATGCTCAACCACTGAGACACTGGGCTATATAGTATTTTAAATTTATAAGAAGCCTTCATATGCATTATTCCAGTATTATCCTCATTTTACAGATGAACTGATAGACTGGGGAGGTGAAGTGATTTTTCAAGTTTCTAGATCTAGTAAGTGATGAAGTAATTTCTGACTCAAAATTCTGATTTCTTTCTATCCCATCCCTAAGTATTTCATCACCCGTAAAAAGTCACAAAGTAACTGGATTCAGTCCCCTCCAAAGCTCTAGATCCCAGGTGAGAACCATCAAGTCTTGGTCTCCAGTCAGGCCTGTACCTTGTACACAGGGTCACAGTCAGCCCCAGTGAGCTCAATGACATAGTCTAAGTCTTGCTGGACAATGAAACAGCTTCCATCACCTAAAAGACAGAAAGAAAATTTAGAAAACTGAAGAGAAATCTGCATACAAAGAAGTTTTTAAAAACCTCAATATTTTAATTTATTTCTGTACGTCAGTAACCTAAGGAACATTGTCCTAAGACCTAGAAAGGCAAACAGGTCTCATTATGTAGACCAACTGTGAGGACCTACAGTGGCTGCCTAGAATGCGAGGCTACAGAGGATTTGAAGGTCAAGTGCCTTCTGTGGAAAGAAGGTTTGTCTTTGATGAGCAATACCTGCCAAGGGCACAGAGCAAGCAACTACAGATTTAGGTATCTGTATGAAAACTTATCCTAAGCAATAACTTTTAACAGGAAAGTTATCTACACAAATGTTTTTCTAAAAAAAAAAAAAAATCTATGCCCCACAAATTATTCTTCAATCTATAATCTTGACCATATATATTAGGCAAAGGAAAAAAGTTATACCAAGAAAATAAATGTATATCTAATTTTTAAGCTTTTCCTCAGAAGAGCATAGATAAATGAAACTTGGGGTTTTAAACTGATAATTAAGGTGATTTATTGGTCTTACTTGATATAAAAGTAGTAATACATGCTCATTAAAGAAAACTTTTAAAATAAAGAAACAGAGAAGTAAAAAAGTCACCTATAATCTATCAAAGATAATTACTGTTAACTTTTTTGCATAAAAGAATATCTTTTTTAAAAATATATTTTTATTGATTTCAGAGAGGGAGAGGAAGAGAGAGATAGAAACATCAGTGATGAGAGGGAATCATTGATTGGCTGCCTCCTGCATGCCCCACACTGGGGATAGAGCCTTCAACCCTGCATGTGTCCTTGGCTGGAATCGAACCTGGGACCCTTCAGTCCTCAGGCCGAGGCTCTATCCACTGAGCCAAACCAGCTAGGGCATAAAAGAATATCTTTTACATAAAGTTTTTTCTGTATTAAGACTATGACTTTGTATAGAACACTTGAAAATAATCAAAAGATAATATTTAAAATTTTCAGAAATCTGAAAAACTGCTTTCCAAAATTATGTTAATAAATTTTAGTTTAATTATTCTGTTCATCAATCTATATACTCCAACCAGCAACATACAGGAGGACTTTATCCTTCCTTCAATCTCCCCCCACTACACAGCCAGGTGGTTCAGCTGGTTGGGAGTATTGTCTCACCCACCAAAAGATTGCTGGTTCAGTACCCAGTTGGGGTAAGTAACGGAGGCAACCAATTGATGTTTCTCTCATCAATGTTTCTAAAACGATCTCTCACTCATGCTCTCCCTAAAAACAAACAAACAAATAAATAAATCAACATATCCTTGGGTATTAAAAATAATCCTCCCCACCAAATCCTTATCTTTTAGAGATACTCATAGAAATACTGACATGAAATAATATGTCTGTGATATATTTCAAAACATGACACAAGATTGGTCATAAATTGTTAATAGTTGAAGCTGGACAACGGTTCATTATGCTATTCTTCTCTCTACCTCCGTACATATCTGGCAATTTCCATAATAAAAAGTTTTAAAAGTTATTTAATCTGGCAATTTCAATCTCCTCTCTAGTGAATCAGAGTTCCAAAGTAGCTCAGAGATCATCTATTTCTGACTTCTAAACCAAGTACAGAATTCCTTCCTCAGCACCTTGCAGGGCAGCCACCAGCCTATACTTGTCCATCTCCTGGTTAGTGGTGCTCATGACATCAATTCCCACTTCTTTCTTATGAAATAGAATGCTTTTGTTTATATTGAACTGAAATGTGGCTCCTGATAACTTTCTTTCTTTAAAAATAAAAGTTTTTATTGATTTTTTAGAGAGAGAGAAAGGGGGAGAGAGAGAAACATCAATGTGAGAGAGATACATTGATGGTGGCCTCCTGCACACACCCCCACCAGGGATCAAACCCACAACCTGGGTATGTGCCCTGACTGGGAATCGAACCGGTGACCTTTCAGTGCATGGCACGATGCTCAACCAACTAAGTCATACCAGCCAGGGCCTGATAACTTTTTTTTATTTGTCTTAATATAAGAGTCTGTATTCGAGCTAGCTCGGCTCCCCCACCCCGCCGCCCCAGCAGCAGGAAGCAGAGAGAGAACGGTCATAAATTGTTAATAGTTGAAGCTGGACAACGGTTCATTATGCTATTCTTCTCTCTACCTCCGTACATATATGGCAATTTCCATAATAAAAAGTTTTAAAAGTTATTTAATCTGGCAATTTCAATCTCCTCTCTAGTGAATCAGAGTTCCAAAGTAGCTCAGAGATCATCTATTTCTGACTTCTAAACCAAGTACAGAATTCCTTCCTCAGCACCTTGCAGGGCAGCCACCAGCCTATACTTGTCCATCTCCTGGTTAGTGGTGCTCATGACATCAATTCCCACTTCTTTCTTATGAAATAGAATGCTTTTGTTTATATTGAACTGAAATGTGGCTCCTGATAACTTTCTTTCTTTAAAAATAAAAGTTTTTATTGATTTTTTAGAGAGAGAGAAAGGGGGAGAGAGAGAAACATCAATGTGAGAGAGATACACTGATGGTGGCCTCCTGCACACACCCCCACCAGGGATCAAACCCACAACCTGGGTATGTGCCCTGACTGGGAATCGAACCGGTGACCTTTCAGTGCATGGCACGATGCTCAACCAGCTAAGTCATACCAGCCAGGGCCTGATAACTTTTTTTTATTTGTCTTAATTTTGTCCTCTGAACATAGAGTTATAAATTTGTTTATTCCCTTTACTTTTAGATCAATGACAGAAGTTATACCTTTCTTTCTTTCCAGTAGAAAAGAGTTACAAAAGTAGAAGGGGCATGAGTTAGCTCTTTTCCACATGTTACTCTTCACTTCACCCACACACCCCTTGGCACAGAGTTATTGGTATGTTTTTTAAGTGGCCTGAAGATAGGGCGGGGGAGGGAAGAAATGCAGAGGACCGGGGTAGCCTACATGCTGGTTCTCGGGGATACTAAGCTCTGTTTCGTCAGAACTGCCAGAGACGACATCAACTTCTCATGTGCTGCAATGTGACTCTAGGTTTGTTCACAATCCTTCTGTCTTAAAAGTCTCATTTTAAGCCAGAGTGGGAAACCATCCATAATTTTTGTGAATTTCTCACTGTTATTACTTCAGCAAGGAAAGGTGATATCTACTACTGAGTTTCTTTTCTCTCCTCTCAAAAAAATGTATGTTTACAATAGGTCTTCTTTTGCACTTAAGTTTCTATGTGCAAATCTTACCTCCTGATAAGCCCCAGCTCGAGTCCCATTTCCTCTAGGAAGCTTCTAACCAACCCGTCAATCTCTTGTAACACTTACTAATTCCTGTAACTTTAACATATCTTGCCCGATAGCATAATTCTGCTTTTTGTGGGTGTGTGCCCTGTCACTGGATCACGATGACAAGGAACACTTTTTAGGAGGGCTTACAGGGCAAGGGGCAGTAACAGGAGTAAGAAGCAACTATCATTCATAGACCGTTTGCTTAATGCTGAGCACTTTACATACTTTATCTCTGAGGAGAGTGAGACAGAAAAGTGAAATGATTTACCAAAGGTCACCGAACTATTAGATTAAGTCATATATTATTGCCATTTTTATAAGTAAAAAATTATTATATATTAGGAAAGTCATATATGGCTGAATCTCATAGTAAGTGATGGAGTGATGATTTAAACTCATTGATTAGATTGTCAGTTTGGGTCCAAAATCTATGATTTTACTATATCATGTTGCCCAATAAAATATGGACCAAGTAGGAGGTCAGGTTTAGAAGCTATGGATTCCAATAATTAACAGCTGAAACCATGAGACTTGTCAGTCCTTGAGGAAGCACAGAGGAGAAAGGGGAAAAGGACAAAGACTAAACTCAGGAAATATCGCTGGTTTAGGGATGGCAACAATAGTAGGAATAACAAAAGGATTCAATTTCAACAAACAACTTGAAAACATACAGTGTGCCATGAATCATGCTAGGCATATAAGCTAATGAAACCGGAGAAAGGATCAGTAACTGAAGAAAGAGAATAATCAGGAGATTAATTAGTATCACCGAAGTCAAAGGAGCTAAGTATTTTTTTTGTATTTAATTCTTTATTGTTTAAAGTATTACATAAGTCTCCTTTTTCCCCCATTGACCTCTCCCCGCTGCCCCAACCCCCAGCACATGCCCTCACCACCCTCCCCCGATACACACCCAAAGGAGCTAAGTTTTAAGGAGGGACTAACAGTAATAAAATTTCTTACTACTCAAGAGTCATGAAAATATGTACTCACTCATTCAACAAATATTTGCTATAATTCTTCAGTGCAAGAGCTGGGGTTACAGAAATGAAGAGATATAGTACTTGTCCTCACGGAAACTTTGGGACAAGACAGTCTATACCTTTAAAGGCCACTGGATCTAGCAAGAAGCTAATCATTGGGGGCTACAAGAGGGGAATTTGAGCAGAAAGATGAGGCCAGAATAGAGATCTCAAGGGAAGAGTGTGGCATGGCAGCAGCGGAATGAAAGAAAAAGGATCACAAGAGTGGTAGCAGCAGCATCAGAGAAGCTGTCACAAGCTATGCCAGCGGCTCTCTTATTAAGGCTCCATAAAGAGTACTGCTGCGTCACTAAACTGATGCCAAGACAGGGAGGAAGAAAGAGAGACTGAGAGAGAGCAAGTGCAGAGAGCTATAAAATTGGGTCTGCAGATTCCTGACTACTCTGCTATGGTGTGGAAATCCTGAAGGAGAAGGGCTAAGGAAACGAGGCACATTGTGACAGGAAGGATTTGAGAGATGGCCACGAATACCCAGGACTGTTGGCTACCTACTCACCTATTTCCTGCTCTTCTCCTGATTGGCAGAAAAGCCCAGATTCCTTCCAGTAACAGGGACGTGGAGAGGAGCCTGATTAGCCCAAGCGAATTATGGTAACTGTACTCTCCTTGCTGGTGACTGCGTTTGGCATGGGCATGTATTATAATCTGGACAATAAGGTTTACCTGCTGGGCTGTTCCTGATAAATTTTTTTTTTTAAATGCCTTACTAACTGTGAGCTCCTTTAGGGCAGACTGTCACTGATTCATTATTGAATCCTCAATGTTTTACAATAAAGGACAATACATTTACTCTACCAATGTTTACTGAGCACCAACTACATAGTGGGCACTAAGTTAAATGCTGGAGATAAAAACAATGAATAGCATAGTCACTATTGTCAAGGAGCTTGGACTGGAGGGGGACATAGACAATTATAATGTAGGGTGAGAAACACTATGTGATAAGCACAATATGCCAAACAATTGTGGAGGACCATGCCCCTAGCACAGCCACAGACCAGACCCTTAAACCTCTGTGAAACTGAATTGCATGGAACCATCTCTTCTCATTGGCCCTTGGACCCACCTTGGCTAGCAATGAATCCGTCTCTGAATCTCAGCAGGGATAGAACTGGTGCTCCTGATCTGTGGATGACTTGTACTGGAGCCCTAGGATTCACAGTAAAAGGGGCAATTAGTTTTTTTCTTCAAAAGCAATGCCTGATTATATAGTACTAACCACATAATAGCAAAAAGGACATAAACAGAGATTAAATATTCATATGGCTTCTTCCCTGCAAGATAATTAAATGGTAGATCAAGACAACCCATTCTAAAATACTGTGGAGTGAATTTAAATCTGTCTCTAAACATGTCATTGAACTGAATAAGCCTGGTCACCACCACTATCTCCAGTTTTCGGGGAAGCCTTACAATGTTAACAATATGTAAATCTTTTTGCTTCTAGATAATTAAGACAGTTATGAAATATTAAAATTTTCAGGATTCTATATAAAACAAAACAGAAAGGTGAGTGACTATATATATACATAACATCAATGATGAGAATCATTAATAGGCTGCCTCCTGCATGCCCCCTACTGGGGATCAAGCCTGCAACCTGGGCATGTGCCCTGATCGGGAATCGAACCATGACCTCTTGGTTCATAGGTTGACACTCAACCACTGAGCCATACAGCTGGGCAAGAGTAATTTTATAATAGTGATCACAGAGTCCCTATCTCCAGGGAGGCAAAAACAAGTACAAAAATAAAGTAACTTAACTTATGGAAGAAAAGGTATAAGCTGGTCACTCTTTAGCTGGAATTTCTTCACTGCTCTTGGAATAAAGTTCAAACTCCTTAGGCTGGTATGCAAGTCTTTTCTAGGCAAACTCACACTTTCCTGTCTGTTGCCCTGTTTGCAGGGTACATATCTGTCATATCAAACTATTCAGAGATCCCTGAAAGTGCCATACTTTCACATGCCTTCATGCTTCTCTATATGCTATTCTGCCCTTTCTTCTTTACTTGGTAACTCCCTACTGGACAAGATGCAATTAAAGCCTCATCTCCTTGGGAAGTAATCTCACCTTCTTCCCTCTCCCTGGTGCTTCCTCATATCCCTGTCAGACCGCTGACCACACTGCATCACGACAGTCTTTTACTTGTTGGGTGTTACTACTAGACTCCAAATGCCTAAAAGTCAGAATCTATATCTTGTCTGGTTTTCAGTGCCCTGCACAAGGCCTGGTGCCCACAGAAGCTATTCAATAAATATCAGTTGAACAAAGGAAGGAAATAGAGAGAGGAAGAAGTTGTAGACATGTTAAATCCTGGGACAGAGAGGTTTTCTTTGGATAGCTTTAGGATCAGAATAAGGCCTGTTTGAAATAGGTTATGATAAAAGCTAAATAAAGAACCAGAGTTGGCTTATTTCAAACTGAAAAATGACCAATTTTAGGCTAACCCAGATCTAATACATAAAGAAAATTACTGAGCTCCTTAAAATTAAGTTTTACACAATAATTTTAAAGTGAAATATTAGTTCATTATTTAACCTTAATTTCCAAAGCAATCACCACAATAGGACATTCATGACAGTATGAATCAAACCACCTTTTAATGATTCCAAGAATGATAAGGACTCTAGTAATAAGAACAATCAGACAATTCACAGCAGAAAACCTTTATAAATGGAAAAATATATCCTTGATTCAATAATAGCCTATATGCTATGCTAAACCAATGTTAAAGCCAAAAAAATTTCCACTCTGTAGAAGGTCTACATCATGCAAAGGAATGGTGACTCACCTTGGACTCCTCACATCCAGCTGATAAATGTTTCCATCCTGTGTCCCAGCCAACAGCAAGAAGCCAGAGAGAAAAGTACAGCAGTTGAAGGCATCTGAGCCAATAAAGAGGAATACCTGGGAAAAGTAGGAGACAAAAATGCTGTTAAAGCTTAATTTGTTTCCAGGAATAAACAGGCACCAAAAAAATAAAAATTTTACTATTTTTAGAGATATTTTCTTTCTTCCCCCTTTAAGCATTCTTTTTTTTTTTTAAGAATCAAATTTTCCCCTTTATTCATTTATTTTTATTTTTTAATCCTCACTCAAGGATATTTTTCCATTAATTTTTAGAGAGAGTGGAAGAGAGAGGGAAAGACAGAGAGAACTATGGATGTGAGAGAAGCACATCGATTGGTTGCCTTCTGCATGGGCTTGGGCCCAGGTCAGGGAAGAGTCTGCAACCGATGTACATGCCTTTGACTGGAATCGAACCCGGGACCCTTCGGTTCACAGGTTGACGCTCTATCCACTGAGCCAAACCGGCCAGGGCCCTTTAAGCATTCTTGGTCTAAACCATGCCCTCACCAACAACTGAGAAAGAAGCACTTCCAGGATTTCAGGAACCTGAGGTTGGCTGAGGACTTCAGCAGTTTATATAATACCACAGTCTGAGGCAGCAATTTTCAAACTACTACCTCTCAACACATTGACTCATAGAATCCTCAACACCAAAATCCTTCTTTTCCCTCTTTTCATTACAACCTTCCATTTGAGAAACACTTGCAATGCACACATTTAAGATTTGCTTCATGTCACTTATAACCACCTTTTGAAGGGAGATAATTTGTAGGAAAAACCAACCTTAAATAAAGTGGCAACTTAAAGAATCACAATTCTCCCTATGTACTTGAGAAAAGAAATTATCAGATTTTTATTATTCCTTACTGTTAGCTGATATTGATAATTTCTCCCTTGAATGTTCTAAAAAGGAAAGATACAAAGCAAAACAAAACAAAAATCCTTGATTTCCCTTTGGAAGTAAAAGCCAGCATGGAAATTCAGAGTGCAAAGGCAGTATGATGACAAATAATGATGTTCCTGGAACAACTTTGAAAATGGAAACATCACCAATAAAATGAACTAAGGAGATAAAATGAAAATACACAGCTTATGGCCAAACCAAATCATTAAAATTATCTGGTGATGGAGTTAAAATCTGAAAAACCCAATCCCAGGGAACTCAGAGTTTATTAAGAACACAGTATGCTCAGCAAAACTTCAGAGTTAAATTCAACTAATTCTTCTATAAAAGATATTCCGATCATTATCTGATCTAGAGCCCTGAGTGTGTGAGTTCTTTACTCAGAATTTCTTCATGTTACCTTAGAGGTGGAAAGGAATCTATACAATCATTTTATGTACAGCACATGAAGGCCCAGAGGGAAAGTGACTTGCGGTAGAGCATTTAATCCTCATCACATAACTCTATGAGATAAGTCCTACCAGGCCCAGTTTAATGATGAGGAGACTGAGGGTCAGACAGGTTAAGTAACCTGTGCGATGTCATAGCCATAAGTGGAAGAGCTGGAATTTAAATGTTGCTCTATTCTAAATCCCATGCTATTAATCACTACAATGGACTGCCTCTCACTCATGCAGCTTCCTCAAAAGGTGAGCACAGTGTGATTTTAGAAATGTTTCTAAAACACCCTTCCAAGAATCAGAGTGACCCAGCTTGCCCCAGAGTTCAAAGAACTTAGAGGAACCACTTGCCGGCTGCCTGCTCTGTAGTCCCAAGCACTGAAGCTTCTTATCTTCCCGGGCCAACAGCAGCATTTTCGATTCTGTTCCAACCTCCCGTTCACCTGTATGACAGATGAGCTATGTCAATAACTGGTTGATCAGCTGGCAGTACCCAGAAAGCAAGACACTGATGGCTGTTTACTGAATTACTCTGTTAGTGATTCACTCATTAATTTTTAAAAATATATTTTTATTAAATTTTAAAGTAAGAAAGGGGAGGGAGAGAGGGAGAAAAGGAGGGAGAGATAGAGATAGAGATAGAGAGAGAGAAACATTGATTGGTTGCTGCCTGTGTGCCCCCTATCGGAGATCCAGCCCACAACCCAGGCATGTACCCTGATCGGGACTCAAACTGGCAACCTTTTGGTGCACTGGACGACGCCCAACCAACTGAGCCACACTGGGGTCAGACAGTGTAAGGGTTTGTGATAAACCATGGTAAAGGGTTAAGATTTTAATGTATGTGTAAAAGGAGGCCACTGGAGAAGAGCAGGGACAAAGAACAGTGGCATGACTTGATTTATGTTTTTTCAATGACCACAATGGTTGCTCTGAGGAGAATGGATTCTAGGAGAATAGTACAAGCAATAGATGATGATAGATTGCACCAGGATACTGGTAGGAGGGAGAACGGGAGGGAGAGAGCAAGGTGGAAAAATTAGAAACACTTTGAAGGTAGAGAAGACTTTGCTGATGTAGGACATGAGGAAAGGCAGGGGTGAACTATGAATGAATCCCAGGCTTTGGGCCTGAGCAATGGTAAGATGGAGAAAAACAGATTGGGGGATGGCGGTAGGAATAAAACACTCTGTGTCAGACAAGGTAAGTTTGAGCTATTAGACATCTAAATAGAGTCTAAATCACAGGTGAGAGGCCTATACTTTAGATATACTTTTGGAAATCACCAGCTTAAATACAATACTTAAAGCCCTTGATCACCCAGGGAGAAACTGTAGTTAGAGCTGAGGGTCCTCCAATACTTAAAGGTAGAATAAAGGAGATTTATAAAAGTAGACTAAGAATTAGCAGCCAGTGAGATAGGAAGAAAAGCAGTATAATGTGATATCACAGAAGCCAAGACAGAAAAGTTTCCTGAGAAGAGGGGCCGACATTGAACTCTGTAGAAAATTCAGAAAGAAAAGCACAGAAAAGTAACACTGGATTAGGCAACGTGGAGTCCCTGGTAACCCTGCCCTAGCTCCCATCCTCCCATCCTTCCTATTCTTGTCTGTCCACCTGGAATCCATCCTTCAAGATTCAAGTCAACTCCTTTTGTGACACCTTTCACATCAACACTAACCCAATACAGTGTCTTCTTCTAAGAATCACTAAGTTATTTCAGCCAAAAATTTATTGTTCTCTGTTTTATAGGCATTCATCTAATCTGATATTAAATTGTAATTACTCAAATGCAATAACTATGACACATAGTTCTTTTTTAGATTTTAAGGCAACAGAAACAGAGTAGGTTTGCAATAATATTAATCTTATGGTGAAACAGAAATACCAGCTACAGAGCAGAAAAGGACGGGCCTAAGGAAACAAAATAGCTCATAGGTCCTTATCAACTTACTGGGCATCTGCTCAGGGCAGCCGAGGTTGATGGAGTTGTCAGCAGCACCCACAGCCACTCCATTGATGGAAGAACCACAGTCTGCAATGACTCCCAGGCAGGCTGAGCGCCCACAATCCCAAAGTCGTGCTGTTCCATCTCGAGAACCAGATACCACATTCCTCCCCCGATCAACAATGGCTGTATCTAGGATACCTGGCAAGAGGAAAAAAAAGATCCTGAGATAGAGTAAGTAGTAAAGGAACTTCAAGGGCAGAGAAGACAGATCTGCATAAATGACTCCACTCCTTCACAAACATACTGGATAGATACTACATGCTGGGCACGGTCAAGTGCTAGAAAAAAACAAATAAATAGAACAGAGTCCCTGCTTCCCAACGGTTCAAAGACTGGCTGTGAGAGACAGACATGGAAAAAGCTTTGGATTTAATTTTTAGTGAGGTGTCCTAGAGCAGTGGTTTTCAAGGTTTTATTTTGGCTTTAAAATCTGTTTTTTAAACAAAAATTAAGTACAAATCTTATAGAATTCCATTTGAAAAATCAGTTTTTTAAAAAGATCCTGGTGGTTCCATTGAGAACTCATTGAAAGGGTTAGTCTCCCCATCTTAAAAGGAAGGATGTGACTTCTGGTCCAGCCAAGATGGAGTAACCCCATTCCTCCCAGGTTCTTCCTCTCACAACTACAAGAACCTGGACATAACAACACATAAGCCTAGGAAGACTGAAGGATGGAAAGAAGGCAGACCATCTAGGGACCTCAGGACTTGAGCAATGAGTTCCCTGGACTTCCTTATTGCTTCCCACCTACGCTGGACAGGACTCTGCAGAAGTCTGCAACATGCAACTGGTTAAAAAACCAGACACAGGACCATCTTTCCTTCCCTCCGGCAGCTGCAGCCATGAAGGTTGAGCTGTGCAGTTTTAGTGGGTACAATATCTACCCTGGACATGGGAGGTGCTATGCCAGGACCGACGGGAAGGGTTTCCAGTTTCTTAATGCAAAATGGGAGTTGGCATTGCTTTCCAAGAGGAATCCTTGACAGATAAACTGGACTGTCCTCTACTAAAGAAAGCACAAAAAGGCACAGGCGGAAGAAATTCAAAAGAAAAGAACCCGCCGTGCAGTCAAAGTCCAGAGGGCCATCACTGGTGCATTTCTGCTGATATAATGGCCAAGAGGAACCAGAAACCTGAAGTTAGGAAAATTCAATGAGAA
>NW_005359225.1:3390350-3403195 GCF_000412655.1 Myotis brandtii
TAGAATGAGATCGTGACAAATAGCACTCCACTTTCTCCAATCACCCTTCATACCTCCTTTGTGACCTTTGAAGGTTGCCACACAGCTAGCATCTTCAGCTGACCAGATCTTCAGCTGGGCATCCATTCCCCCACTCAGAACCACAAGGCCTGATGGGAAAAACCTGCAACAATTCACATCAAACACATGTCCTTCCAATACTCTCTGGAAAAACAAAAGAAAATTCCAGGCTAGTTCTCTTGTCCATCCCTTGATGTTCTCTTACCCCCCATATCCCCGGTCCCTTAAATGAAATATGTACATGCTATACTCGCATGCTGGTTTTAAAAGGAAGGAGGTCCAAATAATCTCTTTAGCTCATTTGTCTTCCAGGTAGTGTTCTAAGAGCTAGGCTTTTTCCGGCTTGGGCTACAGATGTGGATTTGAACTCCATGGCTCTCACAGCCACCCTAAGTCTAGCTCTACATATAAGAAGTTGAGGAGGGCCCTAACCAGTTTGGCTCAGTGGATAGAGCATCAGCCTGGGCACTAAAGGGTCCCAGGTTTGATTGCGGCCAAGGGCACAAGCCTGGGTTGCAGACTCAATCCCCCCACATTAGGGGACGTGCAGGAGGCAGCCAATCAATGATCCTCTCTCATCATTGATGTTTCTATCTCTCTCTCTCCCCTTTCCTCTCTGAAATCAATAAAAATATATTTTTAAAAAGGTACGGATTCACTAGAGTGACCACAGATATAAAAAATAGAGAAGAAAAAAGGGAAGGAAAGAGACTCAGAGACAGAGAGAACAGAAGGAAGCACGTAAACACTAAAAAGGGAAAAGACAGAGAGAGAGAGAAAGACCTCCACTGTCCCAGCCCCAATCTGTTCTGGCAAATCACCTAGCTTGAGGATGGTTTTCAATTTAAAAAGGGAACAAAGATAGAGACACTCTTCTTTCCATGACCCAGTCTAAAGTTTCTAAGACCACCCTTCATGTATAAGACCCTGAAAGTGTATCCAAAGCCTTTACTCTGAGTTCTCCATTGGAAGCCTGCCAGATTTTCATGCTCCCATCAGCACTAGAAGACACACCAAGGCCTCCTCCACTGGAAATGTCCAGGCATGTTATCTGTTCAAAAGACAAAACAACCAGTGTTACTAATAATAAAATGCTCCTCTTCCCTTGAAGTATGTTATAAATATCCCGTTTCACACTCCTCCAAGACTAATCTCAACACAAAAGACACGTGTTTCATGTAAAGGATGACATATCACCAATCTCTCAACAAGGGTAAAGCCAACACCTTTTATTTATTCAAACAAAAGGGACAGGCTGGGAGAGGTCAATGGGGGAAAACGGGGACATAGGTAATACTTTCAACAATAAAGATTTTAAAAAAGCTAATGAAGTAAAAATAAGATTGTTAGTTTATACACTAATCCAATATGATTAGTGTCCTTGTAAAAAGAGGAAATTAAGACACAAACACACAGAGTGAAGACCATGTGAAGACACAAGCAGAAGATGGCTATCTACAAGCCAAGGAGAGAGACCTCAGAAAAACCAACTTTGTTAAAACCTTGATCTTGAACATTAGCCTCAGAATTGTGAGAAAATAAATTTCTGTTAAGCCAAAAAGAAAACAACAACAAAAAACCCAAAAAAACAAACAGAGCCCTAACCGGTTTGGCTCAGTGGATAGAGCGTCGGCCTGCGGATTCAAGGGTCCCAGGTTTGATTCCGGCCAAGGGCATGTACCTTGGTTGCGGGCACATACCCAGTAGGGAGTGTGCAGGAGGCAGCTGATCAATGTTTCTCTCATCGGAGCCGAGGCAGCTGGGGCTGTGAAGGCCTACTCTTGCACGAATTTCGTGCTTCGGGCCTCTAGTATTCTTGTAATCATCTGTAGTCTCCTGTTTCAGCTACAAAGTTTTCCCTATCCCCATATCATTTTCCATCGTTTCCATCTTTTGCTGTTTTATTTTAAAATTAATTTACTTCTCCTAATTCTTAGGAACCTACTTACACAAAAGACAGTCTTCCAAGATGCTCCAAAAGGATTCAAGGAAAAACAAAGTGAATTGCTTTCAATTTACTACTTCACATATCCTCTGTAAAATCCTGGGTGTGTGTGTATGTGTGTGTGTGTGTGTTTCAGAATAAGAGAATCCCAGATTTACTTAAGTGGTTTCAATATGAGCAATCGCTTCATGAATAAGCCATGATCAGAATGCCAAGTCTCCTTTATATACATTCATAAATACATACTTTTTTATTTAATAACACCCAATTGCAAATATTTCAGAACTGTAAGACTGAGACATAGTCCCAGCAACAATGATTCCCATATGACCTAAATTATTAAGGAAAAAGTGGGGACTTTTGCAGTAATTATCCAGCTTTGCATTTTACTTTGCTCTTTGACAGTTAAGCCATAATGAATAGGGTTAGCAAGAACTAAAGGGATATGTCAACTCTAATATTTTCTAAGACTTTTTCTTCTTCATATTGGTTTCTCAGAATAAAAGAATTGTTAACTTAATTGTGGAACATTTAATTTTAGAAATTATGACAACTAACATTTATATCACATTTTATCATTTATAAAACACTTTCAAATACATTACATAGAGCCAGGATAGCAACCTAGGTCAGAGTCTAAACCTAAAGATCTATTTCTTAGTCAAAACAAAAGAACAGACAGGTCAATGGGACAATGCTAAATACTGGATAAAGACGACAATTCAAGCCAGTGAGATAAAGGATGAATTACTTTATAGTGCTGTGACATGCTAATCATTTCAAAAAGAATTAAGTTAGATATCTACTTCAAACCAAATAACAAAATAAAGTTTAAAATGTAAAAAATAAAACAAAAATTCAAAGAAAACACTATATTTACATTTTTAATTAACAAATACTTATATTATGCTTACTATGCTCCAGACACAATTCTAACTGCTTCAATCCTCATAAAAACCCTAAAGATAAATATTATTTTTACCCCCATATTATAGCCGCTTGTGGCACATGGAGTTAAGTATGTGGCCTAAGGTTACACAGTTAGTAAGTGGCAGAATCTTGGGAGTCAAATCATTGAGTCTGTCTCTAGAGTCAATGTTCTCATCCATCATATTATGCAACTAAAGTAACTTTATATATATAATCATGTACTACCCTAAGCAAGACTCCAAAGGCAGTTACCATAAAGGAATAAATTGATAGGTTTTATTTTCTAGAAATATTAAATATCTCTATGTCAAAAGACAACAATAAACAATAAGCTAGAAAAATGATCTGCAAAATATATAGCAAAGAATCAATACCCTTAATATAAGAGCGTTTACCAATAAAGAAAGAAATTCACACTTAAAGAAATGGGCAAATGATATGAAGAGTGACCAATAAATATATGAAAAAGTGGTCAATCCATGATTAATCAAAGGAATGCAAATTAAAATAACAATGAAATACCATCTCTCAAATAGGTAAAACTTAAAAATTTGAATACACAATATTATGTTAAGTCAGACTGATATAAAAGCAATAGAGTAAGAGCCTTTTTAGTCAATGGATAGAGCCCAGTGATAGGTCAGTTAATAAAAAATTTCAGTTAAAGTAGGGAAAATAATGAAAATTGATGCATAAATACCTACATTTTATTTGAACTCAAATATATAAATGTACATTAAAATTCACTAATCTTTTCATTAGTCCATTGATTACAAGGAAGCTTCACCTTGACTTTCTTTTATTTTTTTATTTATTTACTTTTAAGTTTATTTTTTATTGACAGTATTAAACTTGACTTTCTTTTAATAAACTATAATCCAAGGCATAATTTAGTTTCCAGTTTCTCTGAAGTAAGGTAAATCTTTGTTCACTCTTACAAAGCAATCTATGAACAAAAATTCAACTAGTGTTTAAAAAAAAATCTTTTCCCTAACATTTTGCATTTACCTTGCTCACACATACTATAATAGCAGTTAAAAACAAAACAAATAAAACGCTTCTTTACCAAGTCTTTACAAAGCAATCAATTTAGTTTTCAGACATAACCATTCTCTGCCTTTTCACACTCATATGTCATCAGTTTAACATATTTAATTAACATAATTTCAAAAACAATATAACTGGCAGTGCAACTGACCTTTGGTAAACACTCAACTTACTCTGTAGTGTCAGAGTAGGCAGACCTCAAAGAGCTTATAAACTAAGAATATGCTGTGCCCACAAGTCAGTATGTTTTACAGAGTGCATGTAGAGCAAAGGTTGAATGAGTAGGTCAGTTAAACTGAGATCAGTCAGAACATACCAAAAGCCTTATAATTTGCATTCCCTGTGACTCAGCAACTCCACTTTTACAAGGTAAACTAATTTCTTCCTATCTTTGTGAAAAAGGGGTTAGCTATATCATCAAAATAGGAATGGATGAACTCAAAATATCTGAATGTCTTAACGTAATTTCAAAAACAATATAACTGGCAGTGCAACTGACCTTTGGTAAGCACTCAACTTACCCAGTAGTGTCAGAGTAGGCAGACCTCAAAGAGCTTATAAACTAAGAATATGCTGTGCACACAGTCAGTATGTTTTACAGAGTAAATGTAGAGCAAAGGTTGAATGAGTAGATCAGTTAAACTGAGGTCAGTCAGAACATACCAAAAGCCTTATAATTTGCATTCCCTGTGACTCAGCAACTCCACTTTTACAAGGTAAACTAATTTCTTCCTATCTTTGTGAAAAAGGGGTTAGCTATATCATCAAAATAGGAATGGATGAACTCAAAATATCTGAATGTCCGGTAATGTAAGATTGGAAAAACAGATTATATTAAAATCAGACAATGGAATACTATGCAGCTCTTAAAAGAATACATAGAAAGATGGCATAGGCCCTAGCCAATTTGGCTCAGTGGATAGAGCGTCGGCCCATGGACTGAAGGGTCCTGGGTTCGATTTTGGTCAAGGGTACATGCCTGGGTTGCGGGCTCGATCCCCAGTGGGGGGTGTGCAGGAGGCAGCTGATCACTGATTTTCTCTCATCATTGATGTTTCTATCTCTCCTCCCTTCTCCTTCTCCTTTCTCTCAGAAATCAATAAAAATATATTTTAAAAAAGAAAGAAAAATGGCATAGGATGATGTACATAATATATTATTAAAGAATAAAAAGCAAATTATAAAATAGTAGGTACTGTAAAATCTATTTTGGTGAAATATTTAAAGAAAAAAGATTGAGAGGAACAAGTAAAATAATGATAAAGCTTAGCATGATGCTGGCACATAGTAAAATAAATGTTAGCTATTACTATCACGATTTTTCTTAATAAAGGCTAAGCAACAAAAGTTCACAGTGGTTATTTTTAGGGTATAGAAAAAATGAGTGATTCACTTTGTTTTCTAGTTCTTAAGGTACATGCCCTTGACCGGAATCGAACCTGGGACCCTTCAATCCGCAGGCCGATGCTCTATCCACTGAGCCAAACCGGTTTCGGCATAATATATTATTAAAGAATAAAAAGCAAGTTATAAAATAGCAGGCACTGTAAAACCTATTTTGGTGAAATATTTAAAGAAAAAAGATTGAGCGGAACAAGTAAAATAATGATAAAGCTTAGCATGATGCTGGCACATAGTAAACAATAAATGTTAGCTATTACTATCATGATTTTTCTTAATAAAGGCTAAGCAACAAAAGTTCACAGTGGTTATTTTTAGGGTATAGAAAAAATGAGTGATTCACTTTGTTTTCTAGTTCTTAAATTTTCATCCCTAAATATATATTTGTTTTTGCAATAAGGGGAAAAAATAGCTATTTTAAAAATCTACCTATAACACAATAAGAAGTGGAAGGCTTTAATATAACCAGTTTATCTACATATTTCTCACTTCTGCTTTCAAAAGCCCATGGTAGTAGAAAGGACTTTATCACAAAGATATTAGCCGAAACCGGTTTGGCTCAGTGGATAGAGCGTCGGCCTGCGGACTGAAGGGTCCCAGGTTCGATTCCGGTCAAGGGCATGTACCTTGGTTGCGGGCATATCCCCAGTAGCTATAACACAATAAGAAGTGGAAGGCTTTAATATAACCAGTTTATCTACATATTTCTCACTTCTGCTTTCAAAAGCCCATGGTAGTAGAAAGGGCTTTATCACAAAGATATTTGAAAATTATTCCTCAATAAATTATAGTCAGAATTTTGAGAAAATGTCTCTGTCCTGTAATCAAAGGGACAAAAATATGAGCAGTGGCAAATTATGCAAACATCAGTTACAACCACCATTATCCAAAACCCAGTAAGTAGCTCTGCTAAAACATGTATAAGAAAATTTCATTTCAAAATTCCTTTCTCTAAGATTATCAGAGTGGATTTGTACATATATTCTATGTGGTCCCAAGTACCAGTTTTGTCTAACATTATCATACTTCATCAGCTGTTACCTTATAATCAAAGAAGTGAACCACATTAATTATGAGTGTTTATAGCACTGTAAACAAAAAGATAAAAAGAAAAATTAATTAATGATATTACATTTCTCCTCATTTTATCAAAATACTTACACTCTTTGCATGAATTCTGGAAAAAGTAGTGTATGGTGTCAAAAACTTCGAAGATGCATTTTCCTTTGGACATGAAATATGAATGCTTTTCTAAACAGAGAGGGAAAGATGAAATACATCAGTAAAGCTACTCCAATGAAATTAAAGCCTCGTAAAGAAAACATAAGGACAACAGGAAATTCTCACCTTTTAAGTGTGTCCTCTCTAATCCTCCTTCCCCAGCCCACAAAACTATCACTCCCTAATAGAGTAGTAGTCCTTTCACTGCAGGGGCTGCAATGTAATTGGTATCACTGAGATGCCATTATCTTTTTATGTTAAGACAAATCAACAATAAAATACAGCTGACAAACATGAGAACATTACTTTTTAGAAGAAAATTTAATACCAGCACTCTTAATTAGCAGTGGGGCAAGGAACAGGATCAAGAGATGTGAGGAAACAGCATTAGGCCTGAAACCTAGACTAAAGGACTAGTCTAAAAGTAAACCTGCTGCCTGTAAGAACGTTTAGGAAAAAATGTAGACTACTACCATCTACAGTCACCAGAGAAAACTGGTCAAGTAAACCGTGGTACACTCTTCCAATGTGTAGGGCCTGGTCAGGCTTGCAGTGCCCATTCCCACGTAGGACTTACACTGGCTGTACATGTTTATAGACTGGTCATCATCACATCCATAGCAGTATTATGACTCCCCATGTTTTGCCTGGTCATTATCACATATCTTTCAGCTACTCTAGAAAGATAACACTAGAGACAGAGTAAGAAATTATACCTCGAACCAGATGTTAGATTCAGGTGACATGATTTGCCAAAGGCAGCCTTTGTAACCATTACAAGTAAGTATGTTGGTATTTCAAGGTAGTATGTGTAGAGGTATAAAAGGCTTAAAAAACCTTCCTCAAGGATTTGATAAGACAATTCCTTACTCTAAGCAGCAGGATACCAACACCATCGTCTCAGGGCATAGCTCCTATACACAGCTGAGGAGTTGCACTCTCCAAATGGCCCCAAACCTATTATCTCTTCCATAGAAGTACTTCAAAGTTTCTGAAAATTTTGCTGGACAATGAAAATGTCTTCAATAATCAAGATTCTCAGAACTTCTTTATAAGGCTAATCTATGTACAACAAGCACAGTCCTCACAGTTCATTAGAAAGAAGTTTCAAAGTCAATATTGTTATCATTGAAAATCAATATGCTCTTATTAAAAGTCTTCTACGCCTTTAAAAACACAACATAGCTCCTATACACAGCTGAGGAGTTGCACTCTCCAAATGGCCCCAAACCTATTATCTCTTCCATAGAAGTACTTCAAAGTTTCTGAAAATTTTGCTGGACAATGAAAATGTCTTCAATAATCAAGATTTTCAGAACTTCTTTATAAGGCTAATCTATGTACAACAAGCACAGTCCTCACAGTTCATTAGAAAGAACAGTTTAAAGAACAGTTTCAAAGTCATAATGTTGTTATCATTGAAAATCAATACGCTCTTATTAAAAGTCTTCTACGCCTTTAAAAACACAATTAGAATATCTATACAAACAGTACTTCCTTAGCCAGCATATCTATGCCTGGCTGCCTGCAGGCCTTTCATTAAATGAGTTTTTGCTCCTAACCGCGTGACAAAGCCCACACACTGCCAGAGCGCTGACCTGGATTTGGAATTGTCTCCTGTACCCAAAACTAAAGCGTCAGCTAAACTCTCCTCAATAAATATTCACACCAAGCAAGGATGCAGGGGCTCTGAGAGCTTAGTGTTCAGGCCTCTGTAAGTATTGGTTTGTTCTCAGAAGAGTTCATTTCCTTGAGCTAATTACGTGAAAGAATTCAAGAATCAGTGGTTTTCTCCTGCTTATCAATCCTGCAAATCAACCTTTAACCTATAAACATACTATGAAGGAAGATAAATGTTGAACTACCTTCCAATGTCAGCAGTAGAGAGTCATGCTGTTAATGAAAATATTTTAAAGAAAAGCTGCAGGAGGTATCAAAACATACAGAATTTAGGGGTGAGGGGATTGGAGGGGGGAGTGTGAGTATTCCACACTAAGGTAAAATTCAAAGTCAAACTTTTTATCTTCTACCATCTACAGTCACCAGAGAAAACTGGTCAAGTAAATCGTGGTACACTCTTCCAATGTGTAGGGCCTGGTCAGGCTTGCAGTGCCCATTCCCATGTAGGACATACACTGGCTGTACATGTTTATAGACTGGTCATCATCACATCCATAGCAGTATTATGACTCCCCATGTTTTGCCTGGTCATTATCACATATCTTTCAGCTACTCTAGAAAGATAACACTAGAGACAGAGTAAGAAATTATACCTCGAACCAGATGTTAGATTCAGGTGACATGATTTGCCAAAGGCAGCCTTTGTAACCATTTCAAGTAAGTATGTTGGTATTTCAAAGTAGTATGTGTAGAGGTATAAAAGGCTTGGGAAAACCTTCCTCAAGGATTTGATAAGACAATTCCTTCCTCTAAGCAGCAGGATACCAACACCATCGTCTCAGGGCTCATTTATGCCCCTTTACCCTGTTCTACATACCTCTGGTAATCACCTTACTGTTGTTTGTCTATGAGCTTGTCCAAAATCATATTGCTAGTAAGTGTCAGAGTTAACTATGAGTTGGACTCATCTTTTGACACTTTCTACAATTCCATAGGTGTCTATAAAAAAGTATAAGATATATAATAACATGTAGCCTATCACCTTGCAGAGGGTAATGAATGAACATTTGCTAAACATCTTATGTAAAAAAAACCAATGGTTTTCTATTCTTGTCAGAATACCAGAAATGTTTTACAACTAAAAAAGTTTAATTACATAAAATAAAAAGAAAAAAGTTTACCCATCTCACCAGAGCATACTGACTGCAGCCAACAGAATGAGTAAAGAAAGTCAGATCATGGGTTCTCAAAGACCAATGAGAAAAACTATTAAGTACTTGTGAAGGCCTAGGTCTTCACCAAGGCCTAGTCAGACATATTATATTGCTCTGCCATACAATAAGGTAGATACTAGCCATATAAGGTTATTAAACACTTAAAATGTGGCCAATACATATGAGGAACTGAATTTTTAATTTTTATTTAAAGTTTAATTTAAAAATTAATAGTTGATTCAGTTATCAGAAAACTTTTTAAGTATGTGAATCTATGTTTTCAACTGTAAATCTTTAAAACCTAAACACATCATCAAGTATTTCCAATAAAAAAATTAGAGTCTATGCCTACCTGGTATGGCTCAATGGTTGACTGTCGACCTATGAACCAGTTGCAGGAGGCAGCTGATCAATGATTCTATGTCATCATTGATGTTTCTATCTCTCTCTCCCTCTACCTTCCTCTCTGAAATCAACAAAAATATATTTTAAAAAAATAATTTCATTAATTACAGATAGAAATAATGTTTTAGATATATTGGGCTAAATAAAACCAAAAACAAAACAAAAAACACACAAAAAACCAGAACATATTCATACATACATATATTTTTTTCAGCCACAACCCAAAGGGAATCTTTATGGAATATAAATTAAGAATATTGGCCCTGGTCGGATAACTCAGTTGGTTAGAGCATCATCCCAATATGCCAAGTTTGCGGGTTTGATCCCCAGTTAGGGCACATACAAGGAGCAACCAATACATGCATAAATAAGTGGAACAACAAATCGATGTTTCTCTCTTTCCCTTCCTCTCTCTCTCTAAAATAAATAAATAAAAATTTAAAAAATTTGAGGATACTGAACTTCTGGAAATATTTGCAATATGCACGATAGATGAAAGTTAAATAAAATATATTATTAAAATTAATTTCACTTGTTTCTTTTGGGCTACTAGAAAATTTAAAATTATATATGTGGCTCACATTATTTATCTATAGGAAAGCACTGATACAAGGGAAGAGGAAGTTTGACTACATCAAAATGTATATGTAACTACAAAAAAACACTTTGACATTCAAAGGCAGTAAAAACTGTGATTGTTGTACAAATGACATGGGGATGACACTGATACACGGATAACAGTATAAATATTTAAAGTAGATGTATAGGTACTACCGTATATATGAACATGGTGCCATCTAGAAGACATAAAAACCTACCTTGCTTATTTCATTCACAATAAATCCTTCCGAAGCTGTAATCTCTGGGATACCATCGAGGCCAATTCCTTGACAAGTTAGGCTGCCATACAAAGTTGGTTTTCCTATATAGCACAAAAGAAGAATGCCTCAAAAAATAATAAGAATTTAACATTTTTCTCCTTGAAGACCCAATTTAGGCAACTGTAGAGATGGTAGGATATTGGGTAATAAAAGAAAAACAGGTCCTGGTGTTAAAAATGAGGCGAAGTGGAAAGAATACTTGCTTAAGTGAAGCTAATTTGGGAGAAATATACTCAAGGGCTAAAAACTAGAGACAAAGATTTTGAGATACAATGTACTATTTATAGAGAAAGCTACCAATGTGATCTAAACTTAAGTTTTACTGGCTGTGAAATGGCATTCTTCCAGGATGAAAGGTGAAGATCAACATGAATGTATGTGTTTATCCACAGTATATACATATAATACATAGTAAAGAGTTAAGCTTCATTAATCTGGAAAATGTACTTAAGTAGAACACTGCTTTTGCAGGGATATGGGCTAAATAAGATATTATCCTACACAAACATATGTAGATGGTAAAATGGAGTTAAAAACATTCTTTTCGACACAGAACCTGGAGTGAGCACCAAAGCCCCACTGAAGCAAGTCTTGCCCCAGAAGGGTGTCTTCAGCACAGAAGTTCTCCCACTGCAGACACAGCTGATTCTCACTGCCAATTGGCCTGGAGGTCAATTCCTCCCAGTGATACCTACAACAATCAAGGCTTAACTACAACAAGACTGTGCACAAAGCCCACAAGGGGGTGCACCAAGAGTGTCCACCTCAGGTAATTGGGGAGGCTGAGCCACTGGGCCCTGTAGGACACCTAGCACACAAAACCACTCTACCAACACAGGGAAGCAGACAAAATGCGAAGACAAAGAAACAGGTCACAAATGACAGAAATGGAGGACAGCAAACGACTGGATATAGAGTTCAAAACCACGGTTCTAAGATTTTTCAAGAATTTTATGGAAACCGCCGATAAATGTATTGAGATCCTTAAGAAATCTAGTGAGACCCTCGATGTTGTGATAAAGGACCAACTAGAAATTAAGCATACACGGACTGAAATAAAGAATATTATACAGACTCCCAACAGCAGACCAGAGGATCGCAAGAATCAAGTCAAAGATTTGAAATACGAAGAAGCAAAAAACACCCAACCGGAAAAGCAAAATGAAAAAAGAATCCAAAAATACGAAGATAGTGTAAGGAGCCTCTGGGACAACTTCAAGCGTACCAACATCAGAATTATAGGGGTACCAGAAGAAGAGAGAGGGCAAGATATTGAAAACCTATTTGAAGAAATAATGACAGAAAACTTCCCCTACCTGGTGAAAGAAATAGACTTCCAAGTCCAGGAAGCGCAGAGAACCCCAAACAAAAGGAATCCAAAGAGGACCACACCAAGACACATCATAATTAAAATGCCAAGAGCAAAAGACAAAGAGAGAATCTTAAAAGCAGCAAGAGAAAAAAAGTCAGTTACCTATAAGGGAGTACCCATACGACTGTCAGCTGATTTCTCAACAGAAACCATGCAGGCCAGAAGAGAGTGGCAAGAAATATTCAAAGTGATGAATAGCAAGAACCTACAACCAAGATTACTTTATCCAGCAAAGCTATCATTCAGAATTGAAGGTCAGATAAAGAGCTTCACAGATAAGAAAAAGCTAAAGGAGTTCATCACCACCAAACCAGCATTATATGAAATGCTGAAAGGTATTCTTTAAGAAGAGGAAGAAGAAAAAGGAACTCTTACCATTTGCCACACCATGGATGGAACTAGAGAGCATTATGCTAAGTGAAATAAGCCAGTCAGAGAAGGATAAATACCACATGATCTCACTCATTTGTGGAATATAATGAACATCATAAACTGATGAACAAGGACTGATCCAGAGATGGAGAGGCATTGATTGGACTGTCGGGCCTTGGAGGGAAGGTAGGGGAGGGCAGGGTTAAGGGGGAAAGATCAACCAAAGGACTTACATGCAAGCATATAGGTCTAACCAATGGACACGGACAACGGGGGGGTGAGGGCATGAGCGGGGAGGGGGGTTAGGGGGTAATGTGGGTATAAGGACACATATGTAATATCTTAATCAATAAAAAAATATATTAAAAAAAAAGAAA
>NW_005359225.1:3403723-3412541 GCF_000412655.1 Myotis brandtii
ATATATATATACACATACACTTCTATAACAGCCCATAATACCCTGTTTTACATTTCTGATCTCCCACTAGACTGTGAAGTCCTAGAGTTCAGAAACTAGCAGGTTGCTATAAATTATTCAGCAAATAACTATTGGTACAAAACTAAAATTCTAGGAGTAAGAGAAAAGTAAAAACCATCATGGATTCAGAATCGGGGGCTTCCTAGAGAGGGTGAGTTTTTGAAAGAAAGACAGGGCTAGGCAGAAGATAAGGGAAAGGAAACTCCAAGTCAGGGATGGGGCATGTCAACAACAAAAGAAAGAACAAGGAGAAAGGAGTAATCAATTAATATACTAGTTTGGTTACAACCGTCCTGGAAAAGGTAGCTGAAGGACGTTAATAGAGGAACTCACAACCTAGGGTAGAAGTTTGGACTAGAGAAGATCTAGTGAAGATTTTGGTAAGGAAGTGGCATGAAATGCTAGTTCAGAAGTATGCCGCAAAAATAGGATTGAGGAATTCTGTTTTTTGTCCCATTCCATGAGTACTGTGCAAGGACTCCAGGCCTGGAGAAAGTAGGAAGCTTTCTTCGGGGATAGCTTTCTCTTCCTCTAAAGGGAATGCATACAGATTTAAGGATATTACCTGGGGGGTGACAGCTCAGCCAGGCCTCCCCTTCATCCTTCCTATGAAGAAAGACAAAGCCCCATTAGGCTCACTCAACACTGAAAAGGATGCCACTGATGCTAGGGGAAAAAGATAACATAATTTCCAGTTTGGCCATAGTACACAGGCATGATCTAGTCTAACATCTCATCCAGGCATAGATTATTCTAAGACAAACTTTGTTTACTTGTTGAAGAAATATTTGTGGATTAAGTGTCTAATGCATATAATGGAGTTTACTATTCATTAATAGCTGCACAGCTTTGAAAAATAAAGAATATACAGTGGGGCCTTGACTTACGAGTGTCCCGACTAACGAGTTTTTTGAGATACCAGCTGTCTCTCGGCCCATTTTTTGCATTGAGTTGATAGAGTAATTTGAGTTAACGAGCTCCTTAACGAGCTCGGTCTCGGAACGAATTAAACTTGTAAGTCAAGGCCCCACTGTATTACATTTTGATTATTGGGGGATTATTGTAAGCCAGGCCCTGTGCGAGGCACTTTGCATATAGCATTAGTAATCTCCACAATTTAACAAGATATCTTTTATTATTTCCATGTTAAAGATAAAAACAAAAAACTGAAGCTCAGAGAGACATGAGGTCACCTACCTATGAAGCAGGAACTGAAATCTGACTAGTATAGAAGGTCTGTGTTCTACCACCTTACAGACTTTTTTCATGTTTTAGAATGCACCTCCCCAATCATTCAAATCAATACTATCTCACCTAGGGTACAGGGAAAGGGCGGACGCCAGCAACTCTCTATCAGTTATTTGCTGCACAATCCTGGGCAAGTTTCTTCCTCTGATTCCGATCCTGCATTCTCTCATAGGCACCTCGTGGCCCTCAACAAATGCTAGTGTTCTTCCTTTATTATTTATCACACATTCTGTGTTGCAGTAAAGTAACGGGTTGTTTTATTTTAGCCCACTTAGTAAGGTGTAAGTTTCCTAAATGCAGGAATGTTATTCATCTTCACCACTGTTTCAATGTGAAAAACCTTATTAGGAATCATAGTTGCCATTCATGGCACTGCAGTACTCATCCTGGTGCTAGAGAAATAAATATGTTAAAGAAATGAACGGTTTGCTGTGCATTCCCCATTAAACTGTCAGCTCGAGGCAGGAGCCACCCCTTCAGCGTGGAATACACGTCTGAACTGCACCTGAACAGCACCGCGCATCCACCTAGGTCGGCGTCCGGACACGGTCGGTGCTCCCTGGTTCACTGAACACCACGGTCCAATATGACACACCCAGACAGTGTGGTGGTGGCGAGGGCTGGGACTTTCGCCAATAGCTGACGATCAACAAATACCTGGGCCTCCTGCCTCCCAGCTGTCCTGTCTTTCTCCAACTCATTGATCCTCGTTCTGATGCTGGAAACTCACAGCGCTTATGTGTCCCCTTAGCCTCGGGATAGCTCTTCTGAGAATGAAAACCAATGACCATGTGGGTTTGAGACTTCTGTAGAGTCTCTAGACCCAGTGCTCCCTCAACAATTGGTGAGGTAACGCCTATGGATATCCTGGGTCGGGCCTGGGTCTCCACGAAAAGGCCACAATCACTACCCGCCTCCTTTGTCCCGGTTCTAGGATTGCATTCACCTGAGGGCTTGGGCCCAGTCGCTCTGAATCCGCAAAGGCGCCGCCATCTTGGCCACACCTCCACCAACCCGCCTCTTCCGCTCCTTCCCGGAAGTGGCTCCTCCGAAAGGGCGGTGGCGAGTGCAGGGGGGCGGGACCCACACCGAGAGGCCACCAATGAAAATGCGCGGTGGGACCTTCCTCTCCGTCCTCTCCACCCCGTTCCCCACGCGCGCGCGCGCTCCTCGCAGAGGCTGGCTCCCGGCAGGAGGCTCGGAAGCGTTCCAGGTGCGTGCCGAGCGGACGTGCGGGAGCGCGCGTTCAGGGCCTCTCGGCTGCCTTTTCGGTGAGCATCGCCCGCCGCGTCCTTGCTCGGTGAAGCGTGACGGGCACTGCGAGGGCGCAGGGCCACCTGCATTTCTCTGCTTCGCCATTCTTCCCCTGCCTTCCCCATCCCGACCGGCTTCCCATTCCAGCTGCCGACCCCCTAGCCCGCCCTGATCCCTGAGCAGGGAGGGGTCTTCCTCTTTTTACTCCAGGGGAGACTGAAGCAGGGATGAGGTGGGGAAAGAGCAGGGTGGCACCTACGGAGTCCCGGGGTAGCCCAAGCATTTGGCATCATTACGTTAACGCTGCAGTAGTTCTGTGACTTACATGTTAGCTTACGGAGGAAATGGAAAAAGACTGCCGGGTAAAGCGTTGCCTGTATTCGAACCCGGATTTCTTGGCTTAGGATTTAAGGCACTTTTCTTTCCCCTGTGTTTGCTCTAAGGTTTGCTCCTTGCCTTTAAAGAGCTCACAGTGTGTAGTAAGAAGAGGGAACGTGTGCAGTAATAGGGACGATCATTATTGAACTCTGGACGGGCCAGGCTCCTTTACCTGCGTTATCTCATTTAGTCTTTAACAATCCTGTGGGGTATATATTATCTCTATTTTTCAAGAGAAATTACGAAATGATTTGCTCCAAGTTACCCAATACATGAGTGAAAAAGCTAGTTTCCAACCCAAGTCTGTTTCAAAGCCCATTTTCTTTTCTCTCTTTTTAAAAAAAATACATTTTATTGATTTTTCACAGAGAGGAAGAGAGAGGGATAGAGAGTCAGAAACATCGATGAGAGAGAAACATCAATCAGCTGCCTCCTGCACACCCCCCACTGGGGATGTGCCCGCAACCAAGGTACATGTCCTTGACCAGAATCGAACCTGGGACCCTTCAGTCCACAGGCCGACCCTCTATCCACTGAGCCAAACCGGCCAGGGCTCAAAGCCCATTTTCCCCTTCCTCAGGTTATACTGCAAGTGAGTTTTATGTAGGGCTGTGGAGTTGCTTAGATCCTTCTGGTCCCTTCCCCATTGCCCTCTAAGCGCCCTAACTTGGCTAACAGGCCTGGCTGTGATCAGATGCTTTCTCATCTTGCCGGTTTCATTTGCTTTGTTTTCTCCTCATACTCTGTTCTCCAGTCACACAGAACTTTCCCTTCTTCCCATGTGTCAAATTCTCTTTCAACCCCACCCCCGCCCCCGTTCTTCATGGACAGGAGTCTTCTTCCTTTCCATCTCTGGTTAATTCCTATTCATTCTCCAAGTGTCAGTTACAAATCACTTCCTCTATCTGTGTCTGGATTAGGTATCACTCCCCTGTGTCCCGAAGCTGAGCTATCTGTACACAGTGTACAGTAAACTGCCTGTTTACTTGTCTGGACTGTAAATTCCGTGAAGGCAGGGACTGTGTCTCTGGTCACTCTGTCCTCAGCTCTAGAATAGTGCCTGGAACATGGTAGGTGCTCAGTGACCATTTGTCGAATAAGCCAGAGAGACACAGGGAAGGTATTAAGCAGTTCTAGTTTCTTTATAGCCTGTCATGGTGAAATTTGTACAAAGGCTGAGATAATTTCTCGTCAAGTCTTTCTAAGTTCTCTCTGTATGCTACCTCCTACTCGGTGTTCTGCAGCAGATGATCTTGGGAAGAAGTTTGGGCAAATACACATCACATTACTAAGTACTCTCAGCTTACAGACTCCTCTCTTGCCCTGGCCACTGCATGCTGTATGTTACAGCCACACAACTCTCCATTCCTCCCGTTTGCCAACCCTACACATTCTTGAGTATTAAACTTTGTTCTTCTCCAGCCATAGAATAAGGCCAATATTAGAAGAGAGATTCTTTTGGGGTGAATCAGAGATTGCGTCTCCAGAAAGGTGACATTTCACCTAATTCAAATTCCATTAGCAGAATCCATTCCAGCTTATTGTTGTTCTAAGCATTCTCACATACTTTATCTCATTCCGTTTAGTTCTAACCATTTTGTAGGCCTGCTCTCTGCCAGGCCTAGTGCTGAGGGCACCAAGTTGAATCAGGCCCATTATCTGTCCTCAAGTAGCTTAGTCTCCAGAGAGAGACATATGCATAAATAGGCTCTAACAGTGCAGTGGTCAGTGTTACTTATAACAGAGGAACCCCATATATAATTATGTTCCTCCTCTAACCTTGCCTCCATTGCTGTCTAGAGATTCCCAAAGATGTCAACTCAAGGACATACTTGGGCCCGTCAGGTGAAGAAAGAGGGTGAGGAAGAGGACCCCCTGGACCTGCTGATCTCCCGCTCTGGCTGTGCTGCTTCCCACTATGCAGTGCAGGAGTGCATGGCCCAGCACCAGGACTGGCGACAGTGCCAGCCACAGGTGCAGGCCTTCAAGGACTGCATGAGTGAACAGCAGGCAAGACGGCGAGAGGAGCTGCAGAGGAGGAAGGAGCAAGACAGTACCCACAGCTGAGCCCCCAAACCATCTATCCCCAGAGAATGGCCTGCAGAAACTAGCACCCAGACAAATCCTAAACAGTGGAAGTGTGGGCCAAAAGGTATAAAACTCTGGGATAGTCTGGGATTGGGGTTGAGAGCCAGGCAGCCATGGGCTTGGACATGACTGTCATATAGAAAGAGCTGTCATATTTTATTTGTTTAAAAATCTTTATTGTTGAAAGTATTACAAATGTCTTCCTTTTATCCCCCATTAATCCCTTCCACCCTACTTCTCCCCCCGCACCCACCTTCACCGCACCATTGTCCATGTCCATGAATTATGCATATAAATTATTTGGTTAATATCTTCCCTCCCCCCTCCCCCCATAGGTATCTTATTTTTATGGTGAGACCCACACATCCTCACTCATCTTGTTCCACGAATATTAAATATTGACCAGTATTTGTCATGTAAAACAAAGAGTGGGGTTAAGGCATGTTCTTCTACCCTACATCTTGGGTCAGTGTGCCAAGTACTGAGCTAATTACATGGACATTGAATGTTAGAAGTAAATTCACAATCTAAAGGTAAATTGGTTACCTAATATGTCTAAATTGGTTACCTAATATGTCTTCATCTATTCAGTCATTGGTTCAATAATAGCCAGTTTTCCTCAGACCTCACATGCCAGGCACTGTTGGAAACTGATGGGACAAATAATATGATCTTTGCCTTCATGTCTAGTTTGAGAGACAAATTAAATAACACTGGAACAACTAAATAATTCCTGCAATGATATAAATGACTTTATCTTTAATAAGTTGTTCTGGATGTTTCGTTTGATCTAATAGAAGGGAGAAAGCAAATATGGGGAAAAAAACATTGAGTGACTCTCATATGCTAAAGTCTATTGAATTAACAGATGTAGAGTCTGACCTCAACACACTCCCAACCAAACAAACACACAATGTTGGCTTGACGTTTAAAAAGTACATTTAACATAAAACACAGATTTTTCCGCTTTTGAAAAATAGAGAAGCTGTCAACATGGAGCTTATATTCCTACTTGACAACAATTTGCTGGAGCTAAATATGGTTTCTCTTAGGTGGTTGCATTCTCTGGCTCATGAATTGCCACCACTTCTCATTTTGTTTCCATGGAATTATATTACCCATTCTGTTACTTTCTGCCTATCCCTGTACGGCACTGACTGTCCTGTGCAAAGGGACGTATGCTGTCATCATCGTCAGTAATATTTCTTGTGTGTGTGTATCACATATATATTTTATTTTATATCTATATAAATGAGAAGTACAAATCTGAAGTACAGTAGCACCTAACACTACCTTTGTGTGTTGGTATTTGGGGAGGAGAGAAAGAGAAAAGAGGGGAGAAGATAGGAATACCAGTTTAAAGAACAATAAAATCCAATTTCAGCCTTCAAGCAGAAGGGGCTGACTGGATATATATATATATATATATGTATGTATATGTGTGTGTGTGCATTTGGTATAGAGAACACACACACACACACACACACACACACATATATATATATAGAGAGAGAGATGAATCAGTGTTAAGTGCTGTGGGTCATCAGAAGGAGTACTCGGGACGAGTTTTCAGCAAGAATCTCAAAAAGAGAAGGAATTTAGTTGAGTTGAACCTTTAAAGATAAAGTAGGTATTACCTATTTGTAACATATATAACAGGAAGGATTACCATCTGTAGCAAATAAAAAGTATCTAGAATTCAATAAGAAAAAGCAAACAGCCCTAGCCAGCTTGGCTCAGTGGATAGAGCGTCGGCCTGCAGACTGAAGTGTCCCAGGTTCGATTCCGGCCCAGGGCACATGCCTGTTTTGCGGGCTCGATCCCCAGTAGGGGCCGTGCAGGAGGTAGCCGATCAATGATTCTCTCATCATTGATGTTTCTATCTATCTCTCCTCCCTTCCTCTCTGAAATCAATAAAGAAATATATTGAAAAAGCAAACAGCCCAGTTGAAAAGTGAACAAAGTTAAATATACCACCACAGCCCAGCTAGTGTTGCTCAGTGGTTGAGGATTGACCCATGAACTAGGAGGTTGCCAGTTCAATTCAGGCCAGGGCACAGGCCTGGGTTGTGAGGGCATGTAGAAGGCAGTCAATCGATGTTTTTCTTTCATCAATATTTCTATCTCCCTCTTCCTCTCTAAAATCAATAAAAATTTTTAAAAATTAAAAATCACGCCGAAACCGGTTTGGCTCAATGGATAGAGCGTCGGCCTGCGGACTGAAAGGTCCCAGGTTCGATTCCGGTCAAGGGCATGTACCTGGGTTGCAGGCACATCCCCAGTAGGAGATGTGCAGGAGGCAGCTGATCGATGTTTCTCTCTCATCGATATTTCTAACTCTCTATCTCTCTCCCTTCCTCTCTGTAAAAAAAGCAATAAAATATATTTTTAAAAAAATCAATAAATATACCCACACAATAGGAAAATGTAAATAAATATATTCTGCATCACTGATAGTAAGTCAAATGCAGATTTGAAAAAGTTGTATTATCAATCCTCTTGGCAAAAATCGAAGTATTTATAATGCTTCTAGAAGAAAGGATGGGTGAAAGGACCTCCAAACCAGCTATGTGGAGGTAGCAAGTTTTGGAGGGTTACAGCTATAACAGAGCTAATGCTGGATGGGTAACAATATATTTAGGCAAAGTGTGCTTAAACCTTTTTCCTCAAGTAAATGAAGATAAATCCTATTTAATAGGCATACTAAAAGAATTAAATGAGATAATATATAAGTAATAATAAAAATTGTTAGCATTTATTGAACTACTAGAGGCCCAGTGCACAAAATTCATGCATGGAGGGGGGAGGGTCCCCTCAACCTAGCCTGCACCCTCTCCAATCTGGGACCCCTTGGGGGATGTCCGACTGCCGGTTTAGGCCCGATCCCTGGGACATCCCTCTCACAATCCTGGACCGCTGGCTACTAACTGCTCACCTGCCTGCCTGCCTGGTTGCCCGTCACTAACCCACCTACCAGGTTTCCCCACACAGCCTGCTGCTCGGTCGTTTGGTCGCCCCTCACTAACCCCTCCTCCAGCCTGGTCACCTCATGCAGCCTGTTCAGACGTCAGTTCGGTTGCGATAGTCGCTTAGGCTTTTATATAGATAAACTAATATTTATGGAGCATTTAATCCAGGCTGTCTGGTTCCAGAGTCTGTGCTCTCATTCCCTGTGATATGCTTTCAAATTCCACTATGCCACTTACTAGCTGGGCGATTTGGGGCAAATTACCTAATATCTCAGGCTCTTTTTTTTCTTCTAGAAAAATATAGTTATAATGCGTTTCGCATAGGCCTCATAACTAATAAATGTAGTCCTTCCTCATAGGGTTGTAGAAAGAATGAGTTAATATTGGTACAGCAGGTCTTTGAATAAAGTCATTTCTTTCAATGTCATTTTGTTATAATGATGAGAAATGGTAGGAATTTAACTGTCTACATCAATTAACCTATTATATAGTAAACTTCGTTTCATTATACGTCATTTTTGTTTTGTTTTTTAAAATATATTTTATTGATTTTTTACAGAGAAGAAGGGAGAGGGATAGAGAGTTAGAAACATCGATGAGAGAGATCGATCAGCTGCCTCCTGCACGCCCCCCAGTGGGGATGTGCCCGCAACCAAGGTACATGCCCTTGACCGGAATCGAACCTGGGACCCTTCAGTCCGCAGGCCGACGCTCTATCCACTGAGCCAAACCGGTTCAGCTCATTATATGTCGTTTTGCTTAAAGTCACAAAACCTATTGATATTAAGTAAGGACTTAAGTAAAGAGCTAAGAAACAGTGT
>NW_005359225.1:3412566-3451846 GCF_000412655.1 Myotis brandtii
TGGGGAAAAAAAGGAGACATATGTACTACTATTTGTAATACTTTAAACAAGAAAATAAAATTTAAATAAATAAATAAAAGAAAGAGCCCTGGCCGGTTTGGCTCAGTGGATAGAGCGTCGGCCTGTGGACTGAAGGGTCCCAGGTTCGATTCCAGTCAAGGGCATGTACCTTGGTTGCGGGCACATCCCCAGTGGGAGGTGTGCAGGAGGCAGCTCATCGATGTTTCTCTCCCATTGATGTTTCTAACTCTCTATCCCTCTCCCTTCCTCTCTGTAAAAAATCAATAAAATACATTAAAAATATATTGAAAGAAAGAAAGAGAGAGTGTGTGTCTGGTACCTAGTAAGTAACCACTAAATGTTAGCTATTATTGTCATTTTTCTTGTGTGCTAGTCACTATCCTGAGTTACAGTATCTCATTTAATCCCTCTTAACACTCTATTAACTCACCTTTACAGAGGAGGAAATACAGGTCAGATTGAGGATCAGACTCCAAGTGTGTCTTGTTCTAGAGCCTATGCTGTTTTCTGCTCTGCTCTTTCACAAGCATCTGGTGCCTAGTATGATGCTTAACACAGTAAGTAACCACGTTTACTATGTAAACATTACTGTGCTTTTTTTTAGTGCTTTACAAAAGGAGATTATCCAGTGCAGATGCCCACAGTGTTATAGATTGGCATGGTGTTTTTGTGTGGTTTTTTTTTTTTGGTTTCAGTTCTACAGCCCACAGCTATGGAGCTAGAGTTTAAGGTGGTCCATGCCTGTCCCTGTACAATCCACACCTACCCCTGCAGAGAGGCTTGGTGTCGAGGGATGAATAGAGAGACCTCTTAGCTGGCTGTCCCCCTGGGGTAGGCCTAGGACAGACTCATGATTTGGCTCTTCCCTGCAAGGTCCTTGGCTGGGGACTTGGCCTGTGTTCAGTAGAAAGGTGCCCTGTACTGTGTTTTACTAGACGAGTAGTAAGATATTCCTCGCACTTTCACTCCCTCAGGTACAGTTGCCAGACTTTTCTTTCTTCAGAGCCTGGGTATTTTGTCTAAATGGTGAGCTGATTCCCTAAACCTGAAATTTCTGAGAATGAAAGTTATTCCAGGGGGGTTATAAGAACTAAATGAATCATTTTAGGTTTTCCAGGGAGATCAGACATTTGGAGACAAAAACGGCACAAAGAGGTCAAAGTACTACATGTAAAAAAAGCATGAGACACATTGTCCACCCCCGTCTGCAGTGCCTTTGCAGCAGGTCTAGTTTTAGACCTGCGCTTTTCTTCCTTTAAGTACTTTACATTCTAGAAACAGTGGGAACCAAGGATCTCAGCATTGCTGTGGTGTCTGAATGGCCAAAATATCCAGATTTCATTTCTTTCTCTGCAACTAAAACTCCCTTTCAGAATCCACAGTGGGCAATTTCCAGCTCTGGTGGGGGAAATAAGGCTTCTTCAGCCAGAGGAAAGGGACTAACAAAGCTGAGGAACCTACTGGCCGTAACTAGTAAAACTCCCCATTTGACCCCATCCTTCTTGAAAATTACTGATCTACAAAGAAATCCATTTCTAACCATCTCAATGTGTACTGAACCAGGAATTGAATGACCTAGGGCTATCCCTGGCTGTCACTGGTTAACTGGGTGACCTTGGACAAGTCAGTTAACTCATCTGTAAAATGAAGACCAAAACAGATTATCCCAAAGGTTATGTATTGATAGAGCCAAAACTAAAACCCAGCTATTCTGATTTCCTAATCCACTGACCTCTCTCTTCCCTCCTGCCTACCCCCTTAGTCTTTACAGCAATACTAGGCATAGTTTAACCCTGACTGAAGTATTCAAAACAGAAGTATGCTGAAGGAGTGAACTATTGATACATGTAACAACACAGATAAAACATTAGGGTAAATTAATGTAGTAAGACACAAAAGGCTACATACTGGGTGATATTTAAATAGTACTAGTTAGATCAAACCAATCTATGGCAATAGAAATGAGATTAATGGTTGCTTCTGGGGGAAAAAAAATATGAAAGAATGTAAAGGAACACACCAGCCACAATATTCTTTATCTTGATAGAAGTATAGTTTTCATGGGTGGCTGCATTTTTAAGACTGATCAAATATACATTCAAAATCTGTTTCACTATATATAAGTTATATCTTAATGGGGAAAAAAATCTTTCAAAAAAGCATGCTGAAGAAGTTTAGAAGGGAAGGTAATCTAACATTTACTGATCTCAAACTCCTAAAAGGGAATTATCTCCATCTACAGATTAGAAAACTGGTTTAATGAGATGACAATAACTCACCTGAGGCCTCAAAACTAATAAATTAGAAACTTTGGAATAGCCCAGGTTTGTCCACCTCTTTATATTAGGTTGCCTCAGGGAGGAGACTTCATCCTAGAGGCAAGAGACATACACCCCATTTGATTTCATTGCCCTTTGATCTTGGGAAAGTCCATTTCCCTCTGGCCTCAGTCTAGAGCAGGGATAGGGAACTATTTTTCTGCCAAGGGCCATTTAGGTATTTAAGACATCACTCTCAGGCCATACAAAATTATCAACTTAGCCTGGCCGGCATGGTTCAGTGGTTGAGCATCGACCTATGAACCAGGGGGTCATGGTTCAGTTCCCAGTTAGGGCATATGCCCCAGGTTGTGGGCTCAATCCCCAGTGTGGGGCGTGTAGGAGGCAGCCAATCAATGATTCTCTCTCATCACTGATGTTTCTATCTCTCCCTCTCTTCCTCTCTAAAATCAATAAAAACATATATTTTTTAAAAAGCGGTGGTACATTTACACAGTGAAATACTACTTGGCCATAAAAAGAAAGGAAACCTAACCTTTTGCAACAGCATGATGGACCTGGAGAGTATTATGCTAAGTGAAATAAGCCAGTCAGAGAAAGATAGAGATCATGATTTCACTTATATGTGGAATCTAATGAATAAAATAAACAAAATAGAAACAAACTCATAGATACAGAGAACAAACTAACAGCTGTCAGAGGGGAAGAGAGTTGGGGGTCTGGGTGAAATAGTTGAAGGGATTAAGAAGAAGAAAAAACACGCAAAAAAATAGACACAACAGTATGGTGATTACCAGAGGGAAAGTGGGGGTGGGGACAGGTAGAAGAGGGTAAAGAGGATAAATGATGATGGAGGGAGACTTTTTGGGTGGTGAACATACAATATAATATACAGATGATGTATTATAGAATTGTACACTTGAAACAATTTTATTAACCAATGTCAACCCGATATATTCAATAAATTTTTTTAAATGCTAAGAATGCTCTGAGTTCCCACAGACTTATAGGACTATCTCAGAGAAGCAGTGGGATACAGGAGAGAGGGGTCTGCCACTATTAACTGTGTGACCCTAGGAAGTCACTTCATCTCTCCAAACCTGTTTTTCCATCTATAAAATTGAGATAATACCATCAACCTCAAGGATAATCTGTATATAGTACATAGCACTTTATAAAAGCTCAACAAATGTGAGATATACTCACACACACAGATACTCATCCACATACACACTCATATACACCCTAAAAAACTGGTATAAGTTTTAGAGCTAATATAGTACCTAGCACAGAGTCTAACTGAATAAATGATAGCTGTTATCTACAGAAGAATGAATGCATTGATACTCAGAATAGAAAAATACTGGGGTCCCTTAGCATCAGCATCACCTGGAAACTTGTAAGAAATGCAAATTCTAGGCCCTCACTCTAATTACTAAATCAGAAAATCTGGAGGTAGAGTCTAGCAATTTGTGTTTTAAAAAGCCCTCCAGGTCATCCTCATGCATACTTAAGTTTGAGTACCAATGACTTAGATCAAGGTTTGATTGTTTTTATAAAGGGCCACATAAATGTTTTAGCTTTACAGTTTGTTACAACTACTGAACTCTGCCATTGAAGTGTGAAAGCAGCCATAAATGATATATAAATGAATGAGCATGGCTCTGTTTCAATAAACCTTTATTACAAAAACAGGCAATGAGGTTTGGGAACTAGATAGATGTGGTGTTTGTACAACATTGTGAATGTAATTATTCACTTTAAAATGGTTAGTTTTGTGGTATGTGAATTTCACCTCAATAAATTACTTTAAGCAAAACAAAACACACCCATCAGCAGCAAATTTTTATTAGATGGAAGATACCTAGGGTTGGCTCAATGAAAGTGGTGACAATTGGCAAGCACTCCTCCACAGAGGACAGGACGCATTCCTGGCTGTGGGGTTGGATACTTATACCCAAGGGTCAGGGTCACCTGCTTAACTTTGACCACTCAGAGAGCTCTTCCCCTGGGCACTCAATATCACCAGTGCTGGCATGAAAGAGCCTGCAATGAGCTAGTTCAACTTGGCTATCAGTTCTTCCAGTTCTGGCCGAGCTTTGAACCTTCCCTTGAAGTCTTCTTCAGTGTGCTGGGGAGAAGAAAAATAAGTGGGAATTACTGCAGAGCTTTCAATTACTCAAATACGCACAGCATCAAAAAAGGATCCACCTACCACCTCTGTAGAGAATGCATCAGAATTCAACTAGCTTTATTGAGGATCTATTATGTACCAGACTTGTATTAGGTACCATGGATTCAAAGCTGAATTGGATTTCCTCCCTGCCTTAAATGAACATATGGTTTGGTGACATAAGACAGATTTATAAAGAATTAATGTCAAAACTCTATAAGTATCACAATAAAAGCACTTAAAAAAAGAGAGAATGCCAAAATTCCCCATTAACAATAGGAAATAACAGATGCAGGACTGGATTATTTCAAATCAGCATGACCAGCACATTTTCTCCCTATATACAGATCTATAGTAATAAGCAAAGGTTTAACAAGCATGGACTCAGAACAAAGGAGGTGCATGAAGCAAATGGCATCAATCTAAGACGACCCGATATATTTGTGTCATAATACGGATCGTCTTGGCAACAAGACCCAAATATTCAGTATTGAGGCTAAAGTTCCTAAGGTATTCTAAGTTCTCCATGGCAAACTTCCTTCTGACTGGTATTCTTTACTGAATATATTCAGTCAGGGTATAGTTAAGTTTCAAATATCCAAGAACTTTTTCTATAAAATACATTTCCCCATTTGTGTTCTGATTACTTATACTGTATGTGACCTTAAATGATGCTCTTTCTGCTATACAACTGCCTGAGGGGGAGAATTTTGAGGTGTGATGGGCTCACACCTAACATCAGGATGCTGTGATGGATTTCAGCTTGTGGTCCATAAGGCATCATCCCTGAAGAGCCAGAATAATGATCACAGTAATACCAGCCTGCACACTTTTCCTGATTATTACCTGGGCTAAATTATCCACATTTCTTTATGGTTTCCAAAGCCACGTAGTCTAGATATTTTAAGCACAGGTGGGCCACCAGGGGGACTCTTCTCAAACTAGCACCTACCTCCTTCACTGACAATTTGACTCCTTCAGGAAGATTGCTTCGGATTATTTCCAAGAAAATCTCTGCAAATGTAGCACTCAAACCGCTTATCTGCAAAAGGAAAGATGCTCTAAGAGAGAGGCTGAGTCCTAAAAGGTGGTTAGAGTGTCGACCTGTGGACTGAAGGGTCTCGGGTTTGATTCCAGTCAAGGGCACATATTGTGGTGGCAGGTTCGATCCCTGGCAATAGTCAGGGTGCATGTGGGAGGCAACCAGTTGATGTACCTCTCTCTCTGTTTCTCCCCCTCCCTTCCATTCTCTCTAAAAATATCAATGGAGAAAACATCCTCGGGTGAGGATTAACAAAAAGAGAAAAAGAGGTGCTGAAAGCTAGGCGAGTGGGAGACACGGCATGGGCTCAACTGTCAGCTCCAGCAGAGCTAGACAGCGGCCTTGGGTGAAGGATTATCAGCCAGAGCTGGTTTCAGAGCCCATCTCTACAGGATTTCTCTGCCAGGGTGTCTGCTTGCTGAGAAGGTCATGTCCAATACCTGCTCCTGTAGGCAATGGATGGCATAGCTGGACCAAATAAATTAACAAATCCAGGATGACTTTCTGAGTCAATTCAAGTTAACCCATACAGACCAGGACCCTGGTGTCAGACCCTGTGCTAAGAATTCAGAGGTGAATCAGAAATGTGGTAGAAGGGTATGAGGGGGGCTACAGAAACCCACTAGAGAAGTACCTACCTAAATTAATCAGGGGAGGTCAAAGAAGCTTCTGGATGTAGTCTTGAAGAAAAACAGGAGTAAACTAGAGAATTCAACAGTAGTGGGAGTTTTCAAGGCAGAGGAAGTAATATTCAGTAAAATGTGGAGGCACAGCACATTACTAGGGAATTAAAATTAGTTCCATGTGTAGCTGGAATGAATGGAATATAAGGAAAAGCAAGAGAATGATGAAGGCAGTTAGATGCTAATCTAAAGACTTCAAATTTGATCCTACAGCCCTCAGTGGCAAGTCAGATCTGTCATAAGATATATCTCAAATAATTTATTTCTTATAATATTTAAAGAAACAAAGATTTTAAGTACTTTAATTATTTTAAAAATTAACATAGATTTAAGGTATTACTGCCTTAACATTCATTACCTTGCTGACATGTTTCTTGAGTGGATAAAAAAGAAGTGCTATCCATTGGAATATTATTTGGCAATACTGGTAAAAAGGAAGGAAGTAATAATACATGCTACAACATGGATGAACCTTGAAAACAGTATGCTAAGTGAAAGAAATTGGACATAAAGACCATATACTGTAGAATTCTATTTAAATGAAATATCCAGAAGAGGTAAAACCATAAAGGCAGAAAGTAGATTACTGGTTGCTAGGAGTCAGGGGAATGGGGAAAAGGAATGACTATTAATGGGTTCAGAGTTTCTTTTGGGGTTGATGAAAATGTTCTAATATTGACTGTGGTGATGGTTGCATAATTCTGAATATATTAAAACCCATTTAATTGTACATTTTAAGTGAGTAAATTGTATTGCATGGGAATAAAACTCAATAAAGATGTAAAAAAATGGGGGTAATGTTAACTGTGAAGTTTTAATAATAGCTCTGGGCACTTTCATGATAGTGTGGTTGTCACCCATCTGTCTCTGCAATAAAATGACAGAGAACCACTGCTAGAGCTAAAGGGAAGCAACTGAGGGGTTTTAAGCAGGAAAATGACATATGAAAGTAAAGCAAAGTTGATGAATCTAAAAGATTTTGGGGGGTAGAAGCTTTAGAATTTGGTGAATGAATGGATACCAGAGAGCAAAGAAGGGTCAAGCATTAGGCTCAAAGGTGAAGAAGATTCTAGAGACAGAGGAACAGTTCCTCTACAATTAGTTTATAAGCATTGAGTGCAGGGCACCTGTGGGACATCCCCATGGAGAAGTCCAGTAGACAAATGGATATCAGATTTGAAGCTTAACCTAGAGATCAAGACTGGAGATCTAGGCATTGTCGATATATAATGACGGTTACTAAGTTCAGGCGAATGAATGAGATTGCATAGAGGAAAGGGATTACATAAGGAGAGATGGAGGGATCAAGAACTGAAACCTGCAGAACATCATCATTCAAGGGGCAGGCTAGAGGAAGAGACGGGCTTGGTAGAAGGAGGAGTAATGTACAGAGAAGAACCAGGAGAGGCAAATACATTTCAAGTTTCTCCCAGAATACTTACCTGAACTACTCGCTCATGGGTGGTAAGAATTGCATCCACAAACATTTTACTGCCCTGCTCCGGTAGCTGCAACACCTCCATGGTTTTGGTGGGCATCGCATAACTGTGGGAAGAAAGAGTCAGCTATGGCGAGGGTCCCCTTAAGCCAGCAGCACCACTCAGTCAGGGTAGTCCCTGAGTACAGCCACTAGCGCATGCAGAGCTCCTGGAATCCAGGGCTGTTAGCTGCAGCCGGGGCAAAGTAATCAGATCCTCTTAAGCCTCCTCCAGAAGTCTCTAAACTTCCTGAAGCGACAGATGATGTCGAATACTTTTCTGCATCCCCAATCTTGCCTAATATAACACTGAATAATACCTGGTGCTTAATAAGTATTTGCTGCTATTAGAGAATAGCCAATTCTAAAAGAATCACTAGGTATGCTTTGGAGGATAACTTTGGGTATTTCCCCTCTTCTGGAGAAATGAGGCCTGAAACCCAATTGTTTTAGAGCAGGATTTCTCAACCTTAGCACTATTGACATCTTTGACCAGATAATTCATTGTTGTGGGGGGCTGGCCTACATATCCCTAAGCTCTCCCTACTAGATGCCAGTAGTACCCCCCAAGTGGTGACAATCAAAATCATCTCCAGACATTGTTAAATGTCCCCTAGTTGAGAACCACTGTAGAGTCTGTGCTCGCTATAATCAGCTTCAGCAGATCTACATGCTACAGTGGAAAGAGCACTGGACTTGGGGTCAAATGTTGGCCCTGCCACTTATTAGCAATATTTACTAAGGCGAGTCACTCCCCGCCTCTGAGAAGAGGATTACAATCTAGGCCTATAGCAATAGATTTTGTGAGGACTAGGTCTGATAGGACTGATGGCTAAACAGAAATATGGTTCATCACACTAAAGATAAATGGAATAATAATAACAGTAGAATTTCTGAATTTTCATGCCACAAAAAGCTTCATTAATTAAAAGCAGGGAGTGCCCTGACCGGTTTGGCTCAGTGGATAGAGCGTCGGCCTGTGGACTGAAGGGTCCCGGGTTCGATTCCAGCCAAGGGCATGTACCTTGGTTGCGGGCACATCCCCAGTCGGGGGTATGCAAGAGGCAGCTGATCGATGTTTCTCTCTCATCGATGTTTCTAACTCTCTATCCCTCTCCCTTCCTCTCTGTAAAAAAATCAATAAAATATATATTTAAAAAAAGCAGGGGGGCATGGTCCTCTACAGAGGGACTGCTACAAAAGGAACTTTGGTGTAATGGAAAATTGATTAGAGACATGACAGTCCTAGATTTAAATGTTGGCTCTCCTACTTATTACCTATTTGACCTTGGACAAATTAATTCAGCTTTCTGAGTCTCAGATTCTTCAGCTCTAAGATGAGGATAATAATAACTAGTTATAGGGTTGTTGCAATGGTTAAATGATTAAACTAGTTATTATTTGCCTGATTTACTGTGCCTACAAATGCCAGTTCCCTTGCTCTATAAACAGTGAGTAAATGCTAGGTATTGCAAATTCTTCCAAGCAGCCTCTCTAAATAACATCCCCTCCCACGTTTCAGCACAATCTCTGATCTCCTCTTCCAATTCAAATTTGATAGTACCCATATATAAAATAAAATGACATGTTCATAGAGTTGTTATGGAAGATCAAGTAAAATAACTATGTAAAAGCTTTCAGGAATGTAAAACATGCTATTTTTCCTTTTTGACATTCTGCAGATAAGACTACTAAAGGGAGTTGTCCATTCCTGCTACTGAGCATACATTTTATCCTTCAACACTTATTTTACTAAGATTTCATTGATTTGTTTATTTATTCATCCATTCATTTAATAAACACTTACCGAGAGCCTCCTCTGTCCTAGGCACTCTGGTGGGCATTATGTAGCTTGCGCTTAAAAGGAGTTCACTAAGAGTGTTTTGTACAGACAGGTAAGTAGATGAACATCTTCACCACATTAAGGCAGAGACAATAACAGGGATGTACCAAATATTATAGGGACAAGAGGAAGAGAAGTGGGGATCAGAGAAGGCTTCATAGATGAAGCAGTATCAAGATGTAAAGAATGAACAGAGTTGTTTGCCCCCAAAAGTGCAGCAGTTATCTAAAGGCAAGGAGACATGAGAGGCTCTCAAAGAGAACCAACAGAAAAGCCAGACATAGTTTGATAAGGAAATACTAGGAACTCTGGTCATTAAAGTAGAATAGGCCTTTGAGTAGTAAGAGTATAATTTTCCATTCGTTTCTATACTTTTCAGATATTCTATAATAAACATTGCTTGGATAATCACATAGTAAAAACAGAAGGGAAGAAATGAAATAACAATTTCAAGAGTCAACTTATCAAGAAAAATAATGTTACCTTTTGGGAATACTGCCTAAGACAGGGCAGAAGGGAGCCGGCTGGGGTGCTAGGGAACTTAGAATCTGTGGACTCTACTATATAGAAGATATACCTCCATTTTAAACAATGTAAGTGGACTTAAACAAAAAGTAAGAGTAGCCTTTAAGAGAGTGGTGCTGGGTGATGCTGTTCCTCTCCAAAGAGCACAGGGGCTAGGACAGGGGTGGGCAAACTTTTTGACTTGAGGGCCACAATGGGTTCTTAAACTGGACCGGAGGGCCGGAACAAAAGCATGGATGGAGTGTTTGTGTGAACTAATATAAATTCAAAGTAAACATCATTACATAAAAGGGTACGGTCTTTTTTTTTTTTTTTTTTTAGTTTTTTTCATTTCAAACGGGCCGGATCCGGCCCGCGGGCCGTAGTTTGCCCACGGCTGGGCTAGGATCAGGTTTAGGCTTGGAAGCTGCTCCCAGATGAGTCATATTTTCATCTCTCCAGGCGACTGCTCAGTAAGGGAGGCAGGCAAGTTAAGGGACCTGCATGCGAGGCCCCTTCCTCTCCTCTTCTAGGTTAGTTGCAGCTATAGCAAAGCAGACCATTTATAGAACAAAAGCCAGCACACTGCTCCTTTGCCCAATTCCCCCTCAAGGTCAAAGCACTACCCCACACTCCCAGAGGAAAATGGATCATGATGAAATGAAAGTCAAAAGAAAAAATTATTTCATCTCTGAAAAGCTAGGCAGTGAGAATGCCTAACCATACAGTGGTCTAAAAACCTCAATCAATGCAGAGAAGAGAGTTGCTGAAAATAAATATCTCTTTATGCTCTGTGCTATTTGGAGCAAAGAGTCAGGAAGAGGCAAAAAAAAAAAAAAAAAAAAAAAAAAAGCACATCATTCATTTTGCTGTTCTAGGAATCATGCCCATGCTTATTGGAACTCAGTCCAAATCAACGAATATTTATTCATTGCCTACTATGTGTCAGGTACTAGGCAAGGTCTTAGGATTATTAGACAGACAGCTGATGGAGACAGAAACAATCCTTGCCTTATGGATCTTAGAGTCTAATAAGGAAGACTAATAAAAGTCAAATAATTACAAGGATAAGGAATGACTGCTATGAAAGGGAAGTTAAGTAACCTTCACTTCTACTAAAGATATAATATAGAAACTAATTTAAGAGTTTCTCTAAAGAAGTGACATTCAAGATGAAACCTAAGGAAAAAGCAGGAGTTAGGTGAAGGGGAAAGAGTATTATAAGCTCTGGAGAGCATATGCAAACGTCTTTGGGTGGGAAGGAGCAAAAACAAAGCTAGTGTAATTGGAGGGAAAGGGAGAAGGAAGTATGAGTTAAAGCAAGAGAGGCAAGCCCAGACACCCTGGAGCACTTGGTATAAGCCATGTGAGGACTTTTAATTTGATCCTAAAGGAATGGGAAACCATGGAAGGAATTTACGTATGGGAGTAACATGATCTTACTTACATTCAAGAAACATCACAATGAAAGCTGTGTGGAGTACTAGTTAGGAGGAATTGAGAATTTGGAGAAAAAAAAAAAGTGGGTTCAAATCCAGATCTTGCCATTTATTAGGTATACTAGAGGCCCGTTGCATGAAGAGATTCGTGCAATAGGCCTTCCCTTCCCCTGGGTGCCGGCACTGGTTTTCCTCCGGCACCCGGGACCCAGGCCTTCACTGCTCGGGCCGGGAGCCTTCAGTCTTTGCTCCGCCGCTTCGTGCCTACGTATGCAAATTAACTGCCATCTTTGTTGGGTTAATTTGCATACTCTCCTGATTGGCTGGTGAGCGTAGCAGAGGGAAGGTCAATTTACATGTTTGTCTATTTTTAAGTAAGATGGCTATAGGCAAACTTTAATAATTAATTAATTATCCCATCTAATGGAAGAGTAATATGCAAATTGACCATCACTTCAACACACAAGATGGCCGCCCCCATGTGGACACAAGATGGCCAGCAGGGGAGGGCAGTTGTGGGTGATCAGGCCAGCAGGGGAGGGCAATTGGGAGGGACCAGGCCTAAAAGGGAGGGCAGTTGGGGGCGATCAGGCCTGCAGAGGAGGGCAGCTGGGGGGGACCCAGGTCTGTAGAGGAGGGCAGTTGGGGGGAACCAGCCCTATAGGAGAGGGCAGTTGGGGGCAACCAGGCCTGCAGGGGAGGACAGTTAGGGGTAACCAGGCTGGCAGGGGAGGGCAGTTAGGGGCAATCGGGCCAGCAGGGGAGCAGTTAGGCGTTGATCAGGCTGGCAGGGGAGTGGTTAGGGACAATCAGGCAGGCGAGTGGTTGGGAGCCAGCAATCCTGGATTGTGAGAGGGATGTCCCAGATTAGAGAGGGTGCAGGCTGGGCTGAGGGACACACACACCCCCGTGCACAAATTTCGTGTACTGGGCCTCTAGTAATAATAATAATAGCATCTAAGAGTTGCTGGGAACTGTTGTAAGCACTTCAAATATATCAACTCCCTTAATTTTTACTATAGTCTTTTTAGGTAGGTACTTTAACTCCATTTCATAGATGAGGAAACGAAGACACAAAGAGGTTAAGTAAACTGCCCAGTGTCAGACAATAAGAATATGGTAGCCCTGGCTCATATAGCTCAGTTGGTTGAGTGTTGTCCCATGCACCAAAAGGTAGCTGGTTCGATTTCCAGTCAAGGCACATGCCTGGGTTTCAGGCTCAATCCCCAGGAGGGGGCATAGAGGAGGCAGCCAATTGATGTTTCTCTCTTTCTCTTTCTCCCCTACCCCTCTCTCTCAAATCAATAAAAACATATTGAAAAAAGAAGAAGAAGAAGAATACGGCAGAGCATAAGTAAAACCTGGATGGTTTGGCTCCAGAGTTGAGCTTTGATTCACTATGTACAAAGTGCTTGTTTGAATTAAGTAAGAATATATAAAAAAGTACTTATCAGAGTGGCTGGCTGATAGTAGCTCAACAAATGCTACTGCCCTCCTGCCTTTACCCAAATACAGCCAGAGTTTTCCACAGCTGGGTTTTATTCTTTTTATTTTTTTAATCCTCACCCAAGGGTATTTTTCCATTGATTTTTAGAGAGAGTGGAAATGAGAAGAAAAGAGAGAAATATTGATGTGAGAGAAACATATCGACTGGTTGCCTCCTGCACGAGCCCTGACCAGGGCCCGGGCCGGGGAGGAGACTACAACCAAAGTACGTGCCCCTGACCAGAACTGTACCTAGGACCCTTAGGTCCGCAGGCTGACGCTCTATCTACTGAGCCAAAACGCCTAGGGCTACAGCTGGGTTTTAAAAACAGCACCTTTTAAAAAGTCCTGAAAATTTAAAACACTATTCCAGGGAGTTGATTCACTGTAGGTAAGATAACACTGTGTAAATGAAATTTAATGTTTCTTTGCTACCACAACCTCTGAGAAGCTACCCCTAAACCCTGCCAGCTGGGGAAAAAAAAAATCTTTTTTTAAAAAATATATTTTTATTGATTTTTTTACAGAGAGGAAGGGAGAGGGATAGAGAGTCAGAAACATCGATGAGAGAGAAACATCGATCAGCTGCCTCCTGCACAACCCCTACTGGGGACGTGCCCACAACCAAGGTACATGCCCTTGACCGGAATCGAACCTGGGACCCTTCAGTCCGCAGGCCAATGCTCTATCCACTGAGCCAAACCGGTTATGGCGAAAAAAAATCTCTTCATTAATTATTATTATTTAGAATGTTGCAATATGTCATTCTCTGCTAAATGCTATCATATACTATTTTATTTAATTTTCAGAACTCAGAGAAATAAGAAAATTATCATCCCATTTATGAAGAAGAGGTAACTGAGGTTCAGAATTTCCCAAGGTCATATTGCCAATAACTGGTACAACTTGAATTTAAATCAGGTAGTTTGATTCCAGAATTGGTACTGTGTTACTCAAAGTGTGGTCCAGAGACAAGTTGCTGGTGAGCAAACTGCATGGTATCAGTCCAGGAAAAGATAAGGAGCATGCAACAGTCACTAAACACACTATTTAACTCAGCCAACCATTTTTTTTTCAATAGCAAGATTTTTTTGATGAAGGAAGCAAAGCATGAATGCACATTTTGGCATAAGCTTCTGACATCTTCGTGCAGTGCTACTTTGAAAGGTATTGCTCTAAATTGTTATACTATTCTGCTTCTTGAACTGGCACTGTACTTTAACTTTCACTTACCATGTTCCACATTATGTTAAAATTATTTCTGTGTGCTTGTGTGCACACACACATGTACATATAATCCCTGAAATCAGGAACATCCACCTTAGTATCATCCAGTTAAAATGCCTAGTACAGTGCTTACCACATGAGCAAGAAAGGGCTCAATCAATAGATTTTAATCAATTAATTGAAAGCACTGTCATTAAACTTTAGGAAATGTATACCATACAGCTGGGTTGTATAGTCATATTGAAGAACCTGTCATTCTTGCAACAATGGCTTAACGTTCCCCATGTGGCAGGCAGGCCCTGGTCTAGGTGCTGAAGAAATAAAGAACACAGTCCCCATCTAGTCAGTGGGGAGAGGAGCTGACACATGAATAGACGATTACAGCCCAAAGCACTAAGTGACATGATAGAGGTGCGTGTCAAGTGCTGAAAGAACAACTGATTCTCTGGGGCATCAGAAATAGATAAAGCATATCTTTAGGCCCAACACAATTGAAGTACTATCTGCTGTGAGAGATAAAATCACACCTTACAGTCTTCTAAATAGCACATTTAGCGCAATTATACTCTAAGTTATAAAGGTTCAAAAGTTCATATTTGGCTTAATGACTTAAAATAAGACCCTATAGCCCGGCTGGTGTGGCTCAGTTGGTTGAGCATCATCCCATGCACCATGAGGTTGCTGGTTCAATTCCCAGGCAGGCACATGCCCTGGTTGTGGGCTCGATCTCCAGTAGGGGGCATGAAGAAGGCAGCTGATCAATGTTTCTCTCTGATCGATGTTTCTATCTCTCCCACTCCCTTCCTCTCTCTGAAATCAATAAAAACATATATTTTTAAAAAAATCCTATAGAATTAAAAATACTGGAGTCAGGCAGAACTAGGTTAAATCCAGGCAATTTACTAGTTCTGTGACTTTTGGCTATTCTGAGACTTGGTTTCTTCATCTGTACAATGAGAATCCTATCTAATAATAGACAAACCTGGTAATTAACCGTACCTTCGCTACCATCGCCATTGGCTGATCAGCACGATATGCAAATTAACCGCCAACAAAGATGGCGGCTAATTTGCATACTGCGGGCAGGGCGGGACACCGGGAGCCGCCATCCAGGCCCCTGTGTGTGACCCCAGGAGCCGCCAGAAAGCCAGGCCGCAGGCAAGGCGGCCCCCCGGGACCCAGGAGCCTCCTTGCCTGCCGCCCATGATCGTGATCATGATCGGAAAGCCAGGCCACAGGCAAGGTGGCCCCCCGGGACCCAGGAGCCGCCTTGCCTGCCGCCCGTGATTGTAATCGTGAACAGAAAGCCGGGCTGCAGGCAAGGCGGCCCCCTAGAACCCAGGAGCCCGTCGGCGAGGTCTGCAGTGAAGCAGCGATCAAGCTATGAGGGGGAGGGTGGGGGGCGGAAGGAGCTACAGGAGCAGCTCTGGCCGGAGACTGAAGACTCCGGCCGGAGCGAGGAGCAAAGACTGAAGGCTCCAGCCACAGCGAAGACTGTGTCTAGAGCGAAGATGGAAGGCGGTGGCCAGAGTGAAGGTCTGGGTCCCGGGTGCCAGAGGAAAACTGGTGCTGGCAGCCAGGGGAAAGAAGGCCTATTGCACGAATCTTCGTGCAACGGGCCTCTAGTATATTAATATCTGTCAATTGAGAAAGAGTATAATTTTTGCCATATCCATATATTGTGCCATGTACTACCTTGTCACAATGGCAAACCACCCCAAGTATTATTTATTAAATATTTTTCTTTAAGTCAACACACTTAAAATTAATTTGAAAAAGAAACTTGAGATGTGGAACAACTGGAACTCATGTTGCTGATGAGGGAAAAAATGGTATAGCCAATTTGGCAAACAGTTTGGCAGCTTCTTATAAATTTAAACATAAGTTACACTTAACCATTTGACCCCACAATCATACTCCTAGAGAAATGAAAACTTAAGTTCTCACAAAAAACCTGTACATGTTTATAGTGGCTTTATTCACAATTGCCCCAAACTGAAAACAACACAAATGTTCTTCAGCTGGTGAATGGATAAACATACATATATTCAATGATATGCTTATCAGCAACAAAAAGGAGCAATTTGACACTGGCAATAAATGCATAAATCTCAAATACATTATCTTAAGTGAAGAAATAAAGAACACAGTCCCCATCTAGTCAGTGGGGAGGGGAGCTGACGCATGAATAGGCAATTACAGCACAAAGCACTAAGTGACGTGATAGAGGTATGTGATTCACAAAGAAAAATACTGTATGATTTCATTAATATTACATTCTGGAAAAGGCAAAAACTATAGGGACAGAAAATAGATCTGTATTTGCCAGGGACTGGGGGTATGGGGAGGGAACTTCTTGGGATGATGAAAATGTTCTATTTCTTGATTATGATGGTATTTACTCTCTACTGTGTGTATCTGTCAAAACTCAGAAATTGATCACTAAGAGGGTGAATTTTTACTGCATGTAAATTATATATCAATAAACCTGACTTTATGTTCCTACTACAAATGGAAAACCAGTATCAGCTGTCATAAGTAGAAAGTAAGTTAAAAATAAATACAATGAAAACAAAATAATGTTATAAAATTCTAGCTAAATTCTATTGGTAGCCAAAGACGCGAACCAGAGGTTGCCTCTCTGTTATAAAGATTAGGAAGTGTTAGAGTGGTGTTAAGAACATACCAGAACCACACAAAGAATTTATCCTTGACATATTAAGTTGAATGAGAATTTAAAAGGGCATCCCACATTTTCTGAAACACTGAGGTAAGTTATATAAAGTGCTTGGCCTGGAGCAGATAGTGAGTAAATGTTAGTTCTCCTCTCCTACAGTTTTCCAACAAATCCAAAGAGTAAATGAAGAGCAGAGCAAGCAAAGAATACCTAAATAAATGGGGACATATACCATCTTAATGAATCAAAGGAATTAAAATAGATAAAATGTCAATTCTCCTCAAATTTATCTACAGATTCAACACAATCCTAACAAAATTCCATCAGGCTCTTTTCTGTAGAAATCAACAAACTAGTTCTAAAATGTTTATGAAAAACCTAGAATAGCCAGAATAATGTTGAAAAATAAGAACGAAGTTTTAGTTCAGTAATCAAGCTACCGTAATCAAGATACTGTGGTATTGGCAATGTAATAGAGAATAGAAATAGATCTAAACATACATGGTTAATTGACTTTCAGAAGATGTTAAGACAAATCAATGAAGAAAGAAAATCTTTTTAACAAATGGTATTTGAACAATTGGATATGTATATTTAAAAAAAAAAAGAACTTTGACCCATATCTCACACCATATACAAAAATAACTCCAAATGGATCACAGACCTAAAAGTAAAACTTAAAACTATAGAACTTCTACCAGAAAACATAGGAGAATATCTTTGTGATGTTGGATTAGGCAAAGATTTCTTAGATCTGATACCAAAAGCATGAACAATAAGAGAAAAAACTGATAAATTGAACTTCATCAAACTTAAACTCCTGCCCTCTAAAAGACTCAGATAAAAAGGTAACAAGATAAGCCATAGACTGGGAGAAAATATTTGCAGAACACATACTGTAAAAGAACTGGTATCCAAAAACAGATTGTAAAACTTTAATAATTCAGCAATAAAAAAAAACCCAGTTTTAAAAGTAGACAAAAGATTTGGACACATCATCAAAGAAGATATACGGAAGGTAAATGAGCCCATGAAAAGATGCTCAACATCATTTATTTATTAGGGAAGTGAAAATTAAAACCACTGTGAGATACCAGTATGTATGTATTAGAATACCCTTTAAAAAAATTTGACAATACCAAGTACTGACCAGAATAAGGAGTTACTGGAACTCTCATATGTTGCTGGTGGGAATACAAAATGGTGTATCTAGTTTAGAAACCAGTTTGGCGGTATCTTACAAAGTTAAACATACATTCACTATGCAACCCCTAAATCCCAATCTTAAGTAATTATCCAGGAGAAAAGAAGACATATGACCCACAAAACCTGTATGAGAATGATTACGGCAGCTTTGTTAATAATTACCAACAAACTGGAGACAATCCAAAAGTACATCAACTGGTGAATTAAAATCACCATTTAATGGAATACTGCTCAGTAATAAAATACTTACAAAAACATGGATAACTTTTAAACACATTATGGCAAGTGAAAGAGGCCAGACAAACAGCTGCATATTGTATGATTCTACTTACATGATGTACAACAGGGACAGAAAATCAATTGGTAGTTGCCAGGGATGTGAAAGGGACAGAAAGGGGAGGAGATTGACTATACCTGGGCACCAGGAAACTTTTGGGGTTAATAAAACTTTTATATTTTGATTGTGGCAAAGTATATCTAAAAAGGGTGAATTTTACCACATGTAAATTATATCTCAAAACCTCATTTATCAACAACAAAGCAGAGCATGCTACCCACACCAAGAATATTTCATACAAAGACAGCCTTCATACCTTTCCTCCACTTTAATGGAGAGATGGTTGCAGAGGTTGTGAACATATTGGGCATAACTCTCTGCCAGGGCCATATCATATGAAGTCATGTGAATGTTCAAAACCCCATATTCGTAATCTGTCCCCAAATTAATGGCTCTCAATTCCACTGTTCTCTTCTTCTTCTTGGGCTAAACAGAAAACAAAAAGAGAAAGAAGATAAACCAAACTATTATATAAGAAATTCTAACTTTACAAAAAAAATTTTTTTTAATTAATCTTTCATATAAATTTACCACTTTTTTCTCAGGTTACCGTACCTACAAAATGAAGTTCTCCTGGAAAGGAATGGGCAGCTTCCCTTGCCAGTCTGGGCTGTGACATCAGCCAATGAAAGGCAAGGGAATATTGCTGGCATTACTTTAAGATGAATACAGTGACTGTCTTCTACAATTAACTTGTCTTGAGACTCACCTTCCATCAAGAAAGTTTCTCAACTAGAAATAATCAAACCTACATAAATGCCCATCAAGAGAGGGAACTTGTTAAATAAATCATGGAACACCCATTTACAAGCACATTTTGCAGCTGTAAGAAGGAAAAAGAAATTTCTTTATGTACTGATATGGAAAAGCCTTTAAAATAAATTAGATGATAAAAGCAAACTGTAGAATAACATGTTTAGACATGTCATACATATAAAAAAGGGTAGGTATGCCATATATGCAAAAAGAATAGGTGTGTGTGTGTGTGTGTGTGTAATTACATAGATATTTATTTGCTTGTATATCCAAAAAAATATCTCTAAAAGGATGCACAAATATACTATATCATTGACCTAAATGTAAATGTTAAAATCATTACTAGTGAGGGAACTAGATGGCTGGAGCATAGAGGTGGAAAGGAGACTTTTTATACTATTTCTCTTCTATCCTATATAATAAAAGGCTAATATGCAAATTGACCAAATGGCGGAACGACCCGTCACTATACGCACTGACCACCAGGGTGCAGGCGCTCAACGCAAGAGCTGCCCCCTGGTGGTCAGTGCACTCCCATAGGGGGAGCGCTGCTCAGCCAGAAGCCGGGTTCACAGCTGGCAAGTGCAGCGGCGGTGGTGGGAGCCTCTCCTGCCTCTGCAGCAGCGCTAAGGGTGTCCGACTGACAGCTTAGGCCATTAGTCAGACATCCCCCAGCAGGGGCTCCACTGCGAGAGGGTGCAGGCCACGCTGAGGGACCTGCCCCCTGCAAGTGCACAAATTTTGTGTACAGGGCCTCTAGTATTTTTTATAATGTGAATCTTTTATCAATTCAAAATTAGAATATACTGTTTTTTTAAAAATTAGTAAAAATTTTATTGTCATATAATACATTGAAAAATGCATAATTATACATCTCAACCAATTTCCACAAAGTTAAAATACCTGTTTAATCAGTATCCTAAACAAGAAATACCAACACCCAAAAAAATCTCCTGCCCCCCAAATTGGTAACCACTATTCTGACTTCTAAAACCAGAGGGTTATTTTGCTTGTTTTTTTGAAATTTGCAAAAATGAAAGAATTCACTATATTCTCTTTTGTGTCTGGCTTCTTTCATTCATTATGTTTGTAAGATTCATCATATATTAGGTAAAACAACAGTTCTTTCCTAGTCTATTGTATGAATGTGTTACAATTTATTTATCCTTTTTACTGTTGATGGGAATTTGGGTGACTTCCAGTGTGGGGCCATTATGAATAAGAGCATTGCTAACAATGTTCTTGTATGTATTTTCAATGAACATATGTATGCAATTTTGTTGTAGATATACCTAGAACCTGAACTAATGAGTTACAGATTATGCATATGTTCATCTTTAGTAAATAGTCTCAAAGAGCTTTACAAAGTGCTTTCCAATCTAGACTCCCACCAGAGCAAGTGAGAGTTCTAATTGCTCTCCTTCTTGCTAACAGTTAAAAAACTCGGTATAGTCATGTTTTCTAATTTGTTTGAGGCATTCTGGTTGGTATGAAGTAGTAATGAATTAGGGGTTTAACTTGCATATCCTTTAAGTCTGTTGAGCCTGAGAACCTTCCCATATGTTCATTAGCCATTTGGATGCTCTCTTTTGTTACCTGCCTATTCAAATATTTTGCCCATTTTTTAAAATTGGGTCATCTGCCTTTCTCATATCAATTTGAAGAAGTTTTTTCCTTTGTTCAGTAAATATCTTCTCCCTCTCAGGAGCTTCCCCTTTCACTTTAAAAAATATATATATGTTTTTATTGATTCAGAGAGAGGAAGGGAGAGGCAGAGAGAGTTAGAAATATCAATGATGAGAGAGAATCATTGTTCAGCTACCTTCTGTATGCCCCCCACTGGGGATTGAGCCCGCAATCCGAGCACGTACTCTGATCAGGAATCAAACTGTGACCTCCTGGTTCATAGGTCAGTGCCCAACCCCTCACACTGGCTGAGCCCCTTTCACTTTTTTTTTTTTTAACATACTACTTCTGAATTACTTTAATTTATTTCACTACTAGAGGCCAGGTACACGAAATTCATGCATGGGTAGGGTCCCTAGGCCTGGCCTGTGATCAGGGCTGATCTGTGGGGCAACCAGTGGGGTGATCAAGGGGTGGGGTGGGGAGGGGCCCCGCTGGCATCTGCCTTGGCTGGCCTGGGGCCTGCGGGCTGGGGGCAGCTTCTGCATTGAGTGTCTGCCCCCTGGTGGTCAGTGTGCATCATAGCAACCGGTCATTCCACCATTCAGTAAATTCTCATATTAGGCTTTTATTATATAGGATTTTATTTTATTTTATTTTTTGGTTAATCTTCACCTGAGGATAATTTTTTCCATGATTTTTTTAGAGAGAGTGGAAGGAAGGGAAAGGGAGAGAGAAAGAGAAACATCAATGTGAAAGAGACACATTGACTGGTTGTCTCCCATACGTACCCTGATTGGGGCTGGGAATCAAACCTACAACCCAGGTACATGCCCTTGACCAGGAATTGAACCCAAGACCCTTTAGTCTGAGGCCATCGCTTCAACCACAAGCAAAACTGGCTAGGGCCCCTGGCACTTTTTACTTGTGCATTTTGATAAGCAGAAATTCTAATTTTTAATGTAATTCAATTTATTCATTCTTTTGTAGTTATAGTGATTTTTGTGTCCGGTTTAAGAAGTCTACCTTAAGATCATGAAGATATTCTTGTATGTTATCTTCTAGCAGTTTGATGATTTTAACATTTACATTTAGATCTACAGCTCATTTTTTAAGTGATTTTTGTATATGGTATGAAATAGGAATCAAGAGCCATTTTTTTCCCCACATGATCACCAGTCCAGTTAACCCAGCACCATTGCATGTCACTTTCATCATATAAGTATCCACAGACATGTGGATCTGCTCCTGTAGTTTTTATTCTATTCCACTGGACTATTTGTCTATCCTTGAGCCAAAACCACACTGTCCTAATTACTGGAGATTTATAATAAATTTGAAGTTTGGTAGAAATCATTTTTTTTTTTTTAGGAAAAAGGAAAACAGCCGAAACCGGTTTGGCTCGGTGGATAGAGCGTCGGCCTGCGGACTGAAAGGTCCCAGGTTCGATTCCGGTCAAGGGCATGTACCTGGGTTGCGGGCACATCCCCAGTAGGAGGTGTGCAGGAGGCAGCTGATCAATGTTTCTCTCTCATCAGTGTTTCTAACTCTCTATCCCTCTCCCTTCCTCTCTGTAAAAAATCAATAAAATATATTTAAAAAAAGAAAAAAAGAAAAGAAAAAGGAAAACAAATCTATCTCTATTTACATGTCTTAGTCATCCCTATCTAACAGCCAACAGCCTAGTGGCTGCCACAGCAGGGTGGTTCCTGGCAGAGCACCTGGAATGGTTCTCGTACATCACTGCTCTCCAGGTCAGTCTAAGAGAGCAGGTGCCCAATATGGGGAAGCAGGGAGAGGACTCAGACAGTCCTTTCATGAGGCCAGTAATACTGATGACTGGCCTGATCTCACAAGGGTGTTCTGAGAACTTAAAACACTGTATGTAAAGTCGTTAATACAATCTGTGGCACTAAGCACTCAATAAATATTAACTTTTAATACTATTTTCATTCCATTTTTAAAAAAATATATTTTTATTGATTTCAGACAGGAAGGGAGAGGGGGAGAGAAATAGAAACATTAATGATGAGAAGGAATCATTGCTCGGCTGCCTCCTGCACACCCCCTACTGGGGATCAAGCCCGCAATCCAGGCATGTGCCCTTGATGGGAATCAAACCCGGGACCCTTCAGTCCGCAGGCCGACACTCCACCCACTGAACCAAACTGGCTAGGGCTATTTTCATTCTTATATTCCTCAGATTTAACACAGGGCCTGGCAGAGAAAATATGCAATGATGCACTATTTTAGAATTTTAGAACAGGACAGCATTTAGAGATGATTTTGTCCTAGTTCTTCATCTTTGCAGGGGAAGAATATGAAGCCCAGAGAGATTAAATAAGTCCCCCAGAGTCACACAGCCAGACAGGATAGATCCTAGAACTAAAGCCTAGATCTGACCCTCCCCCGCCAAATGCAGGGATTTTTCCGCTGCAGCCTCTGCATTCCTGAAGTTCTTAACAGTGGTGTCCACCCCAAGGTCCCCAGTTTGCAGTGAGTGAGACACTCCCCTCTAGAGACCAACCATCAAGGAGCAGCTTGGCTCTCTCTTCAGAGGCCACCACACCCGTGGCCAAATGCGGCAATCCAGGCTTTTCATACTGACAGCCAGCACTGCAGTCAGATCTGTGAAGAATGCTGAGTAGGAATGCAATGGGGAGCGGCTGAAATTTTCCAGCACAGAGAGAAGGAGCTTTTTCTTAACCAGGGAAAATGCCAGGGCTTTTCAAAGGTGTCGCTTTAGGGGAACAAAAAAAGAAAGCTGATCTCTCTTGCTTTTCCGTGTTGGCCTAGATATGCCTGGAGCGATCCACACCATCAGGAGCCTATTGTGATATTAGATTTCAGTTCTGAGCCAGGGCACAGAATAACCAGCAAGAGCTTGAATGCACAGAATATCAGTCACTAATTCCTATAATTTTATCTGCATAATCTTTTTCACATCATTTCCTTCTTTTCTTTTCTAAATGCCTGAGTTCAGGCCTTCATGACTGCCATGGATGTACATGACTAGAGCTGTGATTTGGGGAGGCCACCCTGACCGCACATGAAGGAGAGCCAGGCAGGAAAAGAAGGGAGGCTAGGAGTAAGGTGGCAGGGAAGATGGACTACTGTCCACCATCAAACTTTGGTACTCCTATGAATAACCTGGATTCACTGTCGGGTGGCCCAGGTGGCCATTCTTAGATCCTTGTAGGATTGCACTATGATCCCCAAAACGAACCATGGGATACATTACTAAACCATTTTTATACAGAAATATCCACATTATTACCCTGTTTCACAGACAGAAAACTAAGGTCCTCTGAAGGCACATGACTTGCCCAGGTTACTGGGAAACTTTGCTGGGAAAGAGCAGGTAGAGGAAGGAGTCTTATTAGAATCACAGGCTGCTATAGGTGGGAAGGATCTTAGAGATGATTTAGTCTCTCCTTCCTCCCCTCCCTAATTTTACACAAGGGGGATGTTGAGGCCCAGAAAGGGGAAATGACTGGCTTAAGGTTACAATAGTAAGGAAATGACAAAGGTAACCACTTTGTGTCTAGCAGCTCAGGCTCTCTCCTCTAGCTTCTGCAAATAGTATCACTATAAGTGGCATCCTCCAGGGTGGGAAAGTTGGGAAGGCACTGTATCATCCTCAAATGAAAAGGCTGAAATGCTGAATGTATATTCAGCTTCCAGAAATTCTGCCAATGGAAATATAAAAATTTACACTTGGGATCTTGAATGATTTGGTGATGGTACTCTGAACAGCCCATAATGAGCTGGAAGGTGCATAGAAATCAAGTGATTATGTTTACAACTCAATGTGGCACACTCACAAGACATACACCAAACAGAAGACCTGGCACTCACTGGGTGACGTTGCATAAAGAGCACTAGACTTAGATGGAAGCCAAAGAAAATTGACTCAAATCCTGTCTGCTTAGTCACTACTTGACATTGACTGTCCTCTCTAGGTGTCAGTTTGTTCATCTTTAACACTTAAGGCTCTTGTAAGGCTAAAAATATTGAAGTTATATGAAATGGAAATAGCATAGACATTAGATGAATTCTGACCATCCTCAGTTCAAATACTGGCTTTGGAAATTACTAGCCATTTGGGGAAGTCATTTAATCACTCTGAGTCTTATATTCCTTAAACATGAAGGAGAGCCAGGCAGGAAAAGAAGGGAGGCTAGGAGAATTTAATAACTACATTTAATAACCACATGATATCGGATGATCAAATTAAATATACCATTTGTACAATGAAATAATGTTTTTAAAACGCCAGCATATAGCAGTTATAGCATCTAGTATGTAGTAGTTAATAATGGTATCTTTTAAAAAGGTTGAGTAATGTACGTAGAACTATGATTACTATAAAATAGAGGTAAGCATGCTCCTGGTATCCTATTGGTATGCTTTACAGAATAATATTAAGCACCTGCTGTGTGCAAAGTGCTGATTCAACTGCTCTAAGAAAAGACACCAAAGAAATAGAAAATAGTCCCAGGCCTCAAGGAGCTTACAGGTCAGAGAGAAAGAAAAGACACATTTGAAAGAGCAGATCCTCTCAATCCTATATAATAAAAGGCTAATATGCAAACTGTCCCCTCGACTGGGAGTTCAACCAGGGGGCGGGGCTGACCGGCCAACTGCCCATGGCCCCTCCCCCGGGCTGGCCCAGCCCGATCGGCCGATCGGGGTGGGCCAGCTGGACCCCACCCATGCACGAATTCGTGCACTGGGCCTCTAGTTTAATCATAAAGAGCAGCCCGCTTCCCATGGAACAAACTACCTTGCTGCACCATGCTGATTATGCCTCTAAGGGGAACCAAGAAAAACCACCTCAGATGGGTACAGTTGAAAGGGCAGTGAGCAATCTATAGTAGTTACTGAATAAATGGTATCTTTTGGTGTATGGGATGATGCTCCAACTAGCTGAACCACCCAGCCAGGGCTAATAAGTGGTATCTTTAAAAAGATTGATCCAGACCTGCCTACTCCTCAGGGTTTCATGTACCCTCATCCCCTAGTGTCCATTTGAAACACCAGGATTAAAAACTATTAAAAGTTTCCCAACTGCATCTCCAGGATCAATGTCTTCTCACCTTTGCCCAGAATGTTTCCCCTCCCTGTAAAGTGTTTGACTCTTTTTTATTTTTTAAATATATTTTATTGATTTTTTTTACAGAGAGGAAGGGAGAGGGATAGAGAGTTAGAAACATCAATGAGAGAGAAACATCGATCAGCTGCCTCCTGCACACCCCCTACTGGGGATGTTGCCCGCAACCAAGGTACATGCCCTTGACCGGAATCGAACCTGGGACCCTTCAGTCCGCAGGCCGACGCTCTATCCACTGAGCCAAACCGGTTAGGGCTTAAAGTGTTTGACTCTTTACCCCATACCCTTAATGTGAGTAAATCCTATTCATTTTTTAAGACTCAGCTCATGCTCTTCCAGAAAGCCTACTATGATTCCTCAGACAAAGTTAGGTACTACTCCTCTGTGTTTCCACAGCAACTCCTTAATACACTACTATCATTTATCACATGTATTCATTTATTCGACAAATATTTACTGACCACTAGCGATGGGTCAGATAAGGGTTATCATTAGGGATATGATAGTAATATAGCCATAGTCTCTGCTCACTGAAGCTTGCAACCTATCAGGAAAGGCATATACAGAACAAATAATATAAAGAGATGAATGTTTCAAGGGAGGATAATAGAGTGCTATGGGATTATAAAAAGAGAAACTAATGCTATCATCATTATCACCACTTACAGGCTATTTGTACCAGACACTGTGCTAAGTATTTAAAATTCTCTTATTTAACTTACTCCTCACAACAACATTGGGAAGTATAATTCCCTATTTAAGCCAAGGAAACTGGCTTGGAAAAGTTAAGCAAACATACCCAAGGGCATGCAACTAAGAAGCATCAGAGCCAAATCTTTAACTCAGGTCTGTCTAATCTCAAACCATTTATCTTAACTTCTGTCTTATCCTTTAAGGAAAGTATTCAGAGCTTGCCAGTTTCTTCAATATCTATTCCCTCCTCTTCCTTTGATAGTGGAACTGCTGGGTTTTAGCTGGGCACATGACCATTCATAATAAAATGTACATTCCCAACGAGGCATGGTTATGTGCCTTCCCTTGCCGCTTCCTGCTGAATGGAATGTAGACATGGCTGAAGAGGGAGCAGCCATCTCAGATATGAGACAGAAGCAATATGATGTGTGGCAAAACCAAAAGCTGGAAGAATATCTATTTATACTTTTAGGTGAAAGAAATAAGCTTCTATCTTATTTAAGCCCTTGATTAAGTGGATCTATTATGGCAGCCAAACCACTATTTCAGTTCATATAAGAAGGTACTATGTGACATTCATTTCTCTATTCCTAGAGCCCAACAATATTAAATGTTGAATTGAACTGAACTGAATTCTGGTACTGTCATTTACTAGCCATATGGTCACAGAGAAATCATTTATGCGCATCAGTTTCCTTTTCCACCCTGCCTACCTCACAGGATAGTTGGTGAATCAAAAGGCCTGGTTTTCAAATTTGTTGGTTGCAAAAAGCCAACAAAAAAATCATGTTTTTCTTTGTGGAACAACATGAAATACTCATCAACATACTTTCATCATATACAACAAAAACAATTTCACTAGAAAAAATATTATATAAATGGAGTTCTCTGCATCTCAAAAAATATGAAAACATATATGAGTTTCTCTGTTAATATTTGTTTTTATCAAGTAAAACTGATGGGAGAAAATTTTGAAATTTAGAAAATTATATCCATTAACTTAATGCCTTTCTAAAGTATAGAAGATTACATTAGTAGTAAACTTGAGGAGGGATTCAAGGATCACCACTGTTCTGAGGGCATATGGTGTGAAAGACATTGAGATAATGTATGTGAAAGCACTTTGGAAATGAAATGGGATCATTACTATCATCACATCAAATATGAATCCATCTACAACTCTGACACTGTTGTCATGCAGCGGAACAGGCAAGGCAGAATGAGATTCCAGTGGGCTGGAGATCAGGGTGCTCAACGGCACAGGCTACGTCAGGCCTTCACAGGAGTCTCTCTCTCTGTGTCTGGAAAAGCCCTGGGAAACTCTTTACAGTCCTGGTGTTTCCAGCTACCCCACGCAACTGGATGTTCCTGGAGGACTGCCTGGTCGTTTCATATACTCACTGTAAGAATACAGGTGGCACTTAATAAATGTTTGTTGAACTGAACTCCTTAACACCTTCACTGACCCTTTCAGGGAGAATTGCTTCTTTATCTTTGTTCTCTTGATACTTCATTCATTCTGCCTAGTAAAGTACTTACAATGTGTATTTAGTTACACTTTTGAGCACTATCTTTCCCAGGCCACTGTCTACTTTTTGTAGATACTGTGTCTCATTCACCTGAGAATCATCTATGTTCCACACAGTGCCTGGCACATAGTAGATGCTCAATGATGGTCTTTCTTTTCAATGAGTTACAAGAGTTATACTTCAGGGAAAACATGGATGCTAGTTTAAAACAACTATTCCTGAGTCAACTATAGGGCTAGACATGGGTTATAGGAATCTAAGCCAGTCCTATAACCCATGCCTGGCCCTTTAGTCACTGGACTGGCAAAACCAAACTTTCTGTTCCCAGGAAGCTAGGACTGTCACCATAAAGTGATTCTAAGCTGCTGATTTTTCCAGGAATGATGCCACACTTTCCTCACAGAGCTAATCTATCTGAGGGTGCTACAACAAAATAAACAGGTGTCAGAAATGGCAGATGTCTCCTCTATGTCAACAGTAAAAATAACATTCACTAAGTTTCCCAGAGAAAAGTTATCTTGAGTCCTAGGGGCTAGTCTATAAAAAGGAAGTAAATTACCTATGTTACAAAAGATACACCAGGGCCAGAAAATAGAATATATAACAACTACAAACTGACAGCAATTTATATTGCCTCTGTTCCATCTTCCCACACCTTCCTCTTGACAATTCTCTGATACTTGGGCTGCTATTGCCCCAAGATTGAAGGCAGTATAACAGCTGAGGGCAAGTATGTAAGTTGTCTTGAGAGAAATGACCTAGCACTATATAAATATGAAGGACTATATTATTTTTTATTTCTGTCAAATAAAAATAATTCCAAACACTCTGAAGCATTTACATTCAACAGAATAATGAAGGCCTTTGAGAGAATAATGAGGTCTGCAGATATGCTCTAAAATGTGATCTCTCACTGCCGTCAGTCAAGCTGGGACTTACAGATGAAAGAAAAAAAGTATCATTCCATAAAGGGGAAGGAGCATGTGCAAAGGCACAGAGACATGAGGCAGCATGGGTGCATGAGAAATGTGCCTGAAGCATAGGATGCAAGAAGAAAAATCACTGAGAAGGAGGTTGGGTCCATGCTATGAGAGACTTGGAACCCCATGGTTTGCTGTCATCTCCCATGTTATCACCCAAGAGGAAGCCTCATTTTCATCTCCCCTATCACTTACTCCTCAGAGAAGCAACAAGGAAAAGGGCACAGGGTGGAGGGATGGGAACCAACCAGGCCCTGAAAGAAAAAAACAGGTAAAACTAGTATTGCCCAGGAAAGCTGAGATGAGGTAGGTATGCATTTTCCTTCCCAAGGTTCAGGGGTCTTAAGACTGAGTGTGGAACCTTTGGAAGGACGAGTGAAGAGATTATACCAGCAGAAATGGGACAAGGCTAGGCACTTTTTACATGAGAATTAATTCTCATTTCAGGGATGTGGGGCTCAAAAAAGTACAGGGCCCAGCCTGAGACCCAGAGAGGAAAAGACTTACTTATTTTTTCTAGGTTCTAGACTTAAGGAGAGAAAGGGGACCACAAAGATGCCTTCTAGCTTTTCCAGTCCAGTACCCCAGTGGGGTACAGGAGACTGGAACTTGAGACAGAGCCTCTGCAAGACGAGAACTTTCACTGTGTTGTCCTTGCAGGAAGTGAGCCTGCAGCAGCTTCCCTACTATCCAGCACTACTGTGCTAGCCACCCCAGAACAATGAATGGCCTCAGAGAAAAGCCTGTACTGCAAGTAGAGGGCGCATAACTCCCTTCCAGCAACCAAGGTCATCTGCAACCAGCTGTCTGCAGATAGTGGGTCGTGTTTGCCAGCTCTGATTTCTAAAGCCTTGGGGCAGCTTCAATAATCACATTTCAGTTTAACTCAATCAATATTTACTGCCCTCTTTCTGATGCCAGGTCCTGTGTTGGACAGTGAGGATACAGAAAAAAATAAGGCATGGCCTCTACCCTATAGAGCTCACCATCTAGAAGGGAAGGTGGTCACCAAAACAGATGGTTAAAACAGAGCATTAGGTCCTAGAGCAGAGGAAGCACAGGAACTCGGGAAGCTCATGGCAGGACAAGTAACCCAGTGCAGGGAATCCAGGAAGGTTTCTTAGAAGGGAAGATACATTTTTTTCATCCTCACCCTACTTCTCACTGAGATTTAAAGGTTGAGGATGTATTAACCAAGTGAAAAAGGGGAAAAGGTCTTCCAAGTGGAGAGAACAGCATGTGAGAGGCCTTGAAATGGTATGGTGATTTGGATGAAAAGCAAAAGGCCCAATGGAGTTAAAGCATGGTCTCCATGAGATAGCAGAAGAAGCTAGAGAAAGATGGGGACAGATGGCATTAAATATGGCATTAAACTTCCTTTTATACCAAGCTAAGGAGTGTGTTGGAGCATGACATATGCAGAAAATTATCTTAAGACGAAAGATCCCAAAACATTACTAGTAAAAACACACCTTCTCCCCGCCCCCCCAACAAAACCAATTTCATTTCCTGCTAATTTATGTGGGACTTTTACAAGAGGGATGTCCTAAAATAAAACAACTGCAACAACTATGCTAAGGTGTCACAACTCAGAAGGGGTGTAAATCACTCTTTCTTCTGATTCTTAGTAGCACTTTATTTTATTTATTTTTAGAGAGAGAGAGGGAGAAGCATCAATTTGTTGTTCCAATTATTTATGCATTCATTGACTGATTCTTGTATGTGCCCTGAAGGGGGATCAAACTCACAACTTTGATATATCAGTACAATGCTCTAACCAACTGAGCTACCAGCCAGTGTATTTAATAGTACTTTATTTTTTTTTAAATATATTTTATTGATTTTTTACAGAGAGGAAGGGAGAGAGATAGAGAGTTAGAAACATCGATGAGAGAGAAACATCGATCAGCTGCCTCCTGCACATCTATCTTCCTTTTAGCACTTGTCGTTTTCTGCTTGGGAACATAATCACCTACGTCTTATCTCTAATGGTTTACCAGCTCCCTCTGAGCATGAACCAGATCTTGTTCATTCAACCTGTAAAATTTTATTGCAACCCAGTTTAAATAGGCAAGTCGCCCCCAATAATGCCTACTACATAGTAGATGTTTGATTAATATTTCATAGCATCATGGAGTTACAGGATATCAAAACTAAAAAATTCTTAAAGACATTCTAATCTGGAGTTTCTCAACCATTTTGAAGAGCCTGAAAAAAGCTACAGACTCTTTTCTCAGAAAAAGTCACAAATAGAAAACATTTTACATAAAATTTCAGGGCCCACCATGCCCAGAGGACTAAGGTTAATTTATCCAAAGTCACAAAGCTAATGAGTTGTAGAACCAAGCCTAGAACATAACTTTCCTGTTTCCCAATTGCGTACACTTCCCACTACAAACAAATGATTTTAGTTGGGCTGTTTCCTGCTGGGAGGCTGCCTGATACAAGCCTTGGACATGGCAATGTTCTTCTAGTGAAATTCCTTTATACAAGGATGATGCTTAAGAGAACATGACAAACTTAGTGGCTTCAGAAGCCCAAGTACAGTGGTATTTAACTTTTGCCAAGGAGAGAGAGGCAATGGGAGATATGCATGGTTACAGGGAACATTAAAATAAGCCCAAGAACCAAAAGTAATGTTGAAGACTCCTCAGTAGAACTGCAAAATCTTCTAAACTGTACCTTTTACAGGAAGTGATAGAATCATGACTCAAAGCCAGACCTTCTGACTTTCAGGCCAGTGTTGTGTTCACCCCACCAGAAAATCCTCTGCACATGCACAGAAATCTAACTACCCAGAAGCAACAGAAGCAATCTTGCAGCTGAAGCCAGAGAAGTAGGCTAAATAATCCTATCCTATTTAATAAAAGGGTAATATGCAAATCGACCAAATGGAGGTTCGCCAGTCGCTATGATGCACACTGACCACCAGGGGGCAGACGCTCAACACAGGAGTTGCCCCCTAGTGGTCAGTGCGCTCCCACAGGGGGAGCACCGCTCAGCCACAAGCCGGGGTGACGGCTGGCGAGCTCAGCGGCCCACCTCAGCACTAAGGATGTCCCATGGGGAGCGGGCCTAAGCCTCAGTCTGACATCCCCTGAGGGCTCCCGGACTGCAAAGGGCACAGGCTGGGCTAAGGGACCCCCTCACCCCCCCGAATGCACAAATGCCGTGCACTGGGCCTCTAGTCTTATAATAATTAGAACTAACTCCCAATTATCTGTGATAATGAATTCAAGGAACACATACATATTTTAAATCTGCAAATACTATAAAACTCAGCTAGTTGGCTGAAAACAGCAGTCCACCTCTACTAGCCACCATTCACTCAGCTAAACTGGATGTATTATTTCCATTGTGAGGTCCATACTGAGCTAAGTACTAGGAACTAGGAACTAAGTACTAAGTACTAAGTACTAGGATATTTTTTAAAGCATCACAAATAATAAAACTAAATCATTTGCTTTTCACTATGATAACCTGGCCTACGGAAGAGACTGGGACCTGGTAGAAACATCTCCACTCTGGATAACATTGAAACTAAGTAACTGGAGAGGACTGAGGGATGACCCCCTATTCTTTCTGGCTCCAATACTAGCCAACCTATGCAGATCTGATCTTTGGGTGTTTGCAAAAGCTGCACACTCTCCTCTTCTGAAGGACCCCTGCCCCCTTTACCTCTTGTTCTTGAATTAAGTGCTTGTATCTTCCAATGCCATGGGTGGGCTTTGTCTTATAGTGCCGGCTGGTACTCAATAGAATACCACCTAAAAGAGAGAAAATAAGACAAATGTGTTTCAAAGCTCTTCCAGGAACAGATCACATATGAGGAGGTGAGTAGGCAAATTCTCCATTGCAAGACTGGGACTATTTGGTTTAAAGAACCAGAGCTATTTTATTATCCTGGGCTAACTCTCAGTTTTCCCCACCATTTCTCTCCTTTTGCCCACTGGACTATATCCAGTCCCACTACCTATCTTTCTTTGAGAAATTCTCTCCTGCTAGAGCCACTGGTGGTATAGGAACAAAATAAATTCTCACAGGGTTGTCATTTCCTCCTGTCCCTCCACAGGCAATAATTCTTTTGAAGTTTTCTACAGATTGTACAGAGAAAGTGACAGGTAGCAAATATAATTAGGTATGAGGACAATCATAGATTTCCACAATGTTTTTAAAATCATCTAGTTTTAGACACTCAGTGTATACTGGGCAAGGATGATGGGAAAGCAGATAATTATATTATGGTGTACAAAATACTTAAATGGGAAAAAAATAAAATAAAATACTTAAATGGAGATGAGTGCAAGGTAGGGAGTGCCTAGAGGGACAAACAACTAACTCTGCTTTGGGGACAGCAGTGGGGAAGGGTGCAGGGCAATAGGTTCAGCAGAGGTAAAAGCTGAATCCTTGGAAGAGGAGTAAGAGTTTAACCACACAAGGAAGGAGGAGGTATTTTGGGGAGAGGTTCCCTAAGAGCACTGAAAATAACTGGGGTGTGTTCTTAGCCACTGTCCCAATTCTGTCTCTCTGAATCTAAGACATTTGACCCTTTGAGTCTTCGGGTTCCAACTCTGCAAACTGGGACCCCACCCAAGAAGCTGATATCCAAATCCTCTTGATGAATACACAGTGGTCCTCAGACCAGAGCCTTGCAAATTAATCTTATCCAACAAGATTTCATCATGACCTTGAAAAAGCACTGAACTCTTCAAAGCATGTTCATTCACTTAATAAATATTTATTATTTCCCATCAGAGTAACCAGTGACAATTATACCATGTGAATGGCACACACTAGAGTTATGCAGTGTGTAATCAATCCAATATCTATGGCAGGACTCTTTTTTTTTAAAAAATATATTTTATTGACTTTTTACAGAGAAGAAGGGAGAGAGAGTCAGAAACATCGATGAGAGAGAAACATCGACCAGCTGCCTCCTGCACATTCCCTACTGGGGATGTGCCCGCAACCAAGATACATGCCCTTGACTGGAATCGAACCCGGGACCCTTCAGTCTGCAGGCCGACACTCTATCTCCACTGAGCCAAACCGGTCAGGGCTATGGCAGGACTCTTGGTACCACACAGTGCCTTAGAAGCTGGGGCTATAAGAATAGACAAAGACACAGTCCCTGCAATAAAGAACCTATGATCTAGTGGGGAAACAGTAATACCAATGCAGGGCCATACATAGGAGGGGCACTGAGGCTAGACTTGAGGTGTTGGGAAAGAATTCTTAGAGCAGGTGGCTTTTAAGTAAAACTTGAAGGATGACTACGAGTTAGTGAGGAGAGAACATGGTATGGAGAGGGGAAGAACCAGAGAGAATTTCAAGGCAGAACAGGAGGGCCAGGTTGGCAAGAGATGAGTTTACAGAAAAAGGCATACTTATGATGTACCAGGCATTGTGCTAAGAGTGGGGGATATAAGGGAGTGGGGGTAGACAAAGCCCTAGCTTCAGCCTGCGGACTGAAGGGTCCCAGGTTCGATCCTGGCCAAGGGCACATGCCTGGGTTGTGGGCTCGATCCCCAGTAGGGGGTGTGCAGGAGGCAGCTGATCAGTGATTCTCTCTCATCATTGATGTTTCCATCTCTCTCTCTCTCTTCCTCTCTGAAGTCAATAAAGAAGAAGAAAAAAAAAAAAGTAGACAAGGCCGCCCTAGCTGGTTTGACTCAGTGAACAGAGCATCGGCCTGCAGACTGAAGGGTCCCAGGTTCAATTCTGGTCAAGGGCATGTACCTTGGTTGCAGGCTCGATCTCCGGCCTTGGTGGGGCATGTGCAGGAGGAAACCAATTGATGTGTCTCTTTCACATTGATGTTTCTCTCTCTGTCTCTCCCCCTCCCTTCCACTCTCTCTAAAAATCAATGGAAAAAAAATATCTTTGGGGGAGGATTAACAATAACAGTAATAAAGTAGACAAGGCCAACGAAACTCCACTTATGGAGCTGACAGTCTTGAGGGAGGAAGGTATCATTAATGGAACAGTCACAAAATAAATATAAAATTCCAAATTGAGATAAATAAAAAGAAAAAGCACAGAGGGCTATGGCAATACAATCGGAGGATCTATTTTAGATTGCAGTATCAGAGAAGGCCTTTCTGAAAAAAATGACATGTGAACTGAGACCAGAATTCAGAGGGAAATGGTAATAGTGTTATCCCCAGGGAGAGGAAGTGGCTAGAAAGCAGGAGGAGAGGGACATTTACTGTTTATTTTATATTCTTTTGTAGCTTTTAAAACTTGTTCCATGCACATGTATTACCTATTCAAAAAAATAAATAAAATAAACTGAGACCTGAAAGGCAAGTAGGAGTTTATTAAGTGAAAAGATAGAGGATGAATGTTCCAGGCAGAGGAAACAGCATGTGTAAAGGCTTCAATGTGGGACACAGCTTTGGTTTTCAGTGTGGCTGGCGCAAAGTGAGAGGGGCATGGAGAGTATCAGAGACTCGAGCAGTGGGTCAGAACACACCACACTGGGCCTTGTTAAGGGTTTGGATTTCAGACTGAACAGCCATAAGCAGGGAAATTATATGTCTGATGTGTTTTTAAAATATCACTTTGGTTGTTGTATGGAAAAGGGAGTAGGGAGAGGGAGTATGGATGGAAGGGATAGGAGATTCAAATGGTAGTCGTGGCTAAGTTATTGTTGGTGATCTCAACATATCCCCCTCTCTATTCTATCCTCTAGAGCAGTGACGGCGAACCTATGACACGTGTGTCAGAGGTGACACGCGAACTCATTTTTTTGGTTGATTTTTCTTTGTTAAATGGCATTTAAATATATAAAATAAACATCAAAAATATAAGTCTTTGATGTGACACGGCACCAGAGTTAAGTTAGGGTTTTTCAAAATGCTGACACGCCGAGCTCAAAAGGTTCGCCATCACTGCTCTAGAGCTTACTGATTAATCTTTCTAAAACACAGACCGAATTAAGTTATTCTCTTTCATTAATTCAACCATTTATTCATTTCACACACACAATTTTTTAAAAAGTATTTACTATGTACGAAGCACTACAGGGGTGGGCAAAAGTTTACAGTCATGAGAACCAACTGTAAACCTACACTTTCTGAGCACATACTATTTGCCAGGTGCTGAGTAGGTTATATCAGGGACATGCAGTCTGTTGAATGGAGAGAATGTCCCGTAATTAATTCTTGGCTGGGGCTACCCCAGTTTTTTCCTCCTGAATAGCCCTATAGCCCTACTTTGTTCCTATTTTGAAGGAGAAATAATTGAGTTAAGTAAACAAGGACATTGAAGGACAGTTGGCTCTGGCGCTCTGGCAGGAAGGGATGTGAGGTGGGAGAAGTCACTGCATGATTACATCCAGTAATTGTGCTAACTGAAAGATTTTCAAAGCCTCCTTTTAAAACCGTGGGGTTTTGTTTTCTTCAGTGAAGAGTTGCCTTTTCTCTCAGGAGGCTGCAATGTTAATGTGACAGCAGGAAACCCAGATTAATGATATGAAGCAGGGATGGGAGGGATTCAGTTGAACTTACAAAATCAGAGGCTTTCAAAATTGTAAATTTTATAATTAAAACAACTGGCTAATTAAGCAGTTTAACTACTGGTAATCTGACCAAAACCTTTCATTTAAGGAGGAAAATGGTTAATTTAACAGTAGTTTGATTCAGCTTCTTAATTAACCAGCTGCTCTAATTATAGGAATTGCCCCAAACTGCATTTGAAAATGCCTCCTTGCCAAGGAATTCCAGTAGATGAGAGACCATGGCAAACATTTGTGGTACTTTTACCTGAGAAATGTAATCATCTCAAAGATCACTTCCAGCCCTGCTTTTTGAAACCACTGAAGGGTTATTGAGTTTCTGTGTACTTAAAAATGGTGACTGGCATCTGAGTTTTCTTTTTTATTTACACAAAAGGTTTAATACTACTTTTGTTTGCCATGAAACTATACTGTCCTGGTTTTCTCCTATCATTTTGGCCTCCTATTTTCAATCCTATTCACCATCTCTTTCACCCTCTATCCAATTTTTTAATGTTGGAGTTCCCCAGGTGCCTGATCCTTGGGCCTCTTCTCTACTTGTTCTCCTCAGGTCATTCATTCCCATGACTTAAGATGGACACTATGATGACTTCCAAATTTACAGTTTCAACCCAAACCTATATTTGCACTCAAGATCAATGTATCCAATGGGCTACTTAATATATCCTCCTCACAAGCACTCGATTCAACATGTTCAAAATCGGACTCAGAATCCTCCCCTCCAAATTGTTTCTCTTAAGGCAATACATTCAAAATAATTATATAGATTATGTATGTATTTATTACTAGAGGCACAGTGCACGAAATTCGTGCACTGGAGGGGGGGGGGGTCCCCTTAGCCCGGTCTGTGCCCTCTCGCAGTCTGGGACCCCTCGCTCCTTACCGCCTGCCTGCTCACTGCTCCTTACCACTTGGTTCGCTGCTCCTTAGTGCTGCCATAGAGGCGGAGAGGCTCCCGCCACTGCTACTGCGCTCGCCAGCTGTGAGCCTGGCTTCTGGCTGAGCAGCACTCCCTCTGTGGGAGTGCACTGACCCCCAGGGGACAGCTCCAGTGTTGAGCGTCTTCCCCTGGTGATCAGTGTGCATTATAGCAACCAGTCGTTCTGCCAGTCGTTCGGTTGATTTGCATATTAGGCTTTTATTATATAGGATAGTAGAAAATGTTCACTATAGATTAAGTGGGAAAAAGGAAATGATAAAGCATAATATATCATCATTGGTTCCCACATGCATATATATATCAGGAGAGAGAGAGAGAGAGGGAGAGAGACCTAGAAAAAGACCTGGTAGGATATACACTAAAATGCTGAGCAGTAATCTCTGGTGGATAGTAGGATTAGAAGTGAGTTTTCTTCAGCTTTTTCAGATGTGTGTGTGTGTTTTCCATATTCTCTAAAATGTATGTTTTTCACTTTTATAATCAGATATTCTTAGTTTTTTTTAAAAATCTCCTGACAGGATGCAAAATGAAGTTCAGAGCATCAGTTGGTTTTCTTGCTAAAACTGTTTAACTTAAATCTAGTCAAGCTTGTAGATCTAACTTTCAGTTTGATGGAAGGGGAACAAAGAACATGTTACACACCACCATGAAAATCAGACAAATCAAGGAGGGAGGACATTCTATAAGACAAATGGTCTGGCCCTATCAAAAAGTCACTGTTATAGGGAAAAAGTGGTAGAGTTGTTCTAGATTAAAGGTGATGGAATAGTGAAATACACAGTGTCAACCTTTATTGGCTCTTGGTTATGAACAATCTCACAAAAGACATTTTGGGGACAATTGAGGAAGTGGATAAGGTATTAGATGATATTGGGGCATTATTAACTAGAGGCCCGGTGCACGACATTCATGCCCTGCGGGTGGGGGAGAGGGGTCCCTCAGTCCGGCCTGCGCCCTCTTGTAGTCTAGGACTCCTCAGGGGATGTCCGACTGCCGGCGGAGATGCACCTAAGCCAGCAGGCGGACACCCCCCGAGGGGTCTTTAGCGCTTGCCTCTTATACATTGCCTGGCACATATTAAGCACTCAGTAAACATTAGTTCCCTTCTTTACTCCCATTCCTTTGCTCTGATACTCTTTAGAAAAATGACAGATTTCATTGAAATACAACAATTGCTTTGAAATTTCTCACATAATAGAAAAAGCAAAAATGGTTAATAGCTAGATTGAAACAGATTAAAATTTATTGAGTTAATTAGATTGAATGGACAGTCATTACAAAATACTAAAAGAAAAGCCCTAGCCTGGCAGATGATAGACATGAAAAATAAGTCTGGAGTAGTAACACTAATAATAGAAATAATAATAAAAACATCTAACTTTTTGAGCACTTTATGTGTTCTACCTCACTGAATCTTCAAATAATTCACTGTAGTTAGTACTATAATTATCCCCATGTTTACATTTTTATATATTGACTAGAGGCCCACTGCACGAAATTCGTGCATGGGGGAGAGGGGTGTCCCTCAGCCTGGCCTGCACCCTCTCCAATCCAGGACCCCTTGGGGGATGTTCGACTGCCTCTCACAATCCAGGACCACTGGCTCCTAATCGCTCGCCTCCCTGCCTGCCTGATCACCCCTAACCACCTCTGCCTGCCTCATCGCCCCTAACTGCTCCCCTACCAGCCTGATTGCCCCTAACTGCTCCCCTGCTGGCCTGATCGCCCCTA
>NW_005359225.1:3452019-3480081 GCF_000412655.1 Myotis brandtii
CCCTCCCAGGCTGGGCTGCAGGTGCAGGTGCAGCTGTTGGCACCTGGGACCGCAGGGCGGGTGGCTTGTCCCTCTCCGGGGCCACTGGTGCCCGGGACTGTGGGGCAGGCGGCTTTTCCCTCTCCGGGCTGCAGCCTGGCTGGTCCCCATTCCTCTCTCACGAGCTCATTTGTGCTGGCTGGTCCCCTTTCCTCTCTCCCCAGTGTTGAGTGTCTGAGCTGTTAAGGCGTGACGGTATGAGGGCATGACGACCATTTCCATATTAGCTCTTTATTATATAGGATTGATTCTAGAGATAGAAGAAGAGAGAGGGAAAGAGGAGGTGGAGAGAGAGACATTGATTTGTTGTTCCACTTATTTATGCATTCATTGATTGACTCCTGTTTGTCTCCTGAACAAGGATCGAACCCACAACCCTGGTGCATTGGGACAATGCTCCAACCAACTAAGTTACCTGGCCACGGCTTAATTATCCCCATTTTTTAAAAGTGAGGAAACGAAGTTATGGGGAAGTAGCCAAAGGTCACACAATAAATATAAGTTAGAGTTGGAATCTAAACAAACTGTAGAGCTCTTGCTCCTAACCATTTCTTTATGTTCTTGCCCACTATCCTATTCCATGTGAGGGCTTGGATTTGGTCCCAGCCACTCTTCTCAAAGATATGTTAGGCATCCTTCTAGAAAAATTATTAGAGTGTTAGGGAGTCACTTAAAGTAAGCAGACTACACCAGGAAAAAAAATGCTTACCTGCAGAACAAATGGGATTCTCTCCTGAAGTTTTAAACCTAAAAAGAGAGAGTATGTTGAATACAATTGGATACCCACAATTTATTTGCAGTTATCAAAACTTTTATACTCCTCATTAAGGATAAGTTGATGCCAGATATTTCCTCCTTCCCTCCTTTCCACAAATATTAAGTACCTACTATGTGCCAGCCAATGTGCTTAGGTCTTGAGGATACAAAAATACAAAGTAAATGTCTCTATCTATGGTCTAGTTGGGAGAGAGATACTGTATGTAAACAAATGCGAACCACAGTATAGTACTGATCCAGAACGAAAACATGTACATGATTTGGTGAAACACAAAGGAAAGTGTGATCATTTCCACCAGGGAGGTGAAACTTTTTGAGCTGAGCTTTAAAAATGAACTGTTCTGGATTACTTACCCTAACAGGTAAAGCATTCTAAGCAGAGAGATAAAAGTGGTAAGTTTAGGGGACAGCAAGCAGCTGGATGTAAGTGGAATTTAAGCTGCAGGGAAGGGAACAGAGTGAAAGAGGTAATAGGGAGTCAGTTTATAAAGAAGCTCGTGTGCTGTGTGAAGTTTGGTCTTTATTCTGTATAGGCAGTGGGAAGCTCCTGGCAGAATCTAAGCACAGGAGTGATATGATCAAGATTAAGTTTTGGAAAGTTAACCCTGGCAGTAAGTGAGAAATGAATGGGAAGAGGTGAGACTGAGGCAAGAGAACCAGTGAGGTGGTTCTTATAATAGCCTTGCATTAGAACATGCTCAGGGAAGATGGAGAGGAAGGGACAGCAATGAGAGCTAGACTGGATACAGAAGCCAGTGAATATGGAGGAGAATAAAATGGTTCTGTTTGGCCCTGGCCAGGTGGCCCATTTGGTTGGAGTGTCATCCTATACACCAAAACGTTGCAGGTTTGATCTCTGGTCAGGGCACAACAGGAGGCAACCCATCAATGTTTCTCTCTCACATCAATGTTCTTTCTGTCTCTCTCTCCCGCTTCCTCTCTCTAAAATCAATAACAATAATAATAATAATAAATTAGTACATAATTTAAAATGGTTCTGTTTGGTTGACTAGGTAATCAGAGTATTTTAATTCAGTATCCTGCAAAGCTTTGACGCTAAACTGTGGGACAAGTTAGAAACAAGCAGATCTGTGATTAAATGCTGTTCCACCATTTTCAAACTGTGACTTTAGGCAAGTTATTTTGTGTCTCTGTAACACAGTTATCTCATCTCATGGGACTGAAAATGTATCTTAAACTCTCTCAGCCAGTTTCCTCTTTTTTATTTTAAATTTATTGATTTCACAGAGAGAGACAGAGGAAGGAAGGGAGGGGGGAGAGAGAGAGAAAGATCGATGTGAGAGAGATATATTGATTGGCCGCCTTCTGCACATACCCCCACCTAGGCCCGGATCGGGCCTGCAGCCCAGGTACATGCCCTTGATAGGGAATCGAACCTGGATCCTTCAGTCCTCAGACTGATGCTCTCAACATTGAACAACACTGGCCAGAACCATTCATAGATTCTTGTATGTGCCCTGACTGGGGATTGAACCCAAAACATTGGCATATCGGGATGACACTAACCAACTGAGCTACCTGGCCAAGGCCAGATACCTCTTTTGTAAAATAACAATATTTATATATTTGTCCTGTAGTGTTTTTTGTTAATGAGAGAACATGTAAAATGCCTGGCATGGTACCATAGTAAATGCATATTAAATAATTGACTGATTAATGGAAAAATAGATTAAGATGGAAAGGGAATAAAAGGAAAAGGCTTCAATAAATGTAAAGGATTAAAGAATTCATCCAGGCTCATGTGGTCAGGAAGATATTCAATTCATTGTTTTATATCATGTGGCTGCCACACATAAGACATTCAGTGGATATCTGATGAATAGAGAAATAAACTGCAAAATGCTCTTCATTATCATCCAGAGAAAAACAATGGGGAGGTAGCATACTGTATATACAAAAGAGTGAAAAAACAACTTGGGTTTGAATCCTAACTCCAACTCATATTAGCTATGTCATCTTTGAGCAATTGATTTACCATTCTGAACCTCAGTTATTTATGCATAAAATTGAGATAATATCACCTTTCTCATCAGATAATTATGAAGAACTATTAATTCATTAAACAAGTATTTATTAAATGCCTACAATGTGTCAGACACCATTCTGGGCCCTTGGGATATAGAAGTAAACAAAACTAGCAAGTCTTTATCCATATTGTGATTATATTCTAGTGGGCAGGGTGAGGAAGACAGATAATTTAAATAAATATACACATACATATATATATAAAATGTGTCAGGTGGTGATACCTTCTATAAAAAATAAAGCAAGGTAAGGGGACAGAGGTTGATGGGCGGTGTAGTTAGAGAAGGCCTCCCTGATGATTTAACATTTGGGCACAAACCTGAATAAAGTCAGAGGACAAACTATATGGATATCTGAGGGGAGAATGTGCAAAGATCCTTAGGTGGAAGAGTGCTTCTGTCATCAAGGAATAGAAAGGGAGCCAGTGAGTAAGTAGTAGTATACAATGAGGGAACAGATTAGATAAAGACTTGTAAGCCATGGTAGGATTGTAGAACTTATTTTGACTAAGATGGGAAAGTCTGAGAGAGAAGTAACATGAGCTAACTTGATTTTAAAAGAATCACTCTGATTTTAGTGTGAAGGATAGAAGACAAAAGTGAAGGCAGTGAGACCACTTAAAAGGCAGCATAATTGTAGTTAACACGTTAAGCGCCATGTCAGTCACAGGTGACTGACACTATACTTTCCGTCTGGACCAGTCAGTCACTGATGCCGCCAGCATATCAGTGAAATCGGATATTGTGGGCTAAACGGAAAGGAAGACAATACAGGCTTGGCGCTTAACGTGTTAAGAAGATAAGGAGGTGGTCCCTAGTAGTTTAGCAAAACGAATAGTTTGAGACCTGAATCTGGTTTAATTCTATAATATTTCAAAAGTTGAGCCAACAGGATTTGTTAAAGAATTGGATGTAGAGTGAGAAAAATAACAATGTCACGGATCATTCCAAGGATTCTGGCCTAAGCAACTAGATCACTGATGGCGAACCTATGACACGCATGTCAGAGGTGACACGCGAACTCATTTTTTTGGTTGATTTTTCTTTGTTAAATGGCATTTAAATATATAAAATAAATGTCAAAAATATAAGTCTTTGTTTTACTATGGTTGCAAATATAAAAAAATTTCTATATGTGACACGGCACCAGAGTTAAGTTAGGGTTTTTCAAAATGCTGACACGCCGAGCTCAAAAGGTTCGCCATCACTGAACTAGATGAATGGGGTTGTCATTCACTGAGAATGGATAAAGAGCAAGATGGCATGCCCTAGCTGGTTTGGCTCAGTGGATAGAGCGTCAGCCTGCAGACTGAAGGGTCCCAGGTTTGATTCCAGTCAAGGGCACGTGCCTGGGCTGTGGGCTCCATCCCCTGAAGGGGGCGTGCAGGAAGCAGCTGATCAACAATTCTCTCTCACCTTTGATGTTTCTCTCTCTCTCTCCCTCTCCCTTCCTCTCTGAAATAAAAAAATAAAAAAAAATTAAAAAGAGCAAGATGGCAGAGGTGTTCATGCTCAAGATGCTTAGTAGACATGCAAGTGGAGATGATGAAAGAAAAATGCTGTGTGAATTACCTGGCAGAATGCAAATGTTAACTATATTCAACTATTATTATTAAAATCCTTACCTTAAGAGAGGAAAGGCTTTCTTAAAAATGATATCATTCTTCAAACACAGCACCTACAGCAAAATAGCCATGTTAGGACAATCTAAGCACTGATAAACTTCCAAGCATCTCTTCACAAAGAGGCTAGAACTCAGTACACAAACCAAAAGGACCCAAAGGCTCTTGTCAGGCAAAGAAGCTGTCCTATAGTTAATATTAAATATGCAGGCAAACCAAGGTCATCTTTTCTTTCTTATTCCACCCACTACAGAAAATGGTCAAAAAACAGAAGCCCCCCTTCCATCCTGCCCCCGGGGCGGGGGGGGGGAATGCTTTTTGTTTTTTAAAGAAAAAACCTTATTTCCCCTTTCTAATTTGATCTATTTTTCTAATATCAATCAACAACTATGATGCTTCTGCCAAGCACAGGCACCATGCAACAGACTTTCTTAACTTCTTCCCTAATTCTCAAAACACTTGAAAGCAATTTTATAGATGAGCTAACTAAGGCCCACTGAGGTTACAGTCCAAGAAATTATAACAATAAAAGCGTAATATGCTAATTAGACCGGATGACCTTCCGGATGAACCCGGACTGCAAGGGAAGCCCGGGTCCCGGGTGCCAGAGGGAAGCCGGTGCTGGCAGCCGGGGGAAGGAAGGCCTACTTTTGCACAAATTTTAAAGTTTACTTTTTAAAAGGCTATTATAAAATAAATAAACAAAAAGACTATTATTATGTGCCAACTACAGTACTGTGCTGAATATTACAGGGAATATAAAACAAAATGTGCCCGGTTGGCGTGGCTCAGTGGTTGAGAATCGACCTACGAACCAGAACCAGGAGGTCACGGTTCAAATTCCCTGTCAAGGTATATGCCTGGGTTGTGGGCTGGATCCCCAGTGTGAGGCATGCAGGAGGCAGCCAATCAATGATTCCCTTATCATTGATGTTTCTATCTCTCTCTCCCTCTCCCTTTCTCTGTGAAATCAATAAAAATATATTTAAAAAATTAAAAAATGTAACAACATGAATAAACTTTGAAAATATTATGCTAAGTGATAGAAATCAGTCACAAGGGCCAAATATTGTATGCCTACATTTATATGAAATACTGGGAATAGGCAAATCTATAGTGAAAGTGATTAGTGGTTGACTAGGGCTGAGGATCTGAGAAGCTGGGAATGACAGCCAAGGTATATGGGGTTTTTTCGATGATGAAAATGTTCTAAAATTGATTGTAGTGATGGTTGCACAACTCTGAATATATTAAAAGCCATTGAATTGCACATTTTAAATAGATGAATTATATAGTACTTGAATTATATCTCTATAAATCTGTTAAAAAATATAAGCACAGCCCTGGCAGGTGTGGCTCAGTTGGTTGAAGTGTCATCTAGTACATCATAAGGTCAGGGCACAAGGTTGCAGGTTCAGCCACCCAGTCTGGGCACGTGTGGGAGGTAACTGATTGATGTTTTGCTCGCACATCGATGTTTCTCTCTCTCTCTCTCTCTCTCCCTTCCTCTCTCTAAATTCAATTTTAAAAAGTTGGGGAAGAAATGTAAGCACAATCCCTACCCCATAGTTCAAATGGCTGGGGATATGGTATACATTTCTATCAAACAGCTAAGTAATAGCATAAGCATTATATGATTAAGTCACAATAAGTCCTATGAACAAGCACTTTCGGCAGGAAATCCAGGCAGAGATGGCCAGAGAAATTCTTAGCTTTTGGAGTATTAAAGACATTGCTGAGAATTTTCTCAAAGACATGAACCTTCTTCCCAGACAAATACATATAGGCATAAATAGACATACTACTTCAAGAGATTGACTAAAACTCTTAACATCACCCATAGATTAGTAAGCTAAACCAAGAGATCCTCAGGGGCAAGGGTAATGTACTGTCATATTCCGCTCAGGCACATTGTAGACATTCAATCAAGGTTGGTTTTGGTGAATAAATAAATGATTAGAAAGAAGTGATAAGCAATGCTACTACCTGTTGAATGCCTACTGTGTGTCTAAATCATAATTCCCTTATAAGTTAAGTATTATTATCCCATTTTTGCAGTTGAGGAAACTGAGATTAAGTAATTTACCCAAAGCCAAACACCTACTATCAGAACTAGCATAGGATCTTAGGTTTCTCTGATTTCAAAGAAAATAATTTTCTATTTTACACCCTCTCTCACATAAATGAATGTTTTGGTGCTTAGGAAATGTTCAAATTTAGGAAAAGTCTCCCAGAATATGTGAGGTCATGATGAATAGATGGAAGGGAGAACAAAGTACATTGACAATCCTAAAAATCACAATTAAATCAGATACTAAAAGACTTTGTAAAGTATGTGTGCAAAATGCTTAACCTAACATAAAAGATAGAGAGTAGGCAGCTGTGAGCCCCAGGAAACAGGAACGCCAGCTGGCTCCCCCACCTCTAGCCACCATATTGTGGACCTTAAGAAGGAAAATAACTGCAAAGGACTCCTCATGGTTAACTGGGTCCAAATTCCTAACCAGAGTCTAGCAGCCATTAGGGACAGAGGCTTCTGATGTACTCTGCATCTCAGAGAAAAGGTACAGACTGAGTTACCAATCTCCTGCACTGTGTTCAGAGTCAACCCTTATAAAGGAGTTCCTGGTAACTATATTTTGACCAATGGGCTGAGACCTGCCTCATTCAATGAGAACTGCTCAACCATATCCTCATTTGCATACTTACTGGCCAATCAGATCAACTCCACAATGACCAATTAGAATATGGGATTCTGACCAATCAGAGCAGAGCAGTGCTAGTTGAACCAATCAGAATGTGCAAATTTGTATTCCTCATTTGCATAAAAATGGACCAATCAGGGATTAGGGCAGGGACTTTAAATAAGGGAGCCTCCGCTTTGTCCTCATGGAGTGCACTTTCTCAGTTTCCACCAAACACTGTTCTTCCTGGGTTTGCAAGCTGTTCATGTGAGTAAAGTTTCTGCCCCTTCACCCCATCCTAAATTGGGGGCTCCTGTTGGGGTTGGATTGGTGGCAGCAACCTTTTGTCAACAGTACCTTGGCTAGTGCTTCCCTCTGAAATTAGAACAAATGACTCTAAGGTTCCTCCAGTCCCAAGATCTGTCAACCATCATCACAAGCAGAACAGAAATCCAGTGAACAGAATATATTCTTAAATGGGTCACTTCATACAGAGGAAGTATTGGATGGGAAGAAAGATCTAGATGAGACTGATTTTTCCTCACTTTAATTGTTCAGAGTCTCTACAATAGCAAAGGATGTAATTATCTAAAAGCCAGGCTTAAAGGCTGACAACTTTCTGGAAGACATTCAAACTGTGGTGTGAACACTGCTTCCTTTCAGCTCTGGGAAATGTGCTTCCTCTCCCTGCAATGCTCAGCATTATTTATCCGGACCAAAGTAATCTATTTTGGGACTGCATCCACAAATACCCCCTCCTCCCAGTCAGCAAATGAAGAGCAGCTCCAGCTCTGGAGCAAATGGAAGAGGAGGACAGTCATGCTAGTGAATGAATGAATGAGGACACAGCTGCCACAATGGGATATAAAAATACTTGTCCCAGGAGCTTGGGAGCCAAGAACTGGAAAGGACTTCACAGCTACCAAAGAAGAGAAGTCAGGGGACAAAACCTTATAGTTCACTAGAGGCCTGGTGCACTAAAATTCATGCACGGGGGGGGGCAGGTAATCCCTCAGCCTGGCCTGCACCCTCTCGCAGTCTGGAAGCCCTCAGGGGCCTAAGCCGCAGTCTGGCCTCCCTCTGCGGGAGGTGACCGGCGGGCCGATAGGGGGACAGCTCCAGCCGGCGAGTGGCCAGTCCTGCCCCCCAATTGCCTCTCCGCCACCGCCAGTTGCTGCTGCCGCCCCCCGATTGGCATCCCCTCCCTCTGCCCACTGGCACCTACCTTGGCTGGCCTGGCACCACTCACTCGCTGGCCCTGCCCGCCCCCCCACCAACCGGTCGTTCCACCATTCAGTCATTTTGCATATTAGGCTTTTATTATATAGGATAAGCAGCCTTAGACACCAGAGCCCCAAAGTGGGTAGTGCCAGCAGTGGGCCAGGGGCCCATGAGGAAACAATTGAGAGGTGTTTTTTGAAGACTAACAGAATATATCTGTATATTAACAAATATTATCTAAAATAGCATTTTTACTATTACTTATTGAGTACATCCTTTGTGCTAAGCACTTTACACATACTCTTTATACCAAAGGTAGAGTCATTATTGAGATAATTGTCTGTTTTATAGAGGAAAATACAGAGGCTTAGGTTCAATTGCTCAAAGTTATAAGCTTGGTCAGAGGTGCCAAGAATTCAACTCCAAGTCTGACTGAATCCAAAGCCCACAATTTCCATTCTGCCACTTACCTCTCAAAAGAGTAATACCAATTCATATTAGTGAAATCAATATGCTCATAATAGCCTAAATAATCCTATTTGTTAAGCACCTGCTATATGCCAAACATCATTTCCTTTATTGCTCACAACGATTCTGTGAGGTAGATATTCCTACTCCCGGTTTACTGTGAGGATACCAAAGCTCAGAAAGGTGAATTAATATGTCCAATGCACATAGCTAGTACATAAGTTCTAGCTGACCTTTTTCTAAGTTCTTTCAAAACTGCTTTTGTTTATAGTTTTCCTCTAGCCATTCTCTTCTGATGTTGAGGTTGTTGCATGGCTATGACTTAAAGAATGACAGACTATCAAAGTCGGTCTTTGCACTGAGTCTTTATGGCAGTTAGGGGCACCGGTTATAAATTCACAAAGACCTGGGTTTGAATATTAGCACTTCCATTTTACTAGCTGTATGATCTTTGGCAAGGCACTAAAGGAACTCATGGCCTCAGATACTGTGTGATTTCATTTATATGAAATGACCAGAACAGACAAACCCATAGAGACAGAAAGATTAGTGGTTACCAGGGGGTCGACAGGGGTATTGGGGAATGATAAGTGACTTGTTATGGGCACAGGGTTTCTTTTTGGAGTGATGAAAATATTCTGGAACTAGATAGTGGTGATAGCTGCACAGTTTTGTGAATATGCTAAAAACCACTGAGTTGTCCACTTTTAAAGGGTGAATATTATGGTATGTGAATGATATCTCAGTATTTTTTAAAAAAGAAATATCTGGCCTCACATCATAACTGCTAGATGGCCCAATTCCCTAACATCCTCCAGGACTAAATTCAGTTCAAAACACCTGTGGTCATCTCCTGAACGGTAAGCCCACTCCCCTACTGTCTCCCCAACTCTCATCCCCATACTTCTCTGCACATTCTCCCTTGATCCAAGCCCCACTGCTTCTCTCCCAAGTTCCTTGGGGCCCTCTGAAATTCCCAGTGTGTTCTCATTTCGGGGTTTTTGCACATGCTCTTTATCATAAAAAAAAAAAAGTTCTATCATTTTTTAAGTCATAGTCATGTAACAACCTCAAAATACTTTCCTGACTGTGCAGACTTGCTTGGATCCTGCACGTTACACATCCATACAACACCCAGAATCTTTCTTCTATGGCATTTACCACACAAAGTTACCTATTTAATTCGTCTGTCTCTTTTGCTAGGAATATAAGTTCCATGAAAACAGGAAAAGCTACATCCCAGCATCTAGCACATTTTTTAAACATAGCAAGTGCTCAATAAACATTTTTTAAAAATATTTTTAAAATTGATTTCAGAGAGAGAGGGAGAGAGAGACAGAAACATCAGTGATGAGAATCATTGATTGGCTGCCTCCTGCATGCCCCAAACTGGGGATCGAGCCCTCAACCCGGGCATGTGCCCTGACTGGGAATCGAACTGTGACCCCCTGGTTCATAGGTCGACGCTCAACCACTAAGCTACGCCAGCTGGGCTCAATAAATATTTACTGGTTGAATTAATAAATGCCTCCAAACCTTACTTCCTTATCTCTAAAGAGGTTATAAAAATATTTACCTCATAGAATTGTTTCTATGATTAAATTAGATAATATATAAAAAGGGCTTAGCAAGTGCAAGGCACATTGTTAATGGTAGAATAAGTAGCATTGATGATAGCGGTGGTGATTGTTCAGCTACTCATTTACTAAACAATATATATCTTAGTGTGTGATGGGTGCTGAAGATAAAACCATGAACAAAGTAGAAAAATGCCCCTGTCCTCCACTTACAGTCTAGTAGTGACCAGGATACAGTGAACTTCTTGACAATTTTCCTGGGATTTTGAACTCCCTGCCCTTCTAGGCACTGTACATTTGTTTCCTATTTCCTATCTTCTTATGTCCTCCTAATTCATGTCTGTTGATTTGTCACTTGTTCATATGAACTCTGCTCCATGTTAGCCCTCAATGGTTTCACTTGAACTATGAGATCTGCCCCCATAGTTGAGTAGCTCTTTCTGGGCTGTCATCTGGATCAATCAATATGTATTCTGGGTTTGATGAAAATCAGCATTAGTGTCTTAGTCAGATCCACCCTGTTCTACTACTACTTTTTTAAAAATGTTTTTTATTTCAGAGAGAGAGGAAGGGAGACAGCGATAGAAACATCTGTCTCTACCAGTGTTTATTAATTTCAGAGAGAGAAGGGAAAGAGAGATAGAAACATTGATCGGCTGCCTCTTGCATGCCCGTACTGGGGACTGAGCCAGCAACCTGGGCATGTGCCCTGACAGGGTATTGAATTGGCAACCTCTGGATTCATAGGTCAATGCTAAATCACTTAGCAACACCGGCCAGGTCTGTACTACTTCTACTGACCCAAGGAGGTACATGATTCCATCCAGTTTTATTCCAGTAAAGCTGGGCTTCTCACTCATCTACAATTTGAGATTATTGTAAGCTAAAAATGTCTTAGGGTCCCGAAGAAAGATAATTGAGCTAGGAGTTTGAAGTACTATTCTTAGCTTTACCAAGTAAATATCATGTAATGTCAACATTTATTCAATCACTTATTCATTCAGTACCTACTGTAGATGAGTACATTTGAACACAAAGAAAATACAGTTGCCTACCCTTAAATATTTCTAGTGAGGATGGCAGATGTACAAATTATTTATTACATTGCAATGTGAGATCAGTATGATGGACTGTATAGGTCACAAAAAAGGAAGGATTGACAATGGGGAAGGTCAAGGAAAGCTTTCATTCTTCATTTCACAGATTAGGAAAACCAAGATTATTATCAAAGTAAGGAGATGTGAAATACTCAGAAAAGGAAAGACAGTGGGGTCTTAGAGAGGTGGAAAACCTAGGCCCGTGGTCGGCAAACTGTGGCTCGCGAGCCACATGCGGCTCTTTGGCCCCTTGAGTGTGGCTCTTCCTAAGCCTTAGGAGTACCCTAATTAAGTTAATAACAATGTATCTACCTATATAGTTTAAGTTTAAAAAATTTGGCTCTCAAAAGAAATTTCATTCGTTGTACTATTGATATTTGGCTCTGTTGACTAATGAGTTTGCCGACCACTGACCTAGGCTATAGTCTCAGTACTACCACTTAAGAGGCTACTGTCCTATAAGCAAGGAGTTCATTCATTCAAGCATTCAGGAAGACATTTGAGAAACTATTATGTACCAGACAGTGCCAGTAGCGTCCATATCCTCATTTTGTACCTGCTGGGATCATCTCATAATATTATGAAGAGCAAATTAAATTATGCAGATGAAGCCATTTATTAATTACAGGATAATGTCAATATTCCTATTTGTATAGTCCTACATGCCTTACAAAGTAGTCTTACATTATCTCCTATGTCTTAGATTATAAACAACAATTTCATATAGTGGGCATCATGACCTGCATTTTACTGATGTGAAACTGAAGCCGAGAGAGGTCACATAACCTGCCTAAGGTCATACAACTGGCAAGAGAGAGAATCCCATTGGTTTTCTTCGTAACCGTAAAGTATTAACGAACACTCCCAGACAGGCTGAGACAAGGATGGTAATAAAACTGCACATGATTAGGTGTCAAAACATAACACCAGCCAGGAGTTCAGAAAATAAAGAGGCGCGTTAGCTGGCGTAATCAGAAACATCTTGCGGGAAAGATGCGGTGAGCTGGGCCTGAAGGGGTGGAGCGTTTGGACAGGCGGTGCGGGCACTTCAAGTGAGAAGGCCCCACAGGATCAAGGATCAGGAATTAAGCATTTGGCAAAGGAAGGACAAAGCAGCGGCGGATGAAACAGTCTACAAAGGGGTGGAGAAGGGGCAGCGGCATCAGACTCGGGAGGGCCCTAAACGCCCGCATGTGACGGCCTAACGACAGGTTGGCATGGGCTCCCTGGAGCCCGGAATGGTCAAAACAGGGTCCCCCCTCCCAGCACCCCTCGGCATCAAGGCAAGCAGAGCAGGAGCACGGAGCCACCCGTCTGACTGTCTTTAACCATAGAAGCTGGAAACTTTCTGATTGTTTTCTATTATCCTTTCACTAGATCTGGCCCAATTCTCACCATTTGGCTCAGGTGAACCACAGTGAGTTATTTCACGCAGAATCAAGTGGGCTTGGGCCCTGAAGGAAACGAAGCCGGAGAAATTCAGGGGCTGCCCCCAGATAATTACTAGTCGATCCATGAGCAGCGATGAACCTGCTAATCTGTGCATCGAGGAAGTACAGTCTCCACAATTAATACCGAAAATAAAATTCTGACATAAATCACTGAAAAATAAGTCGTTATTCTGAGAAGCACAACTGACAGAGCACAACTGAAATCTGTTCGATCTGTTAAGAGGCCAAGGGAGGGCCAAGGAATGCCTTCATAGCGGCGCATCGGTTTTACTGCAGTCACTTACGGTTTCATAAGTAAACACGTATTTTATTACCACCCTTCCCTTACCGCCAAGTAGCCTCACATCCCAATCAGTTCAAGTCAAAAAGGGTATTCTTAGGAAAAATTCTGGAACTTGATGAGTTAATACAAAGATAAAATGATCTGGGGCCTATCCTGGTGCTGTGACTCCCGTCGTGGGATCGTCTCTTTTCAGGCCGCTGGGCGGCGAGGGCGGAATTGCGTGGCGCGCAGAACGGTGCGGCCGGGCGCACCCGGAGCGGAGAGGAGGGAGCGCAGCGCTTTGATTACAAGGCGCCGCGTGTGCTGCCGGGAAGAGCCTGGTTTTCGCCATTTTCTATACCCGGATGTCTGCAGGGGCGGTGATAGTCCGGGCCACCTCCCAGTCCTGCTCTCCCCACCGCCTCCCCCGCGCGCGGCGCGCGTGGAACCCACGTTACCTTCCCCAGAGTTCCGTTCATCCTTTGCTGCTGCGGCCTGTTACTGTGCAAAATGAAGATCTACCCAAGCAGCTGCAGCCCCCGGGCGGCTCACAACACGGACGGACCGGCCTTGATCGGGTCCCGTAACAATCTCCGACCGAGACTCCCTCAACTCCCGCAGCACCTTGGTTCCGGCAGCTTCTGAGACTCGATGTCCAGAAATCCTCTGCAGACTCCGCCCTCCCTGCAGCTCAAGTATCACCTACACTGCTTTCTCCAGGCAGAATTGATCGCTATCCCTCGCCGCCCAGATACGTGGCACACAATTCTGCTGTTTTGTCTACCATACTATATATTGCTTCCGTCTCTTTCCCATATTTGATTCTGAGTTCCTCAAGGACTGAGATCCTGTCTGATTAATTCATTCAGGCGCCTAGCACAGGACATGGAGATCAGACTTCTAACCTCGGTTTAAAAACTGATTAATCCTCCCCCCAAATAAATAAATAAATAAAATAAAAGCTGATTAATCCTAAGTAAGCTTTTCTGACATTCACTTGCCTTGTAGCCCTCAGTTGGTTAGAGCAATGTGCCGATATGCCAAGGTTGCTGGTTCGATCCCCGTCAGGACACGTACAACAATCAACCAGTGAATGCATAAATAAGTGGAAGGACAAATCAATCTTTCTTTCTCCCTCTCTCTCCAAAAAATAATACTAGTTGATAATAACTATTCTTTAGAGGGACCACTATGGGCAATACATTATGCTAGGCACTTAACTGTGAATTTACCTCTTTAGGTGGTCTCTTAGCAACTCTGCCTCAATTTACCTACATAGCCCTTTGTAGCTCCTTGGAATTTAAGCATAGGAAGGATTGATAAAACAATAGGATAAAAAATCTTGACAGGGTTTCTGACAACAAAGCAAGCTCCCTATCACTGAAGCCCCATTCATATTTACCAGTTTTTACACCTTGCTAAGAACAACAATAATAACAAAAACAGTAGCAGCAGTAGTAATAATAATAATAATAATAAAAGCAACAATAACCGCATATTTGTTATTTCACTTGATGTTCACCTTTTTTTTCTCTTGATACTGCCTTTATGTGACCAGGTACTCCCTTCATACACAGAGTTTTTGTATCTCTGTGATTGGAAATCTCCATTGCTTTATAACTGTTTATGACTTGGTCTCCCTACTAATCTCTATGAACCACTTCTTAAAAAAATGTATATATTTGCCCGAACTGGTTTGGCTCAGTGGATAGAACATCAGATAGCAGACTGAAGGGTCCCAGGTTTGATTCTGGTCAAGTTCAGGAGCATATACCTTGTTTGCAAGCTCAACCCCTGGTTCTGGTCAGCAACCAATTGAAGTATCTCTCTCACATTGATGTTTCTCTTTCTCCCTTCCACTCTCTCTAAAAAAATCAGTGGAAAAATATCCTCAGGTGAGGAATAACACACAAAAAACGTATATATTTAAGGTGCCTAATATGATTATTTGATAGACATAGTGGAATGATTATTACAGTTAAGCTGATTAAAATATCAACTCCTTACATCGTTACCTTTTTTGTGTGTGATGAGAGCACCTAAAATCTACAGTCTTAGCATATTTCCAGTATTTAATACAGTATTTTTAACTAGAGTCATGCTGTACATTAGATGTCTAGACTTATTCATCCTACATAACTGAAACTTTGTAACCTTTGAACAACATCTCCTATTCTCTCCCTCACCCCTCACCCCACACCAAGCCCTGGTAACCACATTCTATACTTTGCTCCTGTGAGTTTGACTATTTTAGATTCCACATATAAATGAGATCATGGAGTATTTGTCTTTCTGTGCATGGCTTATTTCACTTAGTATAATGTCCTCTAGGTTCATCCATGTTGTCGCAAATGACAGGTTTTCCTTCTTTTTTTAAATTTAAAGAATAGTTTATTGATTTTGAGAGAGAGGAAGGGAGAAGAGAGGAACATCAGCTGCCTTCTGCATGCCACAATCCAGGCATGTATCCTGACCAGGAATCAAACCAGCAATCTCTTGTAATGTCCAACCAACTGAGCCACACTGGCTGGGGCTGGTTTTCCTCCTCTTCCTCCTCCTCCTCCTCCTCCTTCTCCTCCTCCTCCTCCTCTTCCTCCTCCTCCTCCTTCTTCTTTTATTTTTTAGAGGGAGAGATAGAAACATCAATGATGAGAGAGAATCATTAATCAGCTGCCTCCTGCACGCTCCCCACCAGGGATCAAGCCCGAAACCCTTGACTGAAACCGAACCCAGTACTCCCCAATCCACAGGCCCGACACTCTATCCACTGAGCCAAATCAACCAGGGCTGGTTTTCGTTCTTTTTAAAGGCTGGTGTAATCTCCCATTTTATATATATTTTATACTGCTTTCCATAACAGCTGTACTAATTTACATTCCTACCAACAGTCTGTAAGGGTTCCCTTTTCTCCACATCCTTGCCAATACTTATTAAATGTTACCTTTCCTCTTACATCCACTTCATAAGAATGCTGTGGTCCCTCCACACTGTAGTTTGCACAGCCCATTATTCAAGCCTTCAACACAGTGTCTTGTAACTATTTGTTTACATAAACATTATGAAACTTCATCATAAGTGTGATGGGATAGGTATGTTTTCTCACTTTGTAGATGAAGGGAAGAAGATAGATGGCTTGCCTAAGCTTAAACAACTGGTACATAACATATACAGGGCAACACAATAGATTTTTAGCTCTGGACGTCCCTTTTAATGGTCAATAACACCAAAAACAAATTAGAAGCTCTTGAGATCCTTCCATTGCTAATTCTAAGCCTCAAACCAACATTCTGTGAATTGGCACTTACAACAGCACACACAAATTTGGGTCATAAGCAACTTTACTGAGGAACTGACAATGAAATCAGCCTTTCCTAGATAAGAATGGCAGCTAAATGCACTGAAGCACCAGCTTCTTCTTCAGTCCTGTAAATTTCTCCTCCACCTCCAGACAGATGTCTCCCAATCTTTGTTCATTCATCTTTGTACAGAAGCTGGTATTCTTTTTTAAATAATTTATTTTTCTATTTTATTGTTTAATATATTTTAATTTTTTATTGTTAAAAGTATTACATATGTCTCCTTCCCCCCCTTGACCTCTCCCAGCCGACCCTTGCCCCCCAGCTCAGGCCTCACCCCCACCACCATTGTCTGTGTCCATTGGTTATGCTTATATGCACGCATACAAGTCCTTTGGTTGATCTCTTACCCACCACCCCACTCTCCCCGCCTTCCCTCTGAGGTTTGACCAGAAGCCGGTATTCTTAAGGGAGTATTCTTCCCTTTTCTTTGTATCTCCAGCATTTGGCACAGATCATAGAACATAATGAAGCTCCAATACATGTTGAATGAAATAATGAATGAGTGGATATATAAAAGTTCCTAGATGTTATTATGGATTTTGAATTTTCCAAGATCCTCCACCACAAATAAAAGAATGGAGGAACTCTGCCTTTCTGGTTTTATTTTTACAAGCCAGCCTTCTTTAAAACCTCTTTTAAAAAAACACCTGCTTCGGTCCTCTGCACAACCACATCAGAGAAAGCCTTAGGGAACAAGAGAGAATAAAGGGAGGCCCTTTAAAGGAATATGTTTGATCTCAAGTTAAACTTCCTTTAAAGTAATACTTCTATGATGCCTATTATAAAGAGTTTCCCAAGGGTGGCAACAATAGCTCTCATTTCTGGCTTAAGTGAAATATATGTATTAAGCTAACACCAATTGAAAACTATTTTAGCTTCAGTAGGACTTTTCTGCCTTTTTTTTTTTTGGTATGTTTTTAGTACAAAGAAAACCATACTTAAAAGAAAAAAATGATACAAGGCCATGGGTGGAAGAGAGCTGGCGACCTAGGAAAAGTCAGAAAGGGATGGCGCTGACTCCCCAGACTTTACCAGGAGTTTTCTGCTTGTGCAGGGATGGGCTGAGTGAGTGGGGATTACCTAGCCCTGGAGAGAAGGAGAAGGGATGATGAAAGAGGTTGCAAGAGGAAAGCTCAAGTGGTTAGTGAGATCAGAGAAGCCTGTAAGGAGGGAGGGAGAAATTGTACCCAGAACCACTCACCAAGCAGCACGGTGTACAACTCAGCCGGGAATCTTTCTAGAAACCCAGAAGCCATGTTCAGGTTACTGGGAGAAGACCTACTGCACAAAGATCCTTCAGCATAAGGGCAACAATCCTTGGACACCTAAGAGGCTATCCCCCCAACCCCCTTATTCTCATTCCTTTAATCACTTACACCACCTTTCATAGCTTACAGCATGACTCAACATAAGAAAAACTTCTCTAAGGAACTAGGAAGAATCCTTTGTAGTTGTTGCTGCCCAAGCCCCAGATATCACAAGTGTACTGAAAAATAGAAACAGAGCCTGGCCAGTGTGGCTCAATGGTTGAGAGTCAACCCATGAACCAAAAGGTCACTGTCGATTCCCAGTCAGGGCAGACTCGACCCCCGGTAAGGGGTGTGCAGGAGGGCAGGAAGCAGCTGATGGATGTTTCTCTCTCATTGATGTTTCTATCTCTCTATCCCTCACCCTTCCTCTCTCTCTAAAAATCAATAAAAACATATTTTAAAAAATAGAAACAGAAATTCCTTCATTTCACTCTAACAAACTAGTGTGGTTCTCCTGCCCGGCAGTCTGAGATTAGGAGGCACAGGTGCAGATTTTACAAAATCATGATGGGGAGGCCAATTTTGAAATAAATCCCTCAGAAAATAGTAATACCTCCTTGACCTACTGAAATAGGAGCTTCTAACCTTCATTTTCAACTATCCTCTCTGTCTTTATTTGAATACCTCCTCCTCTTTTTTTTAAAAAAAAATATTTTTGTTGATTTCAGAGAGAAAGGGAGATAGGAACATCAATGATGAGAGAGAATCATTGATCCACTGCCTCCTGCATGCCCCACACTGGGGACTGATCCTGCAACCCAGGCATATACCCTGACCGCGAATCCAACTGTGAGCTACTGGTTCATGGGTCGATGCTCAACCAGTGAGCCACGCCCGCTGGGCGAATGCCTCCTCCTCTTTACCTTCACATCTACTTCCCAACGTCCACTTTCACTGTCTCTCATCTGAACTGGCTTCTAATTCATCTACCAGCCTTTAGTCTCATTCATATTCTAGTTTATTTCCAAAGGTAGCCTTCCTGAAGCTCATATCATGAAGATCATGATTTAAAACCAAAATAGATCAACAACAACAAATAAATAAATAAAGCCCTAGCCGGTTTTGCTCAGTGGATAGAGTGGGCCTGTGGACTTAAAGGTCCTGGCTTCGATTCCGGTCCAGGGCACATACCTCAGTTGCAGGCTCCCAGCCCTGGTCAGGAGCAGGTGGGAGGCAACCAATCATTGTGTCTTTCTCACATCAGTGTTTCTCTCTGTCTCTCCCTCCCTCTTCCACTCTCTCTAAAAATCAATGGAAAAAAATATCCTTGAGTGAGGATTTAAAAATACAAACAAACAAATAAATGAAACCAAAATAGATAAAAACAAAGCAAAACCTTCAATAGCTACATACGGCCCTCCAATTTAACAACACTTCTTATCTTGGCATTCATAGTTCTTATGATTTATCTCCAATTTACCACTCCAGGCACTCCTACGTGTATACCCTTTGCTTCTCCACTGATAACTCTGTTCACCCTCTTTTCCTACATCTCCCTTCTGGACTTTTCATTTGTATTATAGTTATTTGCAGATGTGTTTCTCTGATCACCAGGGCATGCTCCTTGATTTTAGAATCCTTGTCTGATTCAGCATTGTGTTTCTCTCAACATCTTTATAGCATGAACATAGAGGAGGCACCAGAAATATTTGTGGACGAACATTGGACTTGACGAAGAACACTAACACTTTGCCACCAAGGTTTGCTAATCAAATCTCTTACGATTTATCTCCAATTTACCACTCCAGCCACTCCTACGTATATACCCTTTGCTTCTCCACTGATAACTCTGTTCACCATCTTTTCCTACACCTCCCTTCTGGACTTTTCATTTGTATTACAGTTATTTGCAGATGTGTTTCTCTGATCACCAGGGCATGCTCCTTGATTTTAGAATCCTTGTCTGATTCAGCATTGTGTTTCTCTCAGCATCTTTATAGCATGGACATAGAGGAGGCACCAGAAATATTTGTGGACAAACATTGGACTTGACAAAAAACACTAACACTTTGCCACCAAGGTTTGCTAATCAAATGGTTCTCATGATAAGCTCCTATTTGAGTCTCTGAGAGCCTTCCTTTTAAAAAAAGAAAAATATACTGTAAAAATATGGAAAAGACTGAAAAGTAAAATAAAACAAAACAAAAAATCCGCACCAGCCAAAGACAATCAGTATATTAACATTTTATTGTATTTCTCCTTTTAAAAATAATATTTTAAAAATAGTTTCAATAGGCATCTTTATAGCATGGACATAGAGGAGGCACCAGAAATATTTGTGGACAAACATTGGACTTGACAAAAAACACTAACACTTTGCCACCAAGGTTTGCTAATCAAATGGTTCTCATGATAAGCTCCTATTTGAGTCTCTGAGAGCCTTCCTTTTAAAAAAAGAAAAATATACTGTAAAAATATGGAAAAGACTGAAAAGTAAAATAAAACAAAACAAAAAGTTTCTAACTCTCTATCTCTCTCCCTTCCTCTCTGTAAAAAATCAATAAAATATATTTAAAAAAAAATAGTTTCAATATAGACTGCTTCCAATTTTAGAGACGTTTTTGTTTCCAGTATATTCTGATATAAACTATTCCCTAGTTTATTAAAATGCATTGCAAATATCATTTTATAGCTGCACAATATTATATTATAAAGATGTACCATTGGATCCTAAGTTTTTTACTTTCAATATTACAGATTATACTAAATTTTCATGATAATATTACTTTCTTATGATAGCTATCATGAGAAGTAGAATTAGTTCTATGTAGATTAATTTTGAGGCTATTGGCATATTTTGCCGAATAGCTATATTTACTTGTTTCTTGTTTTATCACACCTTCATAATAATTGAATTTTAATATATTTGAAAACTTTCCACATTTGGCAAGTAAAAAATTGCATTTCAAAAATATTTGCAAATTTGGTAGTTTATAAGTTTCAGTTTTCGTTTTCATTTTCTGTTGATTGAACCTTTCCCCATATTTCCTTATCCAATTGTATTTCTTTTGTGAATTGCCTGACCATGTCCATTATCTACTTATCCTTTTGAATCTTACTACTTTTACTCCTGACAATTTCAGCTTTTTATACACATTCTTATTATGTTTTAGGAAGCAGCTTATATTCAGGGAAAGAACACCGCACTGGAGTTTAAGAAATCTGGGCTCAAGTCCTACCACTACTGTTATGTGACTTGAATGAGTTGGAGCAAGTCACTTCTCCTCAGCATCCAAATCTGTACAATGAGGGTGATGGACTGGGAGCTCTCAGATCAAGGCAAAGGCCAAGTGGACTAGGCTACCATCCAGAACTCCCGCCTTCTGCTCTAATTATATCAGCTCCCCATTTTATCCTATAAAATAAAAGCCTAGTTTGCAAATCGTCCGAATGGCAGAATAACCGGTGGAACGACCAGTCGCATTGACCACCAGGGGGCAGATGCTCAACGCAGGAGCTGCCCCCAGCCCATAGGCCCCACTGGTGGCCCCCGTAGAGGGAGGCAACAGGTGGGGGTGGGGCCAGCTGGAGAGCAGGCCGGTGCCTCCCCCCACCATTGCTCTGCCAGCTGCCTCAGCGGGGGGCGGGACCAGCGAGTGGGCAGCGTCAGACCAGCCAAGGCGGGTGCCAGCGGGGTCCCCCAATCACCCCACTGGTCGCCCCACACATCGGCCCTGATCGCCAGCCAGGTCTAGGGACCCTACCCATGCACGAATTTCGCGCATCGGGCCTCTAATATATATATAATTTCTAAGGCCCTTTCAACTCTCATGGTCTTGGATGCCATTATTCTGCCATAAATAGACAGTAACCCAGTTAGATAACATTTCTATTATTGTTATTTCCATTTTACAGATGAGAAAACTAAGGCTCAATCCAAGTGAACATATTTTTCCAGTCTGGATAAGAGGAAGCCAGACCTTCTGACTCTACTGTGGTCCATAGCCCCTTCTTGAATCCAGAACCACCCTCTCTTTCCTGTATCCTAACTCTTTCTGAAACTGGACTGCTCAGCATTTAATGGTTTTCCAGCATGTACTAGTATATCCTAACAATGAAAAACTCAACAAATCTCTACCCTAAATTGCTTGAGATAATTCTGTTCTTTTCAAGTCAAAGAGGCAAATTCTTCAGAGTAAAACAGAAGTTACCCTGAGTTAATAATGCTATCATGGCATAAGAAGTGGTCATATGAACTTAGGAAAGTTGCTATACCACTTGGCTTTTGCCATATCTCCTCTCCCAATTATCTGAATTATTATGATTCTTTAAAAGTTTCAAAACAGCCCTGGTTCTGATACACCAGGTTCTGATCCCTGGTCAGAACACATATAAGAATCAATCAGCCCTGCCTGCATGGCTCAGTGGTTGAGCGTCACCTATGAACCAGGAGGTCACGATTGGATTCCTGGTCAGGGCATATGCTAGGGTTGCAGGCTTTATCCCCCAGTAGGGGGCATGCAGGAGGCTGCTGATCAATGATTCTCTCTCATCATTAATGTTTCTATCTCTCCCTTGCTTGCTCTCCCCTCCTCTCTGAAATCAATAAAAAGATATTTTAAAAAAGAATCAACCAATGAATGCATAATGAGTGGAACAACAAATTGATGTTTCTCTCTCTTCCCCTTCCTCTCTCTAAAATCAATAAACAAAAATATTTTTGTTTCAAAACTTTCTTTTTAAAAATTTTATGCCATCCAGTAATAATAACAAAATACAGTGCCTTCTAAAAAATTTTTATTGTTGAAAGTATTACATATGTCCCCTTTTCCCCCCACTGACCCCTTCCAGCCCACTGCTACCCCTGGCCTTCACCACCCTATTGTCTGTGTCTATGCATGTATGCATACAAGTTCTTTGGTTGATCTCTTCCCACACACCAGTGCCATCTTTTTTCTAAAAACACTTTCATAAACATTTTTCTAGTTGTTCTTCAACACGATCTTATGAAGCAAGCAAAGAAGGACTTAAACTACTCATCACAAGATGGGGAAATTAAGATTCAGAGAGTTGAAGTGGCTTGCTCAACATCACACCTTTTAAAGAGCCAGGTTTTTGGTCTCCTAGCCCAGTGCTCTTTTATCCAATTACTACCTCTCGACATTACCTCATTTATTTGGATACCCCTATTCAGGCCAATTTATCATTATTATAAAACCCCTGAGCAGTCCATTGGTTTCATGGAAGAGACCCAAAGAGACCAATATTTATTTCTCTCCTATCAAATAAATAAGTGAACAGATCCATATAAAATCCCCCCTTCCCTGCCCTGCTTTTACTTAGAAATGGTAGTTCACGACAAACAGCATTTAGATACCTAATAAAGCTCCTACCTAGGAAGAAGTTAGGGCTGGAGTCCTAACTTATTTCTTGACCTGTTGGTGAAGACTTGTTAGAGCCATTCTGATACAAGAGAGAGATTGACTAGAGCTAGTAAAAGGTGACATTCTAAATGTAAAGGAGCCCACGCTTGAGACGGCTCTGATTGTTTATACTCCTACATTTAGTGAAAGTTAGGACTTGTTTCTTCAGAAGTCCTTACCACCCTCAAGATAGTATGATTCCGAGTTTCTCAAGATTGTAATACTCTAGAATCTAGAACCCTAAGACTGTTATGTCTGTAAGGGCTCTAAAATCTTGTAATTCTTGTGGAACAACTTTATAAAGGGAAGATGAAGTCATGGATTAGCCAGTTCTTACCTGCCTCTCCTACTCTATCTGCCCCACCTCCAATGAGTTATTCACTTAAAGTTCCAAGTGCTTAAATTCCCATTGGAAACAATGAAAATAATGGCACATTCATCCATGGGATACTTTGCAGTGGTTCTCAACCTTCCTAATGCCGCGACCCTTTAATACAGTTCCTCATGTTGTGGTGACCCCCAATTTCATTGTTACAAATTGAACATAATTAAAAGCATAGTGATTAATCACAAAAAAATGTAATTATATATGTTTTCTGATGGTCTTAGGCGACCCCTGTGAAAGGGTCTTTCAACCCCCAAAGAGGTCGCGACCCACAGGTTGAGAACCGCTGCTTTATAGTATGCATAAAATTAAAATGACAAGGAAAAATACTTAGCATGTAATAAAACAATACAACTTTTTTTTTACAGCATTGTCCCAATGGTATTAAAACAAGAGAAAAAAAATAAAAGAATGACCAAAGGTAATCATGATTGCTTCTGGTTGACAGGATAATAAATAATTTTTCATTTCATTTTCATTTTAATGCTTTTTAATTTTACTTTGATACTAACGCTCTTCCCAATCTTCTAAATTATGCATATATTTTATAATCAGAAAGAAATGTTTTACGTTCAAACGTGTGAGGACACACTCCAGTTTATCTCGGAGTTGGGAGGTAGAGTCGTCCCAAAGGAGAGGGAGGAGCCACTGAGCTTTGACTTGGGCTTTGCAGGGGGAGGAGGGATTAGCACTGGACGGGGTGGGGTCTGATCAGCTCAGCTGGAGTTCAACCCGGAAGCGCTGACGGTGGCACCAGCCGGGCAAAATCCAGTAAAAGTGGGAATTACGTGGCAGCTGCAACCAGCCAGCAAGGCAGGCGTGGTCCAGGCCGCCCGCAACGCCCTCGGGGCCCATGCCCCTCCTCCCATAACTCCCGCCCCTTGTCTGTTCCCATTGGTCCGCTGAGCCAAGTTTGGTCGTTGGGGTCGCCCATCTCTCGCTGGCCATGCTGAGTGTGGCCGGACGCAAGAGGGTGGGGCCGGGCGTTTGCTCCCACCGCCCCAGCCGCACCCTCCCAAGTCGCGGACTCCATGCAAACTGTGGTTGCCACCAGGGAGCAGGGCCTTTGTGAGACGTGTAGACGTCCTCTGCGCTGCCTCCAGTTCTGCAGAGGCCATTGGGTTTTAGTTTTGGAGAGGTGATGTCATCACAAAACCTTTACATGGTCCTAACGCCCATGGTTAAGGTTTCAGATCCACAGAAAATCAGAGATCCTTAGAGATAGAGTGACCATGCCATTCATTGTTCAAATCAGGACAACTTGGAGAGCCTAAGCAGTGATGGCCAACCTTTTGAGCTCGGCGTGTCAGCATTTTGAAAAACCCTAACTTAACTCTGGTGCCGTGTCACATATAGAAATTTTTTGATATTTTATTTAAATGCCATTTAACAAAGAAAAATCAACCAAAAAAATGAGTTCGCGTGTCACCTCTGACACGCGTGTCATAGGTTCGCCATCACTGGCCTAAGGGGATACTATTAATAATTACGATTGGCAGAACAGTCATAAATGTGGACTGTTCTGGAACTTACAGCCACCCTACCTAGAAATCACCTGGTCTTAGGCCTAGCTCATTTTTACTTTTTAAAACATTATGGTAAAATGTATATAACATGAAATTTTCTATTTTAACCGGTTTAAGTGCACAATTCAATGGCATTACCTACTTTCACAATATTGCACAAACATCACCATTATAATTTCCAAAAATTTTCATCACAAGAATAATGCTCCTGTGAACATTTCTGTACACATTTTTGTGTGGACATATGTTTTCAGTTCTCTTGGGTGTATACCTAGAAGTGGAATTGCTGAGTCATATGACAACCATATGTTTAACATTGTGAGGAAAAAAACTGATTTTCAAAGCGGTTGCACCGTTTTGTATTCCTGACAGCAATGTCTGATGGTTCAAAGTGCTCCACATCTACTTTAATACTTGTTTTTTTTTTCTGTTTTTATTTTATTTATTTATTTTTAATCCTGACCCGAGGATATTTTTCCATTGACTTTTAGAGAGGGTGGAAGAGAGAGGGAAAGACAGAAATATAGATGTGAGAGAAACACATCGATTGGTTGCCTCCTGCACGCTCCCCCACCAGGAGGACCCCTGCTGAGGTACATGCCTTTGACTGGCATCAAACCTGGGACCTTTCGGTTTGCAGGCCGATGCTCTATCCACTGAGCCAAACCAGCTAGGGCTCTGTGTTTTTAATTATTAGCTATGCTAGTGAGTTTGAAGTCGTATCTTGTGGTTTTGATTTGTATTTTCCCAGTGATTAATGATGTTGAGTATTTTTTCATTTGATTATTGGTCATTTATATGTCTTCTTTGGAGAAATGTCTATTTAATCCTATGTTTGTTTTTCATTTTATTGTTGAGTTGTGAAAGTTCTTTATATATTCTGGATACTAGACTCCTATCAGATTTATAATTTGTAAATATTTTCTCCCATTCTAAGTGTTATCTTTTAACTTTCTTGATAGTATATTTTGGTGCATAAAAGTTTTCATTTGTAATGCAGTCCACTCTATCCTTTTTTATTACTTGTGCTTTTGTGTCATATCTAAGGGACCATATCTAAGAGACCTAATGTAAGGTCACAAAGATTTTCACTTATGTTTTCTTTTCTTTTTTAAAAAAATATATTTTATTGATTCTTTACAGAGAGGAAGGGAGAGGGATAGAGAGTCAGAAACATTGATGAGAGAGAAACATCGATCAGCTGCCTCCTGCACACTCCCCACTGGGTATGTGCCTGCAACCAAGGTACATGCCCTTGACCTTTACGTTTTTATTGATTTCAGAGAGGAAGGGAGCGAGAAACATCAATGATGAGAGAATCATTGATTGGCTGCCTCCTGCATGCCCCCTACTGGGAAGAGATCCCGCCCGCAACCCGGGCATGTGCCCTTGGCCGGAATCGAACCTGGGACCATTTCATCCGCAGGCCAACTCTCTATCCACTGAGCCAAACCAGCTAGAGGCATCCACTTATGTTTTCTTATAAGAGTTTTATAAGTTTAACTCTTTTTTTCCCCCAGAGGAGAGCACGAACACAGTCCCCCACTACCACAAATTATGCAGTCGAGTTTCCCACTTTTAAGGAAATCATAGGGGGCAGCATATCCAGGGTGCAGTGCATAAGCCTGGCCCTGGAAAAACCACCTTTGTGACCATGGTATCTCCCCTGCCTGTAAGCATAATGTTGACAACACATCTTGCCTTCTTGGGATAACTCTTACTTGGTCATGGTATATAATCCTTTTTACATGCTGCTGGATTCGGTATCCTAGTGTTTTCTTAAGGAATGTGTGTAAGGAGTATTGCTCTGTAGTTTTCTTTTTTCCTTTAGAGGTCTTTGTGTAGTTTTAGTCGCAGGTTAATACTGGCCTCATAGAATGAGTTGGGAAGTGTTACCTCACATTCTACTTTTTGGAACAATCTGTGAAGTATTAGTATTAATTCAAATTTAAATTTATAGTGTAGTCATCAGGTCTTTGGGAGAATTTTTTTTTTGTCGATAGGATTTAATATTTTTATTTGAACGATTAGGTAGAGGGTGGTACATAGGGGAAAAAAGAAGCATATTTAAGAGCAAAAGCATAAATGGTGGACATTTATATTTTATGAAGTTTGGATGCCTGTAGGACTTCCAAAAATACATCAAGCAGGTAATTTACTATATAAATATTAGCCCGCCATCCCATGCACACGATGGTCATATAAAATGAAGGATGTCCACTTATATTTGAATTTCAAATTAAAATAATTTCAGTAAAGTCCTAAATATTTTATGAGACATATTTATGCTTTAAAAATTATTTCTTGTGTATCTGAAACATAAAAAATAAAATGGTTACCAATAATATATTGTCTTTATTCAACCATCTCGCACACAAATGAACAACCAGGATGTGTACCGCAGAACCAGGAAGGAGCCCACGCCAGCTCCTGTGTGAACCACACCCCCAGCCCCAGTTCTGCAGGGGCCCCTGGGCGAGGCGGCAGGGTGGCTGCACAGGGGCCTGGTGTGGACTTGGCCAGGACTGCCCACCCAGCGCCCCTCCCCACGTTAAACAACAGGCTCAGGTCCCAGCAGCAGCCCGGAAGGTAGTGAACAGAGGTGCCTGGAGGAAGAGTGGGCCACTCTGGAAATGGGGGGATCTACTCTCCCTCCACACTCCTGAGGGGGCTGTCCCTGGCCGACGGGGTTCCCAAGGAGGCCACAGCCGCTCCCCAGCAGCAGCCAAGGCCGAGCGGGGCGCCAGATTTTGTTGCTAAGATCCCGGGCGCTGGTGGAGAGAGCGGAGAGGCTCAGGCATGCTCTGTGGGGCCAGGCCCGCTAGCGTGGGAGTGGGCAGGGGCGGCGGGCTGCAGGGGGCCAGCGCTGGGCTCTG
>NW_005359225.1:3480185-3480674 GCF_000412655.1 Myotis brandtii
GCAGGGGGCCAGCGCTGGGCTCTGGGGAGGCCCGCAGGGGGGGCGCAAGGCCATCGGCAGCGTCTGTGTCGAGATCCAGCCTCCAGTACGCTTCGCACAGAGGCAGATCGTTAGCTTCGTGGAGACTGGAGCTGGACGAGTAGTACGCCTCCTCCAGCTGGTAGAGGTCGATGGAGACCTCGTCCCGCAGGGCGGTGAGCTTGCGGTCACACTCCTCCTGCAGCGCCCGGAGCTGCTGGTTGCGCTGGTCGATGGCCTGGTTCACCGACGGGAAGTCGTTCAGGATCAGGAACTGCTTGAGGTCGGAGACCAGCTTCATCAGGGACTCACCCGCTCGGACAATGTTGGAGGCTCGCACGTGCATCTCGTAATTGTCCTGCTCGCCTTGGGTGGCCCTGGACACCTGGGTCTCATCCTCAATCTTGGCGGTCTTGATGATCTCGGTGAAGTTGTCCATCATTGACTTGATGTCGTCCTTGAGCCGCTTGT
>NW_005359225.1:3483220-3488718 GCF_000412655.1 Myotis brandtii
GAGTCGGCGAAGAAGGAATGACACGGAGACAGGGTTCAGTTGATCAGCATAGCGAGGTTCTCTCACCAGGTTCTGTCCAGGATCTCCAGCCAAGTTCTGTTTTCAGAAATTTTTTTGTTATTAATTTTAATCTCTTTACTTGTTATAGGTGTATTCATATTTCTTGTTGTGTCAGTTTTGGTAGTTTGTGTCTTTCTTGGAATTTGATCTAGGTCATCTAGTTTGTTTGTTTGTTTTCAAATTATAAGAGGAAGTTTATTTAGATAGTTACAGAGGTTGTAGAAGTGAGCCAGCTGGGCTGCATAGGTGCAGGAAACAAGTTACAGAAGCAAAAGAAGGGCCCTTGAGCTTAGGAGAGAGAAAGGCAAAGGTAACATGCTTGGGGAGAAGAAGAGGAAGAAAGGAAAGGCATGGGTGTGCTTCTTCGAGGGAGAGCGTGCCTCTTCTAGGTTATCTAATTTGCATAGTCATTTTTATTTCAATCTTTTTGGTAGTAATGTTCCCTCTTTTACTCCTGATTTTAGAAATTTGAGGCTTCTCTTCCCTCTCCCTGCCTTGATTAGTCTACCAGTGGTCGGCAAACTGCGGCTCTTGAGCCACATGCTGCTCTTTGGCCCCTTGAGTGTGGCTCTTCCACAAAATACCGACTTTTGCGCATGGGCACTGTACGTGCACGCCCACACGAGGTATTTTGTGGAAGAGCCACACTCAAAGAGCCACATGTGGCTCGTGAGCCGCAGTTTGCCGACCACTGTTCTAGCCAAAGGTTTGTTGATTTTGTTAATCTTTTCAAAGATTAACTTTTGGTTTCATTGATTTTTCTCTGTTGTTTTCTATTCTTTATTTCACATATTCCTGTTCTAATTATTAGGGGCAGAAATAGAATATTGGGGTCTAGCTATAATTATAAGAAATATTAATCATGCTCTGTTAACCATGATTGTTCTGTTCTGATTAGAAAAAGCACATTCTAACCTGGCTGAGAGTTGCATGCCTGGGACATGGGAGCTAACATTGGAATGTAATCCATCCTCCTTTCCTGGGAGCTGTCTATCATTATGGAAAGATTTACAACCTCGTGGCTGAAACAGTCTAGTCCTAGAGGCACCTACCCTTTGCAATTCCCCCCACTCCACCCCCCAGCCCCTATTGCCTGTAATCTGGTCCCAGGGGTGCCTGGAGGCACCTGTTCTTTGCTACTACCCCCAGCCCTATTGCCTGTAACCATCATAACTTGCCTACTTTCCCGTGCCTGTAATTCTTACTTTCCAACGTAATCTTTGCCCCTCTACCCAATATAAGCAGCTGGTTCATGAGGAGGGTAGAACATATTTTTGTGGACAACCTGCTGCTCTCCCATCCTGCTGGCATTATTGGAATAAACACTCATATATGATTCAACCCTGTTTCTCTTCTGAAGTGGCTCAAGTAGTGACAGGCAGCCCAGGCCCCTTGGTTGTCCTGTTACATAATTAGTATTATATCCTTCCTTCTGCTTCCTTGTCTTTTTTTTTTTTTTTACCCCCACTCCACCCCCCAGCCCCTATTGCCTGTAATCTGGTTCCAGGGGTGTCTGGAGGCACCTGTTCTTTGCTATTACCCCCAGCCCCATTGCCTGTAACCATCATAACTTGCCTACTTTCCCGTGCCTGTAATTCTTACTTTCCAACGTAATCTTTGCCCCTCTACCCAATATAAGCAGCTGGTTCATGAGGAGGGTAGAACAGATTTTTGTGGACGACCTGCTGCTCTCCCATCCTGCTGGCATTATTGGAATAAACACTCATATATGATTCAACCCTGTTTCTCTTCTGAAGTGGCTCAAGTAGTGACAGGCAGCCCAGGCCCCTTGGTTGTCCTGTTACATAATTAGTATTATATCCTTCCTTCTGCTTCCTTGTCTTTTTTTTTTTTTTTTTTTTTTTATTTTTTTTTTTTAGTTTCTTAAGGTGAAAGGTTAGGCTGTTCTTTTAAGGTCTGCCTTTTTTTAAAAATATAGGAATCTATAGCTGTAAAATTTTCTGCATCTCCCATGAGTTTGATATGCTGTTTCATTTTTCATTTATCTTGAAGTATTATCTAACTTGCCCTGTGCTTTCTTCTTTGACTTAATTTTTTTAAGAGTGTGTTGTTAAATGTCGACGTATGTGTGGATTCCCCAAATTTCCTTCTGTTGTTGATTTCTGATTTCATTCTATTGTGGCTAGAGAACATACTTTGTAAGATATCAGTCCTTTTAAATGCACTGTGCCTTGTTTTATGGCCTAAGATATGGTCTATTCTGGAGAATATTCCATGTGCACTTGGGTTGTTATACACTTTGCTGTGATTAGATGGAGCAGTCTATAGATGTCAGGCTAGTTAGTGTACAATGTTGCTCGAGTCCTCTTTTCTTTTTTAATGATTAATCCCCCTAGGGTGGCAACACCTCACCCTAGTACTCGATTATGCTTGGTTATCTGAGTCCAGAACCTCCATAGAGAGGGATAGGTTTATAACTATTGTTTATATAGTCTTTGATACAATTCCCTTGTTTTTGACTTCTTTCCTTACCCCCACTGTTGTGGTACGCTAGTTAGTGTACAATGTTGTTCGAGTCCTCTTTTCTTTTTTTAATGATTAATCCCGCTATCTTCTGGCAGCACCTCACCCTAGTACTCAATTATGTTGGTTATCTGAGTCCAGAACCTCCATAGAGAGGAATAGGTTTATAACTATTGTTTATATAGTCTTTGATACAATTCCCTTGTTTTTGACTTCTTTCCTTACCCCCACTGTTGTGGTACCTGGTGCTTCACATTCCTGAGCCTTTCTGGGGTTCTGCTTGGCTGATTGGCTTGCTTCTTTTTACCTTCCCCTTCAGTAAGCATTTTCTATATTCTGTGTAGTCAGTTACCACTGATCTATCTTTGCCTCCAAACTTAAAATATTATGGTTCTGGGTTACAGATATCAAAGGCAGAGTTTCCTTTTTTTATTCTTGTTTTGGAACAATTTCAGAAAAGGAAGGAGACAGAAACATCTTTAATCTACCATCCTAAAACTGGAAGTTTGTTGAGTTTTTCTGAATAATGTGGTTTATTATCTCACTGGATAGTTTCAGCTACAAACTGCTGTAATGATTTTGATATCTTTTTTAAAAATGTTTTTAATTTATTGACTTTTAAAGAGAGAGAGAAAAACATCAATTTATTGTTCTATTTATTTATGCATTCATTGCTTGCTTCTTGTATGTGCCCTGACCAGAGGTCGACCTGCAACCTTGGCATATCAGGACGATGCTCTATCAAACTGAGCTATCTGGCCAGGGCTTGATATCTTTCGACTTTTATATAAAATAAAGTTTTAGTCACTTTGTGCTATCCAAAAATGTGAAGAAATATTCACAAAAAGATGGTTTCTCTTGGCATCTTAGGCAAGTTACATTTTGGCTGTGCTGTCTGTTGGCATTTTGGTGTAAACAGTATTAGCCTCACTTTTCTGTCCTAAGATGTTCTGTTCTTTACATAAACAGAAGTAGAAGCAATTGTTCTCCTCTACTCAAAGAATGATTATCTCTTAGTAGCAGGTGGAGTGATCCATTCTTCTGTACTCTTAGAGGAGACTTTATTATTTGTGGGAGATAGAGTATGAGGAGAAGAGAGCTCCAGCAATGTGTCAGGTATTACACATTATGGACTAGTATAAAAAAAAGGAACCTCTTCCCTCACTGCAATTTCAAAGCCTGGAAGTAACACCCCACATCTAAGGCTCTTAGAAATCACATTATTCATACCAAGAACCATGATTCACATGAAGAGAACAAAATGGAATTATCAAAAAATAGATTCTGTAGATCAAGCTGTAGCAAAAATATCTCCTGACTTAGCTTATAAATTGCCTATATAAAAGATTTAAAAAGTTGGCTATAATCACAGGAAGGACCATTCCTTCTCTTCCTCCTTGACTAAATAAACTTTATACTTCTCCCATGCCACATCCTTGTAGGTCAAGGTATTTGGAAAATGGCTTTTGCCATGAGGTCTCCCCCTCTTTTTTTTCCCTTCTAGTCCTTTAAAAAATGAAAGTTGCTTAAATATACCTTGTCTTAGTCGTGCTCATTTAATTGGTCACCTTGAATTATTGAGCATTTGTCATTTTTATGCTTCGTATATCGACCCACTTATTTTTAGTATCAATGATTATAATAACCTGCATAGTGGGTTAGAAGGGTTTCACATTTGATGGAATTTGAATTCTTGCCAAAGCTATTATTTGTTTCCAATATGAGCAATATGATTTCAGCACTTTTACCTAGACAGTTTTTCTCCTTTTATTGATTTACTGCCTCTCCAAGAGCAATACTTTTTTTAGGGAGTAGTAAATAGAAAAAGGCAATTCCAGTTTGATAACTATTACTGAATTATACACACACACACACACACAGTATTGAGTGCCTAATGTTCAAGGAACTGTGCGAGGTGGGGTTTTTTTTCTTCTAATGGTTTATTGATTTTTAAAGAGAGATGAAGGGAAAGGAAGAAAGAAAGAACATCAGTGTGAGAGCACCACATGGATAGGCTGCCTCCTGCACGCAGCAGCCTCCTGGTGCATGGGACTACCCAACCAACTGAGCCACACCAGCCAGGCATGTGCAAAGCATTTTAAGGGATTGAAAGATGAGACCGTCATATGCTTTCCGCTGCAAGTAACAATGAGAGACATATTATGAAGATATTACTAAATATAAAGACTTTTCTATTTTGCTAAAGAGAAATCCAGAGTAAGGCTAATTCTAGGGATGGCAGTAAGGCTCACTGATGCCTTTTAGCTTTCTACTTAGCCATCTTCAATGGGTTGGCTTTTTTCTTCAGGATTACATATTAATATTCACAAGATGTCTGAGCTCTAGATATATTCTTATATAAACATATCCAATGGCAGATAAATGGGAGTTTTTCCTCATCTATCTTTTTTCATTGGGGAATAAAATTTATCTTAGAAGTCTCTGGGATATTTCTTTCATCTGCCACTAGCTCACATAAAGTTAGGTGCCTATGTCTTCACTAAAGGGAACCTGGGAAAATATCTGTCTTTTTAAATACATATTGTGGAAGTGTGTGTGTGTGTTGTTGTTGTTGATAGTGTCTGACACAAGGAATATGATAAAATCTCAGTCCTCTTTCAAGAAGCTTTGTATCGCCTGTCTGGTGCTCAGTGGTTGAGCATTGACCTGTGGATGTCACGGTTCAATTCCGGGTTAGGGCATATGCCTGGGTTTCAGGCTTGATCCCCAGTGTGGGGTGTGCTGCAGGAGGCTGCTGATGAATGATTCTCTCTCATCATTGATGTTTCTATCTCTCTCTCCCTCTCCCTGCCTCTCTGAAATCAATAAAAAAATATTTTTTAAAAATGAAGCTTTGTTATCTCTCAGGGTGGAAAGAAAAGCTGTAATTATATTACAACTAGAGGCTGGGTGCACAAAATTGGTGCATGGGTAGGATCTCTAGCCCTGGCCGG
>NW_005359225.1:3488839-3492881 GCF_000412655.1 Myotis brandtii
GAGGAGACCAACGGGTGATCGGGGTGGGGGGGGGGCGCCCGCTTGCCAGCCAGCCCCGCCCCCCACTGCTGCCTGCCGCTGCCAGTCCCCTCCCTCTGTGGGGCGACCAGTGGGGTGATCAGGAGACCCCTGCTGGCACCTGCCTTGGTTGGCCTGGGACCTGCGAGCTGGGGGCAGCTCCTGCATTGAGCGTCTGCCCCCTGGCCAGGGGCCTGCAAGCTGGGGGCAGCTCCTGCATTGAGTGTCTGCCCCTGGTGGTTAGTGCACGTTATAGCGACCGGTCATTTCACAGGTCATTCTGCCGTTCCATTGATTTGCGTATTAGGCTTTTATTATATAGGATTTCTATGTGGTAGCTTCCTGGCACATTTGTGGGCTTCAACTGAACAATTTGTTTTAAATTGATAAAAGAAAAGTGCTCTAGGTAATTTCAATTTGGAGCTGCCAAAAGCTGTCCTCGCTCACTTGGGGTGTTGAACACACAATACAATATACAGATGATATATTACAGTACATCTGAAACCTATATAATTTTATTAACCAATGTCACACCAATAAATTCAATAAAAAAGTTTTAAAAAGCTGTTACCTCTCATTAAAGTGATGTTCTCTTTCTCTAAAATGTTCTTGCCCTTCTATCTCCACATGCCAGAATTCCATTCAAACCTTTATAGAAAGCTAAAAATAATCTCTCTAATTTATTTCATTTATTCAGCAAATATCTGTTGCATGCTTACTATGTTGCAAGTATTCTGAAACGCTGGGGATACAGGACCTGAGCTCTGACCTTATGGAGCTTACAGTCAGGTGGGGAAGAATGACAATGGATAATAATTAAATGATGGGGAAGAATAGGGTACAATGGGAGGGCAGTCAGGGATACTTACACTTGCTGGGGATGGGAGAAGACAAAAGAAGTCTTGAAGAATTTTTAAAGATGATACCTGAACGATGGGTAGAAATTGGGGAGTAAAAGGGAGGGGAAAAGAGAACAGTGTGTAGAAAACTATGGAAGTGAAAGTGTTGGTAAAAGCACCCTTGAAAAAGGCCTTTTTAATTCTTCCTTCTCCCAAGTAATTTCTCCATTTGATGAACTCCATAGCACTTAATATGTAACTTTTTACTCTGAAGGCAAAAGGTATGATTTACACACATTAGTCAGTAAATATGAATGTAGCTTCAGAAGGGAATGAGGCTTTATATGTGTCAATGCAAAATGCTACCTTAAAACATTTGAGGTGGGTTATACCATACTTCTCTTCAAAATAATAGGAAGAGCACCACCTGTCTAGGTGACTACAGAGACCAAAGCAGCATGGAGGAATTGATTCATAAAGTTCTGGAGGAAGTACAAAGTAATATAAGTTCAATCCTCAGATGTTACTTTAAAGGCAATTTCAGAAAACAAGGAAAACCTGGTAACCATCAGAAAGAAAAAATAGCTACTCTTATTTGCAAGAGCTTTTCTTTTTAAATAGTCTCTTGGTATTGGCTGTTCTTTGTGTGCACCCGGGTCTGAGTTACTGGTTGGGAAAGCCTTCTCAAACCTGACAAGCTCCTTTTAAAAGCAAATCATTTTTAAAAAAATCAAATGTTCAGCATGGCCGGTGTTTCTCAGTGGTTGAGCGTTAACCCATGAACAAGGAGGTCACAGTTCCATTCCTGATCAGGGCACATGCCCCAGTTGCAAGCTTGATCCTCAGTGCGGGTTCTACAAGAGGCAGCCGATTAATGATTTTATCTTATCATTGGTGTCTCTATCTCTCTCTCCCTCTCTCTTCCTCTCTGAAATCAATAAAAATATATTTTTTAAAAATTCAAATGTTCATAGCATGACTCAGAGTTTTACCATTTTGTTTTAGATGCATGTTCCGATTTTTTTATTTTTTTTTTGCCACTTAGCTGAGAGGAACAGCAGTAAATGTTGATAAAGAAGATAGTTTGGGGACATAACTGTTGTATTGATAGGCCAGAACAGATGATACTTTATGAACCTCTATTCTTCCTCTTAATTTATTATAGTTCAGCAGTTTATTCCTCGTTTGAGAAGGCATTTGGTTGGTCCTGTCATTTCTATAGCTAAGTAAGTAATAGTTCTCAGACAATGAGAAAATTTATGTAAATATGTTTTGGATATGGTAAATAGGAACTTATTTTTTATTATCAACTTGGGAAGTACTTTTGATACCAGTTTTTATTATTATTATTTTTAAATATATTTTATTGATTTTTTTACAGAGAGGAAGGGAGAGGGATAGAGAGTTAGAAACATCAATGAGAGAGAAACATCGATTCAGCTGCCTCCTGCACACTCCCTACTGGGGATGTGCCCACAACCAAGGTTCATGCCCTTGACCAGAATTGAACCCGGGACCCTTCAGTCCGCAGGCTGACGCTCTATCCACTGAGCCAAGTGGGATCTGGGCTGATACCAGTTTTTAATTGTCCTCGTCAAGGACAGAGATTACTTTTTTGGATGCTGTCTCTTAGAGTGGTGAGGTGTGACTGAAGTATGGTGAGATGTGGATACAAATTTCTCTAATTCGATGATTCTTAATATTTTGTTTATTAATCTTGTATTAATAGGCTTTGTTTTTATAAAAGTTTTAGACTTACAGAAAATTTGAGCAGATAGTACAGAAAGTTCCCATATACCTCTCCCCTGCTGTTTCTTCTATCTTACATTAATATATTTGCCACCATTAATGAATCCATATTGCTCATTGTTATTAACTAAAGCCCCTCTTTATTCAGATTTCCTTAGTTTTTGTATGTTATTTTTTTTAGTAGAGGATCCCATTCAGCTTAGTTGTCATGTTTCGCTGTCATGTTGGTTATATTCACATTACACTTAGTTGTCATTTTTCCTTGGGTTCCTCTTAGCTGTGGCATTAACCTTCGTATTTGGGTCATGAACTGGTTTGAAAATCCGCTGCACACCGTGCATCCTCTCCAAAGAAAAATGCTCCTGCTTCAGATGTCTGCTTGAAGGGAGGTCCATGCGTCGCAGGTTTACAAGCCCTGCTTGGGAGGAAGGGATGGTCTTTAAACCACCCCCTTCCCCACATTTGGGCTCCATCAGGCTCTACCTCTGAATTACTGTGTGACTTTTTTGCAAAGTTGTTTTGTGTGTGTGTGTGTGTGTGTGTGTGTGTGTGTGTGTTTTCCCCCTACACGGGCCTCAATTTCACTGTCTGTGCGGTGGGGGGTGTGTTTCACCTGATGGCACCGTGGAAGGCGGTAGTCACCTAGAGCTGTCAACATCTGGGGCAGACTCATAACATGACCACGCTAGGTCATGCCAGGGAAGTGATGGGCTTATCGATAAGGAGGTTGCAAAGACTCTGTGGGGAGAAAAACACAGTACCCAGTTGGGGAGAAAAAAACAGCACCTGGGTTCCACCTTAGTTCTGTGGATTTTGTTAAGTAATTTCCTTCCTCAGCTTTGCTTTCCTCATCTGCAAAACTGGGGGCCCCTTCTTGTAGTAGTTATGAAACTCCTGGGAGCATCAGCCTAGAAGGTACCTAGTAAGAATTCGTGTGATGATTTATGATAAGAAAGAACAAGGGATGGTGGGTCGGTGCACGGGTGAAGGGCGGAGCTGAGGACTGTGAGGCAGGCCTGAAGGCTCGGGATAGAGGAACCTAGCTCACACCTTGGCTCCCCGACCACACTAGTACATTGCAGGGCGCAATTCCACCTCCATTCCGCCCCCGTCCCCGCCCCACTTTACTGCCCCGCCCTCGGGCTTTGAGGCGCCACACTTCGCATGGCCGCCGCGACACGACGCTTTCTCCCCAGCTAGGGCCGCGCGCGTTCTTGCGCCGACACCTCACTCCGGTCCCGCCTTTGGTCTCTTCCGATTGGTTCATCACGTATGTGACGTATTCGCCCCCCCTGCTGATTCCACCCGCCTCACTTCCCCCGGCTCCGCCCCGCCCCCTCCTAGCTTCTGACTGGAGTCGAAACCAAACAGGCTCTCGTCTAAGCTTCGCGGGAGGAGCCGGGAGAGCAGGCTGAACCAGGAAGACGCCGGCTATG
>NW_005359225.1:3493048-3493296 GCF_000412655.1 Myotis brandtii
CGCCCGGCCCTGCAGGGGCCGAGAGAGCTCGGCACCCGCCCTTTTCGTCAACCGGTGGGAGCAGCGTCGGTCCGGGAGGTCTCTGGGCTGAGGCGGCAGTCGCTCCTCCGGCTCCATCATGTCCACGGGCGGAGACTTCGGGAATCCGCTGAGGAAATTCAAGCTGGTGTTCCTGGGGGAGCAGAGCGGTGAGTGCGCGGCTCCCCCACTCCTGGCTGCCGGCTGCAGCGTCCCCGCCCCGCCCCCAG
>NW_005359225.1:3493537-3495997 GCF_000412655.1 Myotis brandtii
CACCGACCCCTCGGAGCCACCGGTGCCTTTTCGCTTCGACCCGTCAGTCGGATTTTGACCCTTTCGTCCCCGGCTCCGGCGTCTCCTTTCCCCGCAGCCCGGCCTCCTTCCGTCGGTCCCCCTCCCCAGCCCCCTTCCCACTCCGCCCAGCCCCAGCCTCTTGTCCTTCCCTTTCTTCCCTCGGTCTCCGTCGTCTCACCCACCCAGCCCCCTTCCTGGAGCCCCACCCTTATTCCTTGCTCGTGTCCCAGCGCCTGGGCTCGGTGAGGCCCACCCTGGCGAGGCCCATTCCCGGGAACCGGGAACCAGCCCCCTGCAGCCTTGGGCCAGGCGAGTGGGATCTGGGCGTTGTTTTCCCCAGAGGCTGGGCCCTGAGAAGTGCGGATCTAATGGAAGTGGGGGTCGAATAAAATTCTTGGATAGTTTTCACCTGGGTGGGGAATTCGTCTGGGTTATAGAGGAGAGGTATCTGAATTGGAGGCGACTGGATGGAGTAGTGGGAGGTGTGTGTGTGGGGGGGGGGGGGGGGGGGGGGGGGTGGCGGCAGCAGTGGCGATTTTTGCCCCTTGGGTTAGGCTGTGGCTTGTTGGAAAACCTCCTTTTCTTCTCTTGACTTTCATTCCTGACAGTTCTTTTGACAGTGTTGGTGCTTTCCCGACCTCTGCCAGATGCTATGTCATGATCGTTTTGCTTGGAATTTTTCACATCTCACCTCTCCTTTTTCTCGTTTCTCTATGAAGCGGTGTCTGATTGTCCTCACGGGGGTGCAAACAGGAATTACTGGGGAAACTGTTAGTTATCCCATTTCTTCTTGAGTATTTTCCAATCATATATTTACAATTCCTGCGAGAGAAGGTTTGAGAATAACGAACATCTTTGTTTGGAGGATTTCCCTTGGGGTTAGAGAGTGTTGGAGTAGGGATTGATTCATCTTGTTAGTTTTCTAAATTAGATTTAATATGTAATATCTCTTCAGCTAAATGACTCTTTTATGCTTAATATTCCAGAGTATCTGATAAGTGAAATTGTTATCTCATTTACCTGGTCAGGCTTCTGCTGTCGCTGTAGTTTGTGTTAGATACAGGATCCTAATATTGTGATGGTTGTGTCTAAAATTACTTCCTGTGGTAATTCCAATTTTATGCTGTATTATGCAAACTTGATACTTGGCAGTTTAGAGATTATAATCCATTGTTTTTCTCACACTTTTCATGGTCATCTTTAGAATTCACTCATTGAGAGATTAGTTTCTCCCAACTCTTCAAACATTGAGTTACCCTCTATTTTAAAGAAAGGTTAGGTTATAGAAAACATTTGTTATCTTTTGGTTGGAAAGAAGATAACTGATACAAGTTCAGAACTTGAATTATGTATACTAACACTAACTAGGTTAGTATTAGTTGCAAAATTGCTTCCAGTTGGATCTGAGAAATTATTTTTCTCCTTTTCAACATAATATTTTCCCTCCCCCTCTTACCAAGGAAAAATGTAGCCTTCTCTTTGCTTATGACTTTTCCTGAAGTAAGTATAATCTTGTTTCTTTTCTTTTTATTGATTGATTGATTTTAGAGGGAGGGGAAAGGAGGGATGATGGTGACAGGGAGGGAGACTGACACAGATAGAGACAGAGAGACATTGATTTCTTGTTCCACTTATTTATGCATTCTTTGGTTGATTCTTGTTTTTGCCCTGACCAGGAATTGAACCTACAACCTTGGTATATTGGATGATGCTCTAACCAACTGAACTACCCAGCCAGGGCCAGAACAGTTTTATATTTATAGAAAAATTGAAAAGATCATGCAAAGGGTTTCCATATAGCCCCACCCAGTTTTCAGTATTATTAATATTTTACATTAGTATGGCACATTTGTTACAATTAATAAACTAATAATACATTATTAACTAAAGTCCATAGTTTATTCAGATTTCCTTAGTTTTTGTCTTTTTTTTTGTTTCAGCATTAATTTCTGGATAACATATTTAGTTGTCCTATCTTCTTAAGCTCCTCTTAGAATATTTCTTAGGATTGTTTATATGCTTTTTATTTTTAACTCTATGTAACTGTGAGGTTAATATCTTTTGAGGTTACTATATTTCTAAGTAATGCCATCCAATAGCTTTGACAATGACAGATTGATCTTTGTTTTTATGGGCAATGTCTGTAATTTTTGTACATTAGCAAAGATCTGTAGAATCCATGTCATCTTGATGTAACTCTTCATGAATTATTTATCTTTAGGTTTTAGAATTACACAATTCAGCTTTCAGAGACTAATCTGTGGTAAAGCCTGTTCGTTTCCTTAATAGCATTTACCACATTTATAATTCTTACTAGTGGCCTGGTGCATGAAATTCGTGTGTGGGGGGGGTGTCCCTCAGCCCAGCCTGCACCCTCTCCAATCTGGGACCCCTTGGGGGATGTCCGACTGCCGATTTAGGCCCGGTCCTGTGGGATCG
>NW_005359225.1:3496259-3507409 GCF_000412655.1 Myotis brandtii
CAGCCTGATCACCCCCAACTGCCCTCCCCTCCTGGCCTGATTGCCCCTAACCACCTCTGCCCCGCCACCATGGCTTTGTCCGGAAGGATGTCTGGAAGGTCTCCTGGTCTAATTAGCATATTACCCTTTTATTAGTATAGATTTTTTTATGTGTTTATTTTTGTCTATTTCCCACAGCAGAATACAAGCAAGCCCACATCCATGAAGATTAAAAACTTTTTTTTTTTTTTTTTTTGGTTCATTGATCCCCAGTGCCAGGCTCATAGTACGTACTTGAAATATTTGGTGAATGAATGGTTAAATATAAAAGTAACCAAAGCTGTAACCTATATTAATCTTTGCTATGGAGAGACCTAAATTTTTTCCTTCTATAATTAATGGTTTAACAATAACATTTTATATTTACATTATTTGATTGTATTCAGGGTTACTGCAGATGCTTAGCTGGGGCAGGGAACCCAGTAATTTATTGTCCTCACCATTTCACTAAAAAAAAAAAAAAAAAAAAGTGGCCAAGATTTCACACTTTTTTTTGAGTTGAGCAAAATTTAGACTGATTTTTCATCTTATCAAAAATTTAAGGTCTTACTATTTCAGTACACGAAGCCTCAGATTAAATAAATGACATCAATCTTGGTAGTCTTCCTATAAGCTCTTATGGTTTCTTTATATTTCAGTAGTGTACATGGTTTAATGAAGGAATGTTGAAATACATGATTTGAATCTGAAGTTTCTTCAAGGAATCCCTTTTTTACTACCTGTCGCTATTGTCTTGAAATGCAGAGGTACTTTTAGGAATGTCATTTTCATTTACTGTAGAAGATATTACTACAGCCATAACCGGTTTGGCTCAGTGGATAGAGCGTCGGCCTGCGGACTGAAAGGTCCCGGGTTCGATTCCGGTCAAGGGCATGTACCTTGGTTGCGGGCACATCTCCAGTAGGGAGTGTGCAGGAGGCAGCTGATCAATGTTTCTCTCTCATCGATGTTTCTAACTCTCTATCTCTCTCCCTTCCTCTCTGTAAAAAAGTCAATAAAATATATTAAAAAAAAAAGATATTGGGGGTTAATGGGGGGGAATGAGGACACATTTGTCATTCCTTAACTAATAAAGAATTTAAAGATTAAAAAAAAGGAAGAAGATATTACTACAAACAAATATTATAGGTTACAAATTAGGAAATGTGAGATCAGGAAAAAGCACATACCTCGCCTATTACTGCTTATTTTTCATGGTATTTAAAAAATTTTTTTAACATTTCTTTTTAAAATAATTCTTTAAACATTTTTTAATTTTTTTAAAAAAATTGATTTTAGAGAGAGGAAGGGAGAGAGAGAGAGAGAGAGAGACATTGATGTGAGAGAGAAACATTGACTGGTTGCCTCTTGTAAGTACCCTGACTGAGAATGGGCAACCTAGGTATGTATGCTGTCTGGGAATCAAGTCTGCAACCTTTCAGTGTATGGGATGATGCTCCAACCAACTGAGCCACACTGGCCAGTGCTACATCAGTTCTTTTGACTTAAAAAAATTATTTTACTATGACAGACTAGGCGTACTGAACAATTTAGATTGGCTAGATTAGTGAACTTAAACTTTTTTAAAGATGGGTTATGCACTTACAAATTACTGAAGCCTCTAAAGAGCTCTGCTTATGTGATTGATTTGTTATTTATTGACCTGAGAGAAAGAGAGAGACATTGATTTGTTGTTCCACTTATTCATGCATTCATTGGTTGATTCTTGTATGTGCCCTGACCAGGAATCAAATCTGAGACCCTTTGATGTTCGGGCCGATGCTCTAAGTCTAACCACTTAACAGCACCACCCAGGGTTCAATTTTTTTAAAATTTAAAAATAAAGATAATAGGGTCTATCATATAAACTTACTGTAAAGATTAAATTATTTAACAAGTGTATTTAAAAGAGTGCCTGGCACATAAGAAGAGCTCAGTAAATATTTTAACTTAACAAATGTTAACTAAAAACTGCTATAGCCAGTTGCTCAGTGGTTAGAGAATCATCCCGAAGGGTCTCAGGTTCGATTTCCAGTCAAGGGGCATATACCTCTGTTGTAGGCGCGATTCCCGCCCTGGTCGGGGCACATGCAGGAGGCAACCAGTCAATGTGTCTCTCTTACACATGATGTTTCTCTCCCCTTCTCACCCCTTCCTCCACTCTCTCTCTACAAAAAAAAAAAAAAAAATCAATGGAAAAAATATCCTTGAGTGAGGATAAAACAACAACACTGAAAAAACCCTGTTGTTCTGTCATTGGTTTGGTAGAACCTTCTCTTAAGAAATTTCATTGGGGAAGAAAGATATACTTCCTAATGTAATATAGTGAGATGAGTGCAACTACTTTGAAAAGTAGAGTTAAAAGGCTCAGAGAAATGATAATGGATGGAGCATGGAGTTTCAGAGAAGGCACATTATAAATATGACTAATAGTTTAAGCATCTTTAGTTGAAATTCTTTAATTAAAGCATTCTGGCGTTGGAGGAAACTTTGAGAAGTCATCTAATCCATTTCTCATATGGCTTTAATCTGGACCACTTTTCCCCCCCTCCAACTTTGTTATTAATAAGTAATATAACCACATTTTTCTCAACCCACCCCCTTTCTCCTTTAGTAATTATGTATGTTTTCTTGTGTATATTCTGGGATTTCTTTATGTAGACACAAGCAAATATGAATATAATTTCTTGTTCTCCCTTACATAAGATATATCAGACTTGATTCTTCCACTTAACAATATACTCTAAAGGTCTTTTCATATTAGTACATAGAGAGCTTTCCCATTCTGTTTTTTTGTTTTTAAATAAAATTTTTGTTTTAGATTTTCAGAAAAAGTGCAAAGATAATAGTTTCCATATACTCTACACCCAGTTTCTTCCATAATTAACACCTCCCATGTACATTTTTTACAACGAATGAATCAATATTGATATATCATTATTAACCTAATTCTATATTTTATTTAGATGTTTTTAGTTTATCTAATGTCCTTTTTCTGTTTCAGGATCCCATCCAGGATACTACATTTGATTTAGTTGTTAGGTCTCCTTAGGGCAGGCTGTTCTTTGGTGGGACAGTTAAATTGGATCACTCTTAAGTTACTTCGTCCTGTTAGATATCACCAGGAAGACACATTTTGTAGTTTGTTTGTAATATATTTTTATTGATTTCAGAAAGGAAGGGAGAGGGAGAGAGAGATAGAAACATCAATAATGAAAAAGAATCATTGATTGGCTGCCTCCTGCATGGCCCACACTGGGGATCGAACCTGCAACCTCCTGGTTCATAGGTCGATGCTCAACCACTGGGACATACCAGCTGGTCCACATTTTGTAATTTTTAATATCAAACATCCCTGTTTTGAAATTCTCAAATCTATCCCCATGCTTTGTTAAAGCTTTTCTTTTTGGGAAGACAATGTATTGTGAGAAAGACAGCTCCAGAGATAATCAGGCTCTGCTTCTAATCCTGACCCCAACGTTTACAGTGTGATCTTGGACAGTTTACTTAATCTTTTTAAACTCTTTTCATTTCTGATATGGTAATACTAACTTTGTGGTGTTGTTTTCCCCATCCTCTAAATATAGATATCATTCATTTTGGTTATATTGGTATTTAATCTTTACATTATTAATAGGTAAATGATATTCACAGCTGAGTCATGTAGTATACAGTTTACTTGTACTCTCTTGCATGTCTTTTTGTATTCTGTTGTGTCACTATTTAACTTGCTTTTTTCCTTTGTTTAATTTACATGTACATCATTTATTTATTCCCAAACTCTTTACCAACAGTGTAAATCACCTTTCAGAATGCATCAGATTTTCCCTCAGTTTGATCTCCTTAGGACATCTCTCCCAGAACTTTCTGACCTTTTCTAATTTATACTAGTTACCCTCTTATGATTGGTAGATTTTCTTCTCTTTTTTATTGGATGTGTTGGATGGATTCCTTGTTTCTCAAATTACATTTTTTTCTTCTTTGTTTACTCCCTCATTACATTGAACATATCCTGCAGTAGGTAGTTAAGGGAAGATGAGAGGACGTTTTTGAGATCTTGTGTATCTGAAAATGTATCTGTACAAGCCTTAACACTGGAAGTCCTTGGTGGAGTTTAGAATTAATGTATTGCCTTGAAGATTTTAGTGTTGCCATTATGACTCTTTGTCTTTTGATCTTTCATAATGATATGTCTATTTTCTTTCTTTTTTTAAATACACATATATTTTTATTGATTTCAGAGAGGGAAGGAGAGGGAGAGAGAGATAGAAACGTCAGTGATGAAAGAGAATCATTGATCTGCTGCCTCCTGTATGCCCCTCACCAGGGACCTAGCTCACAACCTGAGCATATGCCCACAACCCGAGCATATGCCCTAACCAGGAATGGAATTGTGGTTTATAGGTTGATGTTCAACCACTGAGCCAGACCGGCCAAGATCTATTTTCATTTTATGTACAGAATAATAGGTATTAGTCCTTTCATACTGGAAACTAATGTTCTTAAGTTTCAGGAAATTTTCTTAACTAGAATGATATCCTCTTTATTTTCAGTTCTCTGAAATTCTTCTTAGGCCTCCTGAATTGATGCTCTGATTTTATCTTGCCTGTTTTTTCATTTCTTTATGTTTCTAATTTAATTCTCAAAAGATTTTCTTAACTTTTTCATTCTATCAAGTTGTATTTCTGCTATCATTTTTAAAAAATGTTTTTATTGACTTTAGAGAAAGAGAGGAAGGGAGAAGGATAGAGAGATAGAAACATCGTTGAGATACAGACATTGACTGGCTGCCTCCTGCAAGCCCTAATGGGGATTGAGTCTGTAACCCAGGCATGTACCCTGACCAGGAATCCAACCGGGAACCTCTTGGTTCATGGGTTGATGTTCAACCACTGAGTCACACCGGCCTGGCAATTTCTGCTATCTTAATTTCAAAGGGTTCTTTATTTTTTTAAGTTTTTATTTATTGATTTGAGAGAGAGAGAAGGAAACAAAAAGAAAACGAGAGAGAGAAACATCGATTTGTTGTTCCACTTATTTGTGCACTCATTGGTTGATTCTTTTTAAAAAAATATATATTTTATTGATTTTTTACAGAGAGGAAGGGAGAGGGATAGAGAGTTAGAAACATCGATGAGAGAGAACCACCGATCAGCTGCCTCCTGCACGCCCCCTACTGGGAATGTGCCCGCAACCAAGGTACATGCCCTTGACTGGAATCGAACCTGGGACCCTCCAGTCCTCAGGCCGACGCTCTATCCACTGAGCCAAACCAGTCAGGGCGGTTGATTCTTGTGTATGCCCTGACTAGGGATGGAATCCGAAACCTTGACATATTGGGACAACACTCTAACGAATTGAGCTACCTGGTTATCCTGTCCTGCTGTTGTGAGATTGCATAAAACCTTGCCCAGATACCCCATATAGACTTCATTAAGGTGTTACATGCTATACAAAACATGTTTTTGCTTTTTAAAGCTTCCACTCTAAGAATCATAGAATTTTATAGGTCATATATCCATTTCAGCGGATATAGCTGTTAAAACTTCAGCTATAATTTCTATTCTTGCTCATAGTTTAGCAAGGAGCAATAAAGTAGATATAAATCTTTTACATTGCTTTCTCTGTACCTTCCAGCCTCTATTCTTGGACCTCCCCTTCAGTCCATTCTCTACATTGATATCAGAGTGGACTTTATAAAAATGTAAATCAGAGTAACTTTCTTGAAACAAAAACAGTGTGTTCCCAGCTGGTTTGCTCAGTGGTTAGGGTGTTGGCCTTCAGACTGAAGCATCTTGGGTTTGATTCCAGTCAAGGGCGAGTACCTCAGTTGCAGACTCTCACATTGATGTTTCTTTCTCCCCACTCCCTTCCATTCTCTAAAAACCAGTGGAAAAAATATCCTCAGGTGAGGATTAACAACAAAAAAACACAGTGTGAATGTACTTAATGCCACTGAATTGCACACTTAAAAGTTGTTGAAATGGTAAATTTTATGATATATGTAGTTAAAAATTTTTTTGAACTAAAATAAAACAACCCCACCTTTGTAAATTTTAAAAATGAGTCTTAGAATAAGTCTAAAATCTTTCCAAAGGATCTACATGGACCATACTACATTATAGGGCTCCTTTCCATCTTCCCATTCTTATCTTGAACACATCTCCTACCATCTCTCTCTTTTTCAGCCATACTGCCCCCCCCCCCCATTTTTGTAGCTCTTCACTAATCTCCACCTTGTTACATACTCCCTTTGCCTGGTTAACTCCAGCTTATCCCACACTTGATCTTAGTCAAAGGCGATCTCTCCAGCTCATCCTTTAGAGTTCAGCTTGAACTTACTTCTTCAAAGAAGCCTTTGCTGACTTCCTCAGAGTGGTTTAGATTCCCAGAATTCTTTATACTCTCAGTACTGTGTACTTCTTCTTGCTGCCTTTAATACAGTTGTAATTATTTGTCTATTAAAATTTCTGTTTTCCACTTGGTCTGTAAGTTCCACAAAGGTAATGTTCATGAATTTCTTTTTTTTTTTTTTGGTAATCCTCATCTGAGGATATTTTTCCATTGATTTTTAGCGAGAGTGGAAGAGAGAGGGAAAGTCAGAGAGAAACATCGATGCGAGAGAAACACACCGATCGGTTGCCTCCTGCACAAGCCCTGACCAGGGCCTGGGCTGGGGAGGAGCCTGCAACCAAGGCACGTGCCCCCGACCAGAATCGAACCCAGGACCCCTCAGTCCACAGGCCGATGCTCTATCCACTGAGCCAAACCAGCTAGGGCATATGTTCATAAATTTCTTATTCGTTGCTGTATTTTAACCACATTGCACAGTGCTTGCAGCTCACTAAATATTTTTGAATAACTAAATGGTTTATGATTTTTACCCCACTTAGTTTCAGAAAGGACTTGATGTTGCTCACAATAATAAATACATATAAAAGAAACTATTTAAAGGAAAAACAGAATAAAACAAAACTAAAAACCTAGGAGGAGAGAGGTTTGATATACTAAATATCTGGTCTGACTGGTTCAAGTTGAGGAAAATAATGACTCAGTAAAGGTCATTGGATTTGTCAAAAACTAATAATTTTTATTTTTTAAAATTGATTTTAGAGAGAGGAAGGGAAAGATGCAATGAGAGAGAGAGAGAGAGAGACATCAATGTGATAAACATCTCTCAGTTGTCTCCCACACATGCCCCGACTGGGGATCAAACCTGAAAACTAGGTATGTGCTCTGACTGGGAATCAAGCCCACCATCCTTTGGTGTACGGGACGATACTTCAACCAACTGAGCCATACCGGCTTGAGCGAGAACTAATCAATAATTTTTAAATGGTTTCAGTAGAGTTTTGGAGAGTCAAGAAAAATTCAGAAGTAAGGCAATATGTATAAATGATATATACTTGAAAAGTGAATTTGTGATTGAACCAAATATGTTTCTGGGTTCTTAAAATATTTTAACCTATTATGGGAAATTTTAAACATAACAGGAAATACAGAGAATAGTATCATGAACTCCCATAAACTGTTACTCAGCTTCAATAATTATCAACTTAGTATGGGTTTCATCTATAGCACATATACCCTCCGCCCTCCCACACACTAAAGTGGGTTGAAGCAATCCCATATACATATCATTGCAAATATTTTGGTATGACTGCTAAAAGATGAGGACCTATTGGTATATTGTTGACATTCATGAATATAGTTACCCACAGAGGCCTTTATTTTTGGAATAGTTTCTTTGATATGTTTTTGAGATGTAATATTTCAGGATCTCTAGATCATTGCTATCCAATTGAACTTTCTGTAGTGGTGGAACTATTCTATATTTGTGCTGTTTAAAATGATGATGATTAGGGTGACTGAGGAACTGATTTCTAAATTTTATTTCATTTTAATTTCAGTAGCCTCATGTGGCTAGTTAACTAACCCTTTATCTGTACTTAACCATTCTCTTAAAACTGAAGGCTATCCCTTCAGAAATTTATGCATAAGCACCTAAAATTATTTATATAATCAAGGTGAGTTAAGTTAATTATAATAGAGAAATAGAGAATGTGATGCCTCATACATTTAGACAGATTTTAGGCCACCTCTGGACTAAAGATATTTGATGTGTAGTATTTAAGGCTGCACAAAATCCAGTCAGAGTTTTTGGATCTCTGTCCTTGATGTCTATCATAATGCCTTTCATATAGGTGACCATAAAATATTGACTGTACAGTCATTAGGAATCTGGATAAATAGTCTTTCTTCTTTAGGAAGGTGACAGAAGTATCATCATACATTAAATAAATAGGAAAAAAACAGATGACTACTGAAGTTACTACTTATTTGTAAACTTTTATGTTTGTTTATTGTTATTTAATATGGAATATTTCTTTCCTTTGGCCTGTGAAATTATTATAGTTAATGTGATATGGGGAAAAGTCCTGGAGCAGGAGTTAGGAAAACTGAACTATAGTCTTTGGTCTACCACCTTATAAATTATGTACCCTTAAAGAGTTCACTTTTTAACCTCTCTGTGTCTCGGTTTCCTCATATGTAATATGAGAAGAATCTTCCCCCTTCCCCATATAGTATGGCCTGTATAGATGGTCCTCTGTAAGTTCCACCAAGGGATTTACTGTCAGAACCCTCTCATATAGTCCTCTCATATTTAATCTCACAAAACTTCCAGAAATTGAAAGTGGTTCCTCATTACAAAAAGACTGAGTACATTTAGTTTTAAATAAAACATTCCTTTGTATTCTCAGAATTCTTCAGTTGAACTTTCCCCTCCAAAATATTGTACATTTGTTTTCAAAATCTCTGATACTGTAATAATTGTAGTTTTTTTATGTAAAATAATCTAAATAGTTATTTCATCCTCAATCTGATTGATATTCTAAATATTGTGGTGATTTATTTTATTTTTCAGGATTTTTACATTGGTGCTTTGTTATGGATTGAGTCGTATCCTTCTGAAGTTCATTTTTTTTTTTAATGTTTAATGTTTGTTGTTGTTGTTGTTGTTTTTTTAATATATTGTATTGATTTTTTACAGAGAGGAAGGGAGAGAGATAGAGAGTTAGAAACATCGATCAGCTGCCTCCTGCACACCTCCTACTGGGGATGTGCCCGCAACCAAGGTACATGCCCTTGTCCGGAATCGAACCTGGGACCCTTCAGTCTGCAGGCCGATGCTCTATCTACTGAGCCAAACCGGCTACGGCTGAAGTTCATATTTTGAAGTTTAACCTTTAGTATCAGATGCAATTGGTTAAGATGAGGTCATTCTAAGGTAGGGTGGGACCCTATACCAGTATGACTGGTGTCCTTATAAAAAGGGGAAATTTAGACAGATGTAAATAGAGAGAATGCCATATGAAGATTAAGGCAAAGATGAGGGTAATGTTTCTATGCACCAAGAAATGCCAAGGATTTGCTGCAAACCACCAGAAGTTGGGGAACAGATTTTCCTCAGAGCCTTCAGAAGGAACTAACTCTGCCAACACCTTGATTTTGGATTTGTAGCTTCCAGAACTGTAAGACAATAAATTTCTATTGTTTATCCATTCAGTTTGTGGTACTTTATTATAGCAGTCCTAGCAAACAAGTACAGTGCTTAATATCCCTTTGCAACCAAATATAAAACTCCATACACTTCTGACAACTTAATGGACAATGTGTATTTCCTGTCCAACTGAATTTTTTGAATAGTCAGATTACCAAATTGTGTGAGTAAATCCATGTTTTGTGGCTTCCTGACAGTATATTTGTTTGCATACATAATAATAATATCAACTGACATTTGATTGTTTACTATGTATCAGGCCTAACTAATTTAATCCTTAAAACTGACTCTATGAGGAGGAACCAAGATGGCGGCGTAAGGTACAGACCTGTGCGTGCTGCCTACCACAACAACATTGAGACTACCTATTATAAGACAAACAGCTATCATTCAGAACCATGGGAAAGCTGGCCCAGTGGAAGCTCTACAACTGGAAGGAAAGAAAGAAGAGCATTGAGACTGAGTAGGTTGTGCAGAGGCTCCACGAACGGAGGTACGGAGTTGCGCGCCAGGCGGGCTGCAACTGGATGCGCGGTTTTTTTCAATCGGAAGGGGCTGCAGACTCTCGAGTCCACTGAGCTTGTTTGGGGCGGGATTCTGAGGTCCCAGACCCCTACGGGGAGAGGCAGGACAGCCTTGCAACGGGCCGGAGAGCGAGAGTGGCTGTCTCGCGGAGCTGCCCGCCGGTGCTCGAGGACACGTGGACGTGGATTTGCGGAGAGGTGAAGAGTCAAGGAGACGCCATTGCCCTTGGCCCCGCCCTGGTGATGCACCAAGAACAGAGGTGCGGAGTCACGCGCCAGGCAGGCTGCAACTGCATGCGTGGTTTTTTTCAATCAGAAAGGCATGCAGACTCTCAAATCCACTGAGCTTGTTTGGGGCGGGATCCTGAGGTCCCAGACCCCTACGGGGAGAGGCGGGACGGCCTTGCAACGGGCCGGAGAGCGAGAGTGGCTGTCTGGCGGAGCTGCTCGCTGGCACTCGGGGACGTGAGACGCGGAGTTGCGGAGAGGCCATTGCCCCTTGCTCTGCCCTGGTGATTCCCGGGGACCCCGCCCTACTCAATTTACATCCCCACCCAAGCTGTGCAAGTGGCACAAAGGGAACCACCGGCGCTTTTGCAGCCTGGCCCAGCAGAATGCAGATTTCAACTCCTCGCATACATAAGGGACACACTCAAGAAGCAGAATCAGATTCGGAGGAAGCCGGAGCCGGACCCGGCGGGGCCGGCGACGTGGAACCGCTGTATCAGCAAACACACAGGCAGGTCCACCAGATCCAGTCTCACATGGGACGCTGGGAGACGGCAGACAAGCAATCTGTGCACTTGGTAGAAAACGAAATCCAAGTAAGCATACCAGATATTCAGCCACCAGGAAAGCCTGGAGATTTTGTCCAGCAAGGAGCCACCCAACAAAGGACAGAATGCCAAACTTCATGTTGCTGAGACAGCCCCCGTGAGGCCGAGACGACCCCTGTGAGGCTGGGGCGGCCCCTGTGAGGCTGAGGTGGCCCCTGTGAGGCCGGGACGGCCCCGGTGAGGCTGAGGCGGCCCCGGTGAGGTCGAGAC
>NW_005359225.1:3507937-3534577 GCF_000412655.1 Myotis brandtii
AGGTGGAATGTCAAGGGGGGGCAAAAAGGAGACATGTGTAATACTCTTTGTAATACTTTAAGAAATAAAAAAAAACTGACTCTGTGAGCTTCTTGGAGAAGTGGTTGATTTCAGGGCTAGGGCCGGGAAAATAGAAAATGAACCTGGAGAGCCACCTGTGCCACCTGATGGGAGTGCTTCTGTGCGGTGCTCTTGCCAGGTGCTCTTGTTGTGACTACTGGCACTGTGCTCAGTCAATGTGCAACTTCTCAGTAAAGAACATTGATGGGCTGCATGGTTAACCTTGGCAAATACTGGGGCTTCTTGTGCATCGTCATCAATGTGGCCTCACAATGAGGCAAAACAGATAAAACAGATGTAAACTTTACTCAGCTTGTCGACCTGCCCACCTGATAAGCTGAGGGCGCCTTACTGATTCTGGCTTTCCCTGGTAACTAGTTTGGGAAGCAGGAACCAGGGACTAATGCTGAGATCAAAGAGTTCCCTCCTGTTTGACATGTATAGCAAGATCTGTGTGAACTGAGATGAAGCCCACTCTCTGTGGAAGTGGATGAAAGTCCAGCCCAAGGGGAGGGGCATCCTGGGAAATGCCATCAAATGGAACTTCACCAAGTGTCTCATTGACAAGAATGGTTGTGTGGTGAATTGGTACAGAGGCATTCCCATTGGAATACCATAGTAATAATTACTGTGGGCAAGATTAAGATCCATTTGATGAATGTTAAAATTAGTGAGCAAAAGTTTGGGAAGATGCAGCACATTTATATTGTCTCAAAGTATCTCTTCAAGATATTTACACAGTAATAAAAGTATATAATAATACATAAAATGATAAATAAAACAGTAAGCTTATGGTAGAGAAACTGGAGATCACTGTAACCAAGTGATGAAGGTTAACATTTCAAAGATTAAGACATGTTCCCCCTGTTAAAGTTGCACCCAAGAGAGACACATCGGTTCTGTGGTAGTCATGCCAAAAATGCATGTCCTGAATCTAGTGAAAAAACTGACAAATATAAATTGAGGAACATTATACAAAACAACTGACCTGTATTTTTCAAGTGTCAAGGCCATGAAAGCAAGGAGAGATAGGAAATGTTAGATATGAGAGGAGACTAAGGAGGTATGACAACTAAAGCAATGTGGGATCCTGGGTTGGATCTTGGGACCAGAAAAAGGGAATTAGTAGAAGAGCTGGTGAAACCCAAATAAGCTCTATAGTTTAGTTAATAGCATTGCAGCACTTAATTTCACAGTCTTTATATACTGGAATTATCTGTACTATTTTTGTAACTGTGAGCTTGAAATTATTTCTAAGTAAAAAAAGGATTTCTTAAGATAGATATTATTGTTATTCCCATTTTACTATGAGGAAGTTGAGGCACAGAGAAGTTAAATAACTTGTCCCAGTTGGATATAGTTAAGTAAGTGGTCAAGCTGGGATTTCAGCTCAACCATCTGGTTCTAGACTCCAGTGCTAAAAAACTAAACTACACTACCTTTCCTTGATAAATTTTGTGTAGGTGGAATATGTGCAGAAAGTACAGAATACTTAGATGTTCCTTAAACAAAAAGAATAAAAAAACTAATCACTTCTGGAAAGTAAATCAGTTAAATATGTTAGATAAGATTAAGTGTTTCTTGGGTATTTTCCAGTAGTGGACTTTTGTAATTTATATGACAAAATTTTTAATACATGCAACTTACAGTTAAGAGAGTAAGATGAGAATTAGCTTTTAGGCCTGTGAGTAATGTGTCATGCTACTACATTAGGGCACTTATAATGTCATTAGGAGATAGGAATTTTTCAGCTTCCTTATAATCTTCAGGGACCACTGACCTACATGCAGCCGTCTTTGACCAAAACATGGTTATACAACACATGACCATATTTGGATTTAAAATAAATCTGTTGCCCAGCCAGCATGGCTCAGTAGTTGAGCATCAACCTATGAACCAGGAAGTCACAGTTCGATTCCTGATCTGGGTACATGCCCAGGTTGCGGGCTTGATCCCCAGTGGAGGACAAGCAGGAGGCAGCGAATCAATGATTCTCTTTCATCATTGATGTTTCTATTTCTCTTTCTCCCTCTCCCTTCCTTTTTGGAATCAATAAAAACATATTCTAAGAATAAAATAAATGTCCTCTTTTTTATGTTTTTATTTATTTTTAGAGAGAGAGGAAAGGAGAGGGAGAGAGAGATAGAAACATCGATGAGAGAGGAGCATCATTGATTGGCACCCCTACTAGGGTTAGAGTGCAACCCCGGCGGGAATCGAACTGGCAACCTCTTGGTTCCTGGGTTGACCTTCAACCATTGAGCAAAACTGGCCAGAGCTAAATCTGTCTTCTTAATATGCTTTTCCCCCTGGTTATTTCTTCCTTTCCTTGTGTTATTTGAATTCGTAGTCTTTTAAAAATCATTCCATATTAATTGCTTTATTAAAATTGGGAAGATATACATTTTTTCTCTTTTATTTAATGACTAGAGGCCCAATGCACGAAATTCGTGCAAGGGGCAGGGCCCTCACAGCCACAGCGGCTTGCCTTGGCCCTCGCAGCCCCAGCTTCATCTGGAAGGATGTCCAGTCTAATTAGCATATTACACTTTTATTATTATAGATTGCCCTAGAATTTGTGGCATGCAGCTGTGACATAAAAGTCTACCATTAATTGATTCCTCTCCCCTTCTGGGCAATGTAAGGACCTTAGAACTCTAACTATACTTACCACTCCTCCTTTTGACTTTAAAGTACTATGTGTGCGCGCCCTAGCTGGTCTGGCTTGGTGGATGGAGCGTCAGCCTGTGGACTGAAGGGTCACAGGTTCGATTCTGGACAAGGGCACATGCCTGGGTTGTGGGCTTGATCCCCAGTGGGGGACGTGCAGGAGGCAGCCAATCAATGATTCTCTCTCATCATTGATGTTTCTATCGCTCTTTCCCTCTCCCTTCCTCTCTGAAATCAATAAAGATATATTTAAAAAAAAATAAAGTACTATGTGTATTTTAATTGTGTGCGTGTCTGTATAAAACCCTATAAGATGTTATTTCAAACAATGATTACTTAGATTTTTTAGTAAGGAAAACTTTTTACTGAAGTATAGCATAATAGAAAAGCATGCAAGTTATAAGTGTACAATTTGAATGAGAAAATTTGCTAGTCAAATTTCCATCCTTCCGAAATTTATTTCTTATTGTAAATTAGTAAATTTGGTGTTCTGGTTTTAAAAACTTGATTTCCTAAATATTATTTTAAGTATGTCCCTATGAACTGTATCTACTTTTATTTTTCCAAGAATGCAAGGATGTTGCAGGCTGTTGTCTTCCAGAGTCTAACCACCTTAGTAGTGAATGCTGTCAACTTGGTGAAGTTTCTTTTTTTTTTTTTTAATATATTTTATTGATTTTTTACAGAGAGGAAGGGAGAGAGATAGAGAGTTAGAAACATCGATGAGAGAGAAACATCGATCAGCTGCCTCCTGCACATCTCCCACTGGGGATGTGCCCGCAACCCAGGTACATGCCCTTGACCGGAATCGAACCTGGGACCTTTCAGTCCGCAGGCCGACGCTCTATCCACTGAGCCAAACCGGTTTCGGCAGTGAAGTTTCTTTTCATTGATTAATTTTATTCAGTGCCAGGCAGGGACCAACACTATTAGTATATCCATGAAGAAGACAAGATGATCTGCATCTTACCCTTTGTAAGTTGGGGAGATACATTAGTAAATAAATGCACAAATAAGATAATTGGAGATAAGTGTTTTATTGCCAATTAAAAAATGTCTTACTAAGAAAAAGTGGATCAGGATTTTTTCCTTATGTTAAATTTGTACACTTAGACTGAAAGGTTTTTGAGTAAAGTTAATGATGGCAAAGTATTATGCTAGTACTTTCCATGTTACTTCTTCCTTTCTTTTTTTAATCCTCAACCGAGGATATATTTCCACTGATTTTTAGAGAGAATGAAAGAGAGAGGGAAAGACAGAAATTTTAATGTGAGAGAAACACATCAATTGGTTGCCTCCTGCACGAGCCCTTACCAGGGCCAGGGCCAGGGAGGAGCCTGCAGACGAGGTACGTGCCCTTGACCAGAATGGAATGGAACCTGGGAACCACAGGCCGACACTCTATCCACTGAGCAACACTGGCTAGGGCTCCATGTTACTTCTTTCTCATTCACAGACAGTCTAGTTCAGGGGTGGGCAAACTTTTTGACTCGAGGGCCACAATGGGTTCTTAAACTGGACCGGAGGGCCGGAACAAAAGCATGGATGGAGTGTTTGTGTGAACTAATATAAATTCAAAGTAAACATCATTACATAAAAGGGTACGGTCTTTTTTTTTTTTTTTTTAGTTTTATTCATTTCAAACAGGCCGGATTCGGCCCGCGGGCCGTAGTTTGCCCACGGCTGGTCTAGTTCTTTTAACCCTCATATTTCTCCTAGGACTCTCCAGTCTTTATATTCCCAGGGATTATGCTTTCATTCATTGAATTAAGTAGACCTGAACCTCAGTTTCTCCAGGTTACTCTCCAGGAAGTTAATTATAATTGCTTCATGATCTAATCCTAGTTCTTTTTGTTAGGGCCCAAGAAATACCTGCTTTGCCTATTTGTGAATTAAGAATATCAACATGATTGTTTTCCTCCATCTTTTCTCTTCATTTTCCTCAACTCTTAACTAAGTAAATACTCTTTACTTGTGCTTTTAATTTGAGAGGTTGTTATCTGTTTAATTAGAAAAAAATCATTTCAATAAACTTGGGGCTTTGTGTTTTTTTCATTATTATTAGAACCTTTGCAGATATTTCCCATTGAATTTAATTGCAGTTCTTTGTAAAAGTATTTTTCGAGAACCCAATGTAATGTGTTAACTGAGTGAATTTTTTCCTTTTAATTTCAGTTGGAAAGACATCCTTGATCACCAGATTCATGTATGACAGTTTTGACAACACCTATCAGGTATTTTGTTTTTGCCAATTTACTAGTTGTCTCTATTTTGTATGTTATAAGTAATATATGGTGTACCCCCAAGAATATATACACTCTTCGAATAATTATTAATTCCAGTGGGTTAAATCTGAAAAGAAAGAAACATCAGTTGAGCTATCTACTTTTAGTAATGTATACATTTTTTGGGACACCTTGTATGGTGTTTTTAAAAAATTCACATGCAGTCATGGAAATAAAAGCACTTTGTAATCTGTAAAATGCAAAGTATAACTGATTTTGCTCATTGTGTTCGACATCTTCATGTGATTCTGTATTTCTTCCAAAGTATATTGAAAGATTATCGCTAATACCATCTGGGCTAGAAGTAGGAATGATTGTAAATATTCTTTTACAGAGATTTTGTTCTAGTCTAGGATTCTGTGACATTTTGACTTATACTTGAAGTCAAGAATAAAGGAGATTTGGGAAATTCACCAATATGTGGAAATTAAATAACACATTCCTAAATAACCATTGGATCAAAGACAAAATCACAAGGGAAGTTAGAAAATACTTTGAGAAAAAAGAAAATACAATATACCAAAATTTATGGGATGCAGCTAAAACAGTGCTATAAGGAAAATAAAAACATTAAATCAATAATTTAACCTTCTACCATAAAAAGCTAGAAAAAGAAAAGTAAACTAAATCTAAAGCAAGCAATAGGAAGAAACTTTTAAAATGTAGGTTTTATTTTTATTCATGTATGGTGAGGCTAACAGATTAGGGGATTATTGCCATTGAAAAAATCTGTTGTACTCAGAGATCCCAAGAGGAGGAGGATGCACCATGCCATGGGAGGGAGGCACATGGGGAAGTTGTTGAGTTGGTTAGGAGGTGAGGAGTGGGAAATGGGAAACGTGGGCAAGAGCCTTTATTGTGGTTTCTGTGGGAAGGATAGGTGAGACCAGGAAAGCAGATTTAGGATTGCCTAGTTTGAATAATTTCAGTGGGCTCTGGGTGCAGGAACCATTCCTAGTTGTCTGGTACCTGGCTCTATGATAGGGCTGGGGAATAGTGGCCCTGAGTGTGATACATGAAGTGGTTGGAATTATGGGCTCTGGATTGGTTGGTTTGCATATTAAAGGTGCTCTCACAGGCAAGTTTACTATTTCTAGGAATTGGTAAACTCTGGGAGGGCCAGTCTCCCAGATGTGAAAACAAAACAAAATAAAGACATGCTTAATTCAGAAGCTAATAAAGATTAGAGCAGAAATATATGTGAGAATAGAAAAACAGTAGAGAAATGCAATGAAACTAAAAGTGGTTCTTAGAAAGGATAAACAAAATCAACTAACCTTGAGCTAGACTAATAAATTTAAAAAAGACTCAAATTACTAAAATCAAGATTGAGGAGAGGACATTACTACTGACTATGCAGGAATTAAAATGGATTATAAGAGAATACTGTGAATAATTATGTCGACAAGCTAGATAGCCTAGATCAGTGGTCGGCAAACTGTGGCTCGCGAACCACACGCGGCTCTTTGGCCCTTTGAGTGTGGCCACGAAGTTTCAATTGCACTGTACGTGCGCACCCGCACGTGGTATTTTGTGGAAGAGCCACACTCAAGGGGCTGCAGTTTGCTGACCACTGGCCTAGATGAAATGGTTAAATTCCAAGAAAGATACAAGAAGAAATAGAAAATTTGAATGTATCTATAATAAGTAGAGATAGAATTAGTGATCAGAAACTTCTACAAAGAAAATCCCAGGACTAGATTCTCATCTCTGAAGACATCTGTTCAATTCTATAAAATATTTAATAAACAACACAAAAACTTCATCATCTTCCAAGAAACAGAACAGGAGGGAATACTTCCCAACTCATTCTATGGGGTCAATATTAAGTTTGATACCCAACCAAAGACATCAAAATTAAAACTGCAGACTGATATTCTTTGTGAATATAAACACAACAATCATCAACAGTTATTACCAAACTGAGTTTGGCAATGTGTCAAAAGGATTATATACCATTTATAAAGTGGGATTGGTAGGTTGGTATCAGGATTACAAATTGGTTCAACATAGAAAAAGTAATGTAATACATTGTACGAATAGAATAAAGGACAAAATCACATGATCATTTCAATGGACAAAGAAAAAGAATTTGACAAAGTCCAATAGCCATTCATGGTAAAAAACAACAACAACAACACTGTTTAACAAACTAGAAATACAAGGGATCTTCCTAAACATGATAAAGGGTATCAGTGAAAAACCACAACAAATATACTTAATCTTAAAAGGCTGAATGCTTTTCTTTAAGATCAGGAACAAAATAAGGATGTCTGCTCTCAGTTCTACATATGTTTAAGTTTTATGTATATCTAAGTTATATGTATGTATTTTAGTTTGAACTGCATAATTGTAAAATAAAAATAAAAACAAACTAAGAAGAAAAAATTAGTAATCTTAAAACCAAGTGCTTTCACTGAGACCCTAAGCATTTGCAAAACTTTTTCTGTATTAACTTTTTTAAAAATATTTTTTTATTGATTTCAAATAGGGGGAGAGAGAGAGAGAGAGAGAGAAAGAGAGAGAGAGAGAGAGAGAGAGAGAGAGAGAGAAACATCAGTGATGAGAGAGAATCATTGATAGGCTGCCTCCTGCATGATCAAGCCTGAAATCTGGGTATGTGCTATTGACCAGAGTCAAACCTGGGACCCTTTAGTTCATAGGCCGATGCTCTATTCACTGAGCCAAACTGGCTAGGGCTTTCTGTATTAACTTTTTGAAATGTTCTTGTTAAAATAAAAAAAATAAAATGACTCCTTTAAGTATCTATTTTATATCTGTGTTACTGTGTAGTTAGTATAAAAACTTGATTTCCATTGTTTTATCTTAATACTAGAGGCCCAGTACATGAAATTTGTGCACTGGGGGGTCCCTCAGCCCTGCCTGCGCCCTCTCGCAGTCCAAGACCCCTCGGGGGCAGGGAGTGGGCCTAAGCCGGCAATCAGACATCCCTCTCGTAGTCTGGGACCCCTTGCTTCTTACCGTCCGCCTGCTCACTGCTCCTTACTGCTCGGCTTGCTGCTTCTTAGCGCTGCCTTGGAGGCGGGAGAGGCTCCCGCACTGCCGCTGTGCTCGCCAGCCATTAGCCCAGCTTCTGGCTGAGCAGTGCTCCCCCTGTGGGAGCGCACTGACCACCAGGGGGTAGCTCCCATGTTGAGCGTCTGCCCCCTGGTGGTCAGTACTTGTCATAGGGACCAGTCGTTCTGCCATTCGGTCAATTTGCATATTAGCCTTTTATTATATAGGATATCAAATGTTAATCTGATTAAAGGAATGATTACTTTTCATAGTTGTTAACTGCCACTGTCTCAATTATTTATCAAACCATTTTTATTTTTCTAAAAGTTTTTAGGGTAAATTTAAAATCTGAATCTGGTTCTATTTTTGGTATGTATTTTCCCGCAAGTTTAATATGCTTTTTATAAAGTAGATCACCCCCCAAATCAATGAATTAATTAACACTTAAATAATGTGAAGTTGTAATTTAAGATACATGGGAAAATTCTTTAACCTTTGATTTCTTCTACAATTATTGTCTTCTCTATTTCCATAAAGGAAATGAATGTGAAGCAGCAGTAATGTCTTATTTATCTTTTTTTAAAATTATCTTTATTGTTGGAAGTATTACATTGGCCCTCCTTTTCCCCCCATTAACCTTTTCCAACCCCCTCCCACTCATTTATCTTTTATAAAGTTTTTTTTTTTAATATATTTTATTGATTTTCTACAGAGAGGAAGGGAGAGGGATAGAGAGTTAGAAACATCGATCAGCTGCCTCCTGCACATCTCCCACTGGGGATGTGCCCGCAACCCAGGTACATGCCCTTGACCGGAATCGAACCTGGGACCTTTCAGTCCGCAGGCTGACGCTCTGTCCACTGAGCCAAACCGGTTTCGGCTTTTATAAAGTTTTGAATTAGTTTCATGTCAGCATTCAAGATGCTCCAGTAGCTGATAATGTTTATTTTCCCTGGAATTTTTTTCTGTTTCCCTGCTGTTGACTTCTTTGCCATAATAGCTCTGCTTGGTATAAAATTAACTGAAAAGAAAAGCAGCAGTAGGTTGTTTTTCAGGTTAATTTTGATCTTTGAGTTCAGTGGTATAAATGTCTCCAAACTAGGATGACGTAGTGGAAGCAGGGGACTATTGTACAATTTATCATAAAGTCTGACTGTACTAATTTAAAAAAACATGTGTTGGCTATGAGATTTGAAAAATGACAATTTCTGTTTGTAGCCATTAAAAATTATTTTTGGCTGTTTTTAACAAACTTAATAACATTAATAAGTGACATGAGAATTATTTTTAGGTGAAAGAGAATTTATCAGTGAAGGAGTGGGACAGAGAAAGTTACTCCATAGCACAGCTGAGAATTTTTTTTTTCATGTAAAATAATTTTAGAGGTAGGGTAGTTCAGGAGGTATTTGGCAGCTCTATGGGCATCTGGGACCAAGACTCCTCCTAATTTTCTGTCTAAACAAACAGATCTAATATATGACTTTCATATTGAAGTTTGCCTCATGGTTATTGAATGTTTCCTAGAGTTTTGTTACCCACATTTCAGGCAGGAAGGAGAAGTAAGATAAAACCAAGGGTATACCTGCCAACTCAGAGAGCCCCATTTATTTAAAACTCAGAGAAGACTGGACAATGTAGTTTTTTTGATGGAAAAAGTATGTATTTAAATAAATGTTTGTGTTATTAAGGAAGAAGGGGAAGATGGATATTTGTGTGGGCAATTAGCTGCTTCTACCATAGTGAGTAGATGAGGTTCTCCTGATGAGGTTTCTTAAATGTAGCCATATCTCATTCCTGTACATTGTTCAGGTTTGTCAAGTAGATACTCTTGCACAGTAAGTTCAAAGTTATAAACCTGTTATCCCACCATATATCCATTCTCAGATGGATATATAAAATGGAATTAGTACTTCGCTTATATGTACTTAAGCCCTAAATTGAGAAACATTACTGAAATACATAGTCACATAATTTAAGATAAAGGATGAAACTTCTTTGTGTGCGTGTGTGTGTGTTTTTTTATAAAAGTTTCTGTGTAACTGAAATCTATAATAAACACTGCTCAAAATATTAAAGACCTAAATAAATGGAGAGATGTCCCAGGTAAATGGATTGGAAGACTTAATATTGTTAAGATGTCAGTAGTAACTACCCAAAGCAATCTATAGATTCAGTGCAATTCCTATAAAAATTTTTGCCACCATTTTTTGTAGAAATTAAAGAGCCAATCCTGATTTGCAGTAGCCAAACAGCCTTGAAAAAGAAAAGTAAAGTTGGAGAACTAGTACATTCAGATTTTAAAACTTAATTCAAAGCTACAATAATCAAAATAATGTGATACTGGCACGAGGATAGACATATAGACCTATATATGGAATATAATTGAGAATCCATAACAAAATCCATGTATCTATTAACAATGGATTTTCCATAAAGGTGTACTGGGCCCAACCTACAGAATGGGAGGAAATATTTGAAAGTTACATGTCTAGTAAGTGTTTAATATTCAGAATACTATATAAAGAACTACAAATCATAATAAAAGTGACAAACTCAAATTTTAAATGGGTGAAGGACTTCAATAGGCATTACTTCAGAGAGGATATACAAATAGCTGAAAACACATGAAAAAATTCTCAACATCAATAGTCATTAGAGAACTGCAAATCAAAACCACAATAAGATTCCACTTCACACCTACTAGGATAGAATTTAAAATAGTGCAGCCACTGTGAAAAAGTCTGACATTTCCTCGCAAAGTTAAATACAATTACCATATGGCCCAGCAATTCCACTCCTAGATATAAACCAAGGATAATTGAAAACAGGAATTCACAATAGCCAAAAAGTGGAAATAACCCAGTTGTTCATCAATAGATGAATGGATTTACTGTCAAATGTTATTGCTTAATGGGTACAGAGTTTCTATTTGGGGTGATGAAAAGGTTTTGGAAATAGATAGTATTGACAGTTGTATATCATTGTGAATGTAATTAATGCCATTGAATGGTATCCTTGAAAATGGTTAATATGTCAAATTTTATGATACATATATTTTGCCACCATTTAAAAATTAAAACTATCTTTAAAAATATATCAGTGTCAATGTAGGTTCATCAGTTACAACAAATATAACATTTTGGTGGGTAATGTTGATAATAGAGGACGCTGTGCATATTTTGGGAGTATATCTTCCTCTCAGTTTTGCTGTGAACTTAAAACTACTCAAAATAAAGTCTTTTTAATAAAAAAATGGTTAAGATATATATCTAATAAGCATATATTGGAAAGAGCTTTTAATTCCAACTCTACAACAGAAGTTTTGTGTCCTTAGATAAGTCATTTAACTTCTCTGAACTCCAATATTGTTATCTCTACAATGAGAAAAACAGCGATAAAAATAGCTAACTTGCAGAGATTTATGAGGATTAGAGATGATCATGTGAAGGGCCTAAAAGAATCCCCATTATCACTGAAACTTTTGTTCATTCTTACTTGACGACAATGTGTTTATGTTTATTCATTATTTCTACCACAATCAGAATTCCCATTTGAACCTGAAACTGCTGACTGCCATTAAACTATTATTATTATTATTTAACTTCTTTGTTTTGGTTTGGTTTACAGGCAACAATTGGTATTGACTTTTTATCAAAAACAATGTACTTGGAAGATCGAACAGTGAGTAATGTTTTCCATGTGCAATTTTCTTCAACACTCCAGCATAGAAAATGGTGATCAAACTATAATCAATGATTGTCACTATAGAATGTACTTAGCAAACTTGCCAAAGTTAATTTACAGGTCTTGAGAAAAACTTATTACAGAATGAATAAGTCTTAGCACTCTGACTTCTTAACCCCAAGTGAAACCCAAAAAGGAGAGAAAGCCAAGTTATTTATAAAACCCTGAAGGCCCTAGGCTTGTTAAACAGAATTCGTCGTCCTGATTTAGAAAAATGGTAACAAATACAGCATTGAGATATTTAGAGCTGCTAAAGACCTTTTGAATGCCACTGTTAAGGCATTCAGAAGGATTTCATTTGAATTTGACAAAACTTGTGAACTTCAAGGTTTTATTTGTCAGAATATGATGTATACCAAAGTGACTGTAAATAGAATGTGTATTTATTTGTTGGATTTGTCTTCCATCTTTAGGAATGTTCCCTTTAATAAGTACAATGTAAATTCTGTATTCTAGTCCACTACCTCTTGAAGAGATTTCTATCACCTAAACAGTGACTGTCTTAAATGCAATATTTTGGGACCTATACCCCAAAACATTTTATATCTAATATTATTTCTTATAAGTGTGTGTGTTCTTTTGGATGTTCTCTTTCATGTTTTAATATATAGCATGCCATTTCTTAAAATTTGAAAGCTTAGAAACAGTTTTATAATGGTAAAAGAACTTAATGCCTGTTTTTAGGCTTTTCTTCCTCAAATGTGAAAAAGTAAGAAAGTAAAATTTTTATGTAGGGTTGCAAAAAGATACTCCTCTTTTTTGTTAGATTATATACAGTGTTCTGGGAAGAAGTGTGTGGGAGAAACATAATCACAGTAGTCAGAGACCCAATTTCAGAGTGTTCCAGACCCAATAGAAAAGGGACACATTTTAGCTTCAGAGAGGCTTTCTGAGAAGCATTAATTTCTTTACTGTGATAGCCTGGGCTGCTCATTGACTTTTCCCTTTGTTTTTCCCTGTTATGCTTACTATTTGAACATGAACAGAGTCTACTTTTTGCTATCCAGAAGGCATAGGATTCATAGAGAGGGGGTGGAGATGGGGGGGGAAGGAAGCTGTATTTCTGATTCTGTGAAGAATTTGCCATTGCCATTTTTAAGTCATGTATCTTCAGATACATTTTTATATTACTCTCTTTTGAAAAAGGAAAGTTTTGTGTTTTCATTCTTCACATCCCTGCAACCTTTTGCATGAGTCTTTGTTTTACTTCCTTTCTACCCCTTTAAAAACATTTTTTCTTTTTTATTTTTAGTATGAGTTTGGTTTTTTTTTTTTTTATTCATTTTTTCCCATCCCACAGATCAGGCTGCAGCTGTGGGATACTGCGGGTCAGGAACGTTTCCGTAGCCTCATTCCCAGTTACATCCGTGATTCTGCTGCAGCCGTAGTAGTTTACGATATCACAAGTAGGTATTTTGCAATGGGTTGACCTTCTTGCTTGTTTGACTGATTTTGTTGTTAGGTACGATTGCAATTATGGGACACAGCAGGTCAAGAGCGGTTCAGGAGCTTGATTCCTAGCTACATTCGTGACTCCACTGTGGCAGTTGTTGTTTATGATATCACAAGTGAGTGGGGGGGAATTATGCATTTCTAATCTTCTTTCAACCTTTAGCTTAGCTGTATGCATGTTCTTGTCTTGTGCTTGTTTTCAATACTGGCATGCAAAAATGAGTTTTATCATAGCAAACCTTTTCACAGATTGTCTAGGTTAGAAATATTTGCTTGGTGTTTGTACCAATACCCTTTATTCTACTGTGCCACATTTTTTGTCCTGGAAATTTTCCTTTGGGTTTAATTATGAATCCTCTCCAAGGCTTTCTTAATATCCTATTATCCCTAAGTCACATCATAATTATGGTTGGAAGAACATCTTTTTTATTTAACTTGATCTCAGACTTTTCTAAAATAAAGTAAATCTGCATTTAAGCCTCTTGCCAAGTTTTCCAAATCTTCCAAGGCTTCTGTTGAGGCTATTAAAAACTTCTGCTAGCCTACTTTTCCCTGCTTTTCCCCTTACAGCCATTCTTTCTCTATAGAGGAAGGCAGAGAAATCATAATGTGCAATCTTCTATTAATCATTTTCATTTGAATATCTGGATTCTATGATTGACTGACTTGCTTTGTTGCTAACAAATTACACTTTCATTTCTCCCCAAGAAAATAAATAGACTAAAGTATTGTTCTTCCTTTTTCTTTTCCCTAGAAACTGAATAATGCCTTTAGAATTTTATGTGACTTTAAATGTTCCATAGAGCATTGGTGACTGATAAGGAAATGCTCTCTGATTAAAATTATCTTTGTAAATTGTTTTTTAAAAATATATTAGGCAATATTAAGCATCATTCTGTCTAGTGGTCCATAATTTATAGAAAAACCAGGATAGTACTCCATTATCAACAAACTATTGATTTGAGCAAGTAATAATATTCTCATACATTTTTGCATATCTGCTCAACCAGAAGTCCTATCTACTTAATAATAATTGCAATGGCAGAATTATAAATTACAAGTTTGCATTCAGAGACCTTTTATTTTGGTTAGGTGCTATATGCCATCTTTTCTTGAAGCTTTACTTTGGGTTGCTACTTGTTTAAAAAACTGTATGTTCATTATTGTGCATTGACAAGTTTTGCAGCTTTAAAATGTTTGTGCTTACTTTAACCAGATCAAGTGAAACCGTATGTATTTTTCTTTAAAAATTGTGCACAGGAGGTTAAAATATTAGTGAACTATTTTTTTAAACTATTTTTTTTTTAGCTACTATGAAAAATATTGAAGTATTCTACTTAGAATCTAGTGCTAGAAAAGATGGATTTTTTTAAACAAGTGATTCTGGTGCATTATACAAACTTCAAGTTAAAGTGATCACAAACTGAATAAGCAATGCAAATAGAGTGGTGTTGAAAGCTATTTAAAGGCTTTCCAAATTTTCTGGATGTGTTGGGTCTTACTGGCTGACATACTTTTGGAGATGCTTTCTTTGTCATGTTTGGTATGTGTAAGTAATCAAAAAATATTGTGGCAATGTAACACCATATTATCTGCCATAGCTGTCCTTACATTAAAACATTTTTTTCAGTTACATATAGTACATTGCACTCATTTAGTTGTGTTCAACATTTTAAACCACTATAAAAGGAACCGTGAGGATTTTATATTTGTGATTTGTTTAGACTACTGACAGTTATACTCAGATAAAATGGAGTTATGTTACAGGCACATTAAAAGTGGGTCCTAATGTGCCAGCCTCCTTCCAATTTCCAGGGCTTTTTTCCCCTTTCTTTCTTTTTCCTTTCTTTCTTTGTTTACGTTTCTTCTTTATTTTTTGGTCCATCACATGGGGAGGCATTTATAATAACATTGATGTCTCTGTTCACCCTTTTATACCAGATGTTAACTCATTCCAGCAAACTACAAAATGGATTGATGATGTCAGAACAGAAAGAGGAAGTGATGTTATCATCATGCTAGTAGGAAATAAAACAGATCTTGCTGATAAGAGGTATGGAGTGATTTTGTATGTATATGAAATGTTTGGTTTATTTGTTAAGTAGTCTGTTATTTATAATATTACTGAAGAATTGTTTTTAAAATAACATGTTAAATCCTTAAGTTTATGTCCCCTTTTTCTTCAGTGTGGGAACCTGAAATATAAAACATTAAACTCAGCCCTTAAAGGAAAAATGAGGTTTGTTTGTTTTATTAAAGCCCATGTATAAGTAACTCTTGTGCAAGATTGTTTACACATAAAGCTAAATTTTGCATTTTTTAGGCCTCATAAATATGAGCAGTGTTCTGTTGAGGAACAAAATGTTTCCCCTAGCCCAGTGGTCGGCAAACCGCGACTCGCGAGCCACATGCGGCTCTTTGGCCCCTTGAGTGTGGCTCTTCCACAAAATACCACGTGAGGGCACGCACGTACAGTGCGATTGAAACTTCGTGGCCCATACGCAGAAGTTGGTTTTTGACCTGGGCGAGTCTATTTTGAAGAAGTGGCGTTAGAAAAAGTGGGGGGTGTTGTTCAGTTGGTCGGGTGTCGGGAGAGGCGGCGCAGGCGGGCCACGGGATACGCAGTGCAGGGGAGGCGCCAAATATCAACAGTACTTAAACTATATAGGTAGGTTAATAACAATGTACCTACCTATATAGTTTAAGTTTAAAAAATTTGGCTCTCAAAAGAAATTTCAATCGTTGTACTGTTGATATTTGGCTCTGTCGACTAATGAGTTTGCCGATCACTGCCCTAGCCGGTTTGGCTCAGTGGATAGAGCGTCAGCCTGCGGACTGAAGGGTCCCAGGTTCGATTCCGGTCAGGGGCACATGTCTGGGTTGCAGGCTCGATCCCCACAAGGGGGTGTGCAGGAGGCAGCCGAACAATGATTCTCTCTCATCATTGATTTTTCTATCTCTCTCTCCCTCTCCCTTCCTTTCTAAAGTCAATAAAAATATATTTTAAAAATTACTCATAATAACTAAATACACACTCTTTTGGTAGTCTTCTTATAAATATTCATTATAATTCAGTGGTGTGGGTTTTTTTTCTTTTTTAAATTGTTTGGTTGAGCCAGACTGTGTAGTTGAACTGAATAGCTTGATTGTGATACCTTAATCAAATGAGGAAAGCCATATTCAAGTCACAGGATGCAAAATGTATTAACATTTACTATCAAACCTATGGCTTCAGTATCTGCCTTTAGCATTACTAAGTGATCTTGATATTCTTTCTGCTTTAAATAGTCTTCACCATTTTACTTAATAGTGGAAGCTTTTACTATTTATTTATTATTTGTTCATGAGTCGGATATTGAAATTCAGGCAATAAACTTGTGCTATTAATTAAAATGTTGCAAAGAAATCCACTATGTTCAAAGACTTGTGGAAATGTTAAGCCCATTGCTGGCCAAGGTACTTCATTTGGAATTGGCAGTACAGTGACAAAAAATTTTTTATAATTTAAAAGTAAATTCAAAGTATCTTTTCATCTTTTTAAAATTCTTATCCAAGGACATTTTTCCATTGATTTTCAAAGAGAGTAGAAGGGAGGGGGAGAGACAGAGAGAGAAACATCGATGTGAGAGAGAGACATTAATTGTTTGCCTCCTGTATGCGTCCCGACCAGGGCGTGCAACTAAGGTAAGTGCCTTTGACTGGAATCAAACCCTGGACCCTTCAGTCCACTGGCCGATTCTGTATTCACTGAGCCAAACCGGCTAGGGCTCATCTATTTTTTATGAAAAGTTAAATGTCACTTTCTTTGAGAATTACTTTTTTGGGGGGTAAAAACATGAAGGAAAGGCTAGAATATATTTTTCAATGTCTCAATTTAAGCACCTAGATGTTCAGTACTTTCTGTTCCCTATAGGCCAGTGATCCCCAAATGTTTCAAACATGGTAAATATGGCTTATTAGAACCTCTTTTAAGATTCTAGCTATAAAGGATCATGGTCAACTTTTAAAATTTGGGCGGTTTTAACCCTATTTCTAGGTACTATGTTAGTCTAAAATAGGGCCTTTGGAAATGTATTTTAGAGAATTTTCCTTAGGTGATTGTGACAAAATCAAACCACAATTGGGGTCATTGCTATAGCTAACATTCAACCATTTTATTAGGGTGACTTATAATTCTGCAACTAGAAATGGTTTTTGTCTGGAGTTCTTCACATGTAGGGTTTACAGACTAATAATCATTCAAGAAGTATTTATTGGATATCACTTATGTTTCAGAGGATGGTACTCTAGGGTAGAGTAGTGGACAAAAAAGGTAAGTCTTCACGGAGTTTTTATTTCAGAGAGTGAACCAGACAAAATAAAGCAGGGCAAGGGAATATGAAATGTCAAGGGTGAGTTTGAAATATTAAATGGCATAGTTAACCCTACATGTGAAGTTAACTATGCAGATATTTTAAGGAGGAAAAGTCCCAAGGCAGATGGCTCAGATAGATAAGTAAGTTTTGGAGTCATCAGCATATAGATGGTACTTTAAACCATGAGACTGTGTGGGATCACCAGGGGGACTAATTGTAGATAGGAAAGAGGTCCAAGAGTAAGTTTGAGGGCACCTGACAGAATTATTATTTTTAAAATATATTTTTTTATTGATTTCAGAGAGGAAGGGAGAGGGAGAGAGAGATAGAAACATCAATGATGAGAGAGAATCAGCACAGCCTTACACTAGGGATCGAACCCACAATCTGGGCATGTGTCCTGACTGGGAATTGAACCGTGACCTCCTGTTCAACCATTGAGCCATGCCTGCTGGGCTGACAATTATTTTTAGGAAATCCACACTGCTAAAGCATTCAAGGCTAAAGGTTTATAGATTGTCAACTTTCAAACTGTTAAGAAAAAGTGTGTTATTTAAAATTTATATACACACACAAATTTGTAGAGCTGAACACCTGTGTTGCCAGCTAGGCACTTGGAACACCAAGATCAATGAGATAATCTTATACTTGAAGAGTTTACAATTTGAGACACTGCTAATTATAATACATCACAAAATGTCCTCTAAAATAAGTATTAAAGTTTTAAACTCTGTATCAAGAGACTTCAACATAAATGTGTAGGTTTTTTTTAACCTCACCCTAGGATATTTTTTCCCCATTGATTTTTAGAAAGAGTGGAAGGTAGGGAGGTGGAGGGGAGCAGTGGGGGAGACACATACAATGATGTGAGATTTTGATTGGTTGCCTCTTGCATGCAAGCTGACTGGGGCCAGGGATCAAAACTGCAACCCAGGTACATGCCTTGAGTGGGAATCAAACCCACAACCCTTTGGTGCGTGGGCCTACATCCTAACCATTGAGAAACACTGGCCAGGGCCAACATACATGTCTTTTGATTCGCTTTTTCACTTGCAGATATTCACAAAATTCAGCCTCCGGAAATGATCCACAGTGCACAAAGTAGTAAGCACAAAGATGTTTATAGCATCATTTTTCACATTTGTGTAGAATTTGAAACCAACTTACATTTTTAACAGTTTGGGAATGGTTATATAAATTATAGTAGAAAATTGCCCTAGCCGGTTTTGCTTAATGGGTAGAGCATCAGCCTGCAGACCAAAGGGTCCTGAGTTTGATTCCAGTCAAGGGCACGTACCTTGGTTGCAGGCTCCTCCCTGGCCCAGGTCCTGGCCCAGGCTCGTGCAGGAGGCAACCAATCGATGTGTGTCTCTCACATCAATGTTTCTCTCTGTCTTTCCCTCTCTCTTTCACTCTCCCTAAAAAAAGAAAAAAAAAAAATCAATGGAAAAATATCCTTGGGTGAGGGTTACCAAAAATTAAAAAATAAAATAGATAAAAAATAAATTATAGTAGCAAATTGACAAATTGTTTAGCAATAAAAAATTATTTTACACAAAGTTTTTAATCACATGATTAAATACTTAGGGTCTAATATTAAGAAAAAATAGCAGGCTATTAAGTTTAAAAAAAAAGTTATAGGCTATTAAAAATAGCAGGCTATTAAGTTTAAAAAAATAAAAAAGGTAAAAGCAAATCATTAAAAAAAGTCTTGATATAACATACACATACTAGTACAAGTGCACACATTTTAAGTGTACAGCAGCTTAAATTTTCAAACTAGTCTTGTCTGTGTAACCAGCACCCATATCAAGAAAAGTTATTATAGAACTTTGTTTCTAATCTTTATAATAACATCTTTCAAAAAGAAGAATTTGGTTTATTTTTCTACAGGCAAGTATCAATTGAGGAGGGAGAGAGGAAAGCCAAAGAGCTGAATGTTATGTTTATTGAAACTAGTGCAAAAGCGGGATACAATGTAAAGCAGGTAAGTGTTCTTTGGAGTGTTTACCAAATTGAAAACACATATTATGAAATAATTGTGTGAGTATTCTATTCTCTAGTGTAAGATTTTCTTTCAGTTAGCAACAGTAAGTCTCACAAACTAGTTTATTAAACAGTGAAAAACATAAATGTGGCTAGTTTTTGGAAAAAGAGAAAAAGACTTGCCAAACTTTTCAAATCGTGCACAGAAAAAGTACTTTATTACGATTGCAAGATTGTGTGATTGCAAGGTTGTAAACTCACATCCTCTCACTACTTCCCTACTGCATTGTTTCAAGGTAACATTTCTTATTTTAGAGTTTGATAGTAAGATTATGATAAAAGAAAGCAAATATTGCTGTCAGGAATGGTATTTTCCTTATTGTGATGAAAGTACATCATGGTTACTTTATTCTTACAAACTACTAATGTGTTAACAGTGATTATAAAAGGAGTGTTTGGGTGGCAGGGGGCGGGGTGAGAGGAAAATATCTGGGGACCTCACATTATCAAACTTTTCTAAAAGATGAAGTAGCTGCTGAGACCGGTTTGGCTCAGTGGATAGAGCGTCGGCCTGCGGACTGAAAGGACCCGGGTTCGATTCCGGTCAAGGGCATGTACCTGGGTTGCGGGCACATCCCCAGTGGGAGATGTGCAGGAGGCAGCTGGTCAATGTTTCTCTCTCATCGATGTTTCTAACTCTCTACTCTCCCCCTTCCTCTCTGTAAAAAATCAATAAAATATATTTAAAAAAAAAAAAAAAGATGAAGTAGCCAAAAACTCACCTGCTTAATTCTCCAGGGCTATATAAATATAAAGTAGTACTTGCAGATTTATGGTATTTACAGACCAATAAATTATTATAATTACTAGTGGCCTGGTGCACAAAATTTGTGCACGGGGGGGGGGCACTCAGCCCGGCCTGCACCCTCTCCAATCTGGGACCCCTCTAGCAATCTGGACTGCTGGCTCCTAACCACTCGCCTGCCTGCCTGATTGCCCCTAACCACTCTGTCTGCCGGCCTGCTCACTCCAGCTCGGTGGCCCCTGCCCTCCTAGTTGGGTTCATTTACATACTCACTCCTGATTGACTGGTGGGCGTGGCTTGTGGGTGTAGCAGAGTGGTGGTTAATTAGCATGTTTCTTTTTTATTAGTGTAGATTATCCTATATAATAAAAGGGTAATATGCAAATTGACCCTAACAGGAGAACCACTGGGAATGACTGGTCACTATGACACACACTGACCACCAGGGGGCAGACACTCAATGCAGGAGCTGCCCCCTGGTGGTCAGTGCGCTCCCACAGGGGGAGCTCTGCTCAGCCACAAGCCAGGCTGACGGCTGCCAGCCCAGCTATGGTGGCGGGAGCCTCTCCTGCCTCCTCAGCAGTGCTAAGGATGTCCGACTGCAGCTTAGGCCTGCTCCCCGCTGGCAAGTGGACATCCCCCAAAGGCTCTTGGGCTGCCAGAGGGATGTCTGACTGCCAGCTTAGGCTCAATCCCCCGGGGAGCAGGCCTAAGCCAGCAGGTGGACATCCCCCGAGGGGTCCCAGGCCAGGCTGAGGGACCCCCCCGAGTGCACAAATTTTTGTGCACTGGGCCTCTAGTATATATATAAAGGATCAAGCAATGAATGCATAAATCAGTAGAATAATAATCGATGTCTTCCACCCCTTCCCATTTCCTCTCTCCCTCTCTCTAAAAATCAGTAAATAAATAGGTTTTTTAAAAAGTTGATAGCTCAAGCTAGAATTTGAACCCAGGTCTATTTAGTTCCAAAATCTGTGCTCTTAACCATGCACTATTCTGCTTCTCTAATATTTAATCTTACCCTTGATTTATCTTTTTGCACTTCCCATCCCTAACACAGTAGGACTTTAATGTCACTGAATGGGCAGGAATCCAAGTGTATGATGAATATGAACTGGTGAAAAGAAAAATATTGACCATACTCTATTCAGTTATTAATTCACTCATCAGATATTTATTTATTTATTTTTTTAATATATTTTATTGATTTTTTACAGAGAGGAAGGGAGAGAGATAGAGAGTTAGAAACATCGATGAGAGAGAAACATCGATCAGCTGCCTCCTGCACATCTCCTACTGGGGATGTGCCCGCAACCCAGGTACATGCCCTTGACCGGAATCGAACCTGGGACCTTTGAGTCCGCAGGCCGACGCTCTATCCACTGAGCCAAACCGGTTTTGGCACTCATCAGATATTTATTGATCACCTCCTACATGCCTAGTTACGTTTTGTTATAGGTGCTGAGATATAATAGCAATACATCTTAAGTCATATCATTATGGAGTTTACATTCTAATACGTAGCGTTAGGCAATAAATGAAAATATAATACTTCATGAGGTTGGAAGTGCTTTGAAGAAAAATAAAGCAAGGTGAGGGAGATAAAGAGTACTGGTAAAGGGAGTTAGATATTTATGTTTTATAAAGGATAATCTGTGAAAGCCCCTCTGATAAGGTGGTATTTGAGCCAGAGATCTAAAGGAATTGAGGAAGTGAGTCATTTCTATATCTGGGGAAGAACGTTCTAAGCATCAAGTGTAATGACAAGATCAAAGGTGCTTGTCATGTTTAAGGAATATTAAGGAATTCAGTAAAGAGTATAGTGAGGGAGGGGGCAAGTGATAGAAATTGAGCTCATAGAGGATAGTTTTAGGGGACAGAGGTCTAAGTCTATGTAGGGTGTAGTTAAGGATTTGGATTTTCGGACTAAGGTAGGAAGATATCTGAAGTTTTTAATTAGAGATTTGACATGACATTCAGTATTTAAAAGAAATTACTGGCTGCTCTATAAAAAAAAAAAAAAAGGACTGTAGAGGATAAAAGTGGTAGCAAGGCTCTGATCGCACGGACTAGCGGCAAGATGGCACCGAAAGTCAAGAAGCCTAAGAGGACAACCTGGAAGTTTGGTTTGGACCTTACCCATCCAGTAGAAGATGGCATTTTTGATTCTGCAAATTTCGAACAGTTTCTACGGGAGAAGGTTAAAGTCAATGGGAAAACTGGAAATCTTGGGAATGTTGTTCACATTGAACACTTCAAGAATAAAATCACAGTTGTTTCTGAGAAACAATTTTCTAAAAGATATTTGAAATACCTTACCAAGAAATACCTCAAGAAGAATAGTCTTCGTGATTGGCTTCGTGTGGTTGCATCTGACAAGGAGACGTATGAACTGCGTTACTTCCAGATTAGTCAAGATGAAGATGGGTCTGAATCTGAGGACTAGGTGAAGGCACCTTATATAGGCCTTTGCTTATTAATAAAACATATGAAGTGTACCAAGAGAAACATCTAGAAATGGATTTTTATCGGTGAATAAAAAATGTAACACACTGTTAAAAAAAAAAAAAAAGTGGTAGCAAGAAGACATGTTAAAATTGCAAAAAGAAAAGTATTAAACTAATCCTTCATTTAAGACATGATAGACTACCAGAACTAAAGTAGCTATCTAGCAAAAATTCAAAGTCAACTAATAATGAGAACTCATGATATAAGAATTACAATGGTATATAAAATACTCCTTACCCATTGCCCGGCTGGCATGGCTCAGTGGTTGAGCATCGGCCTAGGAACCAGGAGGCCATGGTTCAATTCCATGTCAGGGCACATGCCCAGGTTGCAGGTTCGATCCCTAATAGGGGGCATGCAGGAGGCAGTCAATAATTCTCATCATTTCTATCTCTCTCTCCCTCTCCCTTTGTCTCTGAAATAAAAGTATATATCTTTTTTTTTTTTTAATTTAAAAAATAAAATACTCCTTACCTGCCCTAGCCAGTTTGGCTCACCGAGGACTGAAGGGTCTGGGTTCGATTCTAGTCAAGGGCAGGTACCTTGGTTGCAGGCTCTATCCCAGTCTTGGTCGGGGCGAGTGCAGGAGGCAATCAATGTGTCTCTCTCACATTGATGTTTCTTTCTCTGTCTCTTCCCCTCCTTTCCACTCTCTCTAAAAATCTATGGAAAAATATCCTCAGGTGAGGATTAACAAAAATACTCCTTACACTTACAAAGTTTATTTTCTTAATGGAAATTTTTCTGTAAGTTGGTGGAACTGATTAGCTTAGCTTGCCCTTTGAAGAATTGAATTTCTTCTTGCTTGGTTATAAAATACTTGGTTAAGCCCTGGCCAGGTGCTTCAGTTGGTTAGAGAGTTGTCCCGATATGCCAGAGTTGCAGGTTTGATCCCGATCAGGGCACAAACAAGAATCAACCAATGAATGCATAGGTAAGTGGAACAACAAACCAATATTTCTCTCTCTTTCTTTTCTCTAAAATCAATAAAAAATTTTTTTTTTAATTTAGAGGTATTTGGTTAATTTTATAATAATGGTAAGAACTAATAGCAATAGTGATTTTACCTTGAGATCTCCTTCTCCAATTCACTCCTTTAAATTAAACACCTGAAATTATAGCTCAAAATACTCAACTTGAAAATTTCTTTGGAGAGACTATATTCAGCTTGTCATCGTCTCCAGAGCTAATTCTCATAGCTTTCACTGCAATTTAAATATGCCTAATTCTCTCTAAAAATTACAAGTAAAATACCATACAGCTAGAGGTGAGGGTGGAATTAATACCCCTTTTCCAGAAAGAAAATGTCTTGGCAAGGATGATTCAGAATGCCTATAGAAAGTGGATACTCAGCAAATACAAGTGTGAGGATTTAAAAAAATATTACCAACTGTACTGACCCATACTTTATCCTGATATAGCAGATGCCTCTGTTAGTAGTATATCATTGCCAGTTAAGAAATGGATTTTTCTTTAATGATTATTTAAAACAACTTAAACTCCTAGAGTTTTATCTTTCCAGTCATATATATTTCTGTAAGGATAGAACTTGGCTTTTGTAAAGCATTTTCTTGACTCAATTTGAGATGTCCTGAGTTGAGTACAGGTTAGTGACATTGATTCTTTTAATTTAATTGAAATATTTTGAAAGAGCACTAAATTTTTAAAAATACATCAATTAAAAACTATAGATAAAAATTTTTTGTCATAGAAAATGGATTAAGTTTTTATGTCTGTGATTTGTTTGTAATAATATTTTACAAAACAAATTCTTCTTACCCAGGATTTTCAGCTATTTCTTCACATAGCCTTTTTCACAGTGTTTCCCATATAGAAAGATCTTCCATTTAGAACTAGGTAGCATAAGGTAGTAGAAAGCAAGTGAACCTTGGAATCTCAGCTCTGCCACTTATTTGGTGTATGGCAAATATGTCATTACTTACCCTTATATTTGCGTGTTTTAATTGATCCTTTTTTATATTTGATTAGAGATATTCAGCGGCATTTGTTTTTTCAAGTTGAAATTTATCAGTTTTTCTTCACTGTCACTCTGCATATAAATTTTTAAAAATTTTTATACTTTCTCTGATTTCTTTTGTTGCCCATTTTTTGGGCGGTCTGGAGGATTCAATGGCTACAAGTATTGCTAGTCTTTCGTTCACTTGATGAAAGAACAACCTTTCTCTGATCTATGATTATATGCTAAACAGTATTATGAATAGTCATACCTAAGGAATTAAATGATAATTCAGATGCAAGTGAACCCAAAAAAGTAATCAGCTAAAGGCACTAATCTATTGTATGTACTACACTCTATGCTTACTAATGTATATAGTGCTACTAAGCCATATAGTAGCACTTTACACATATAGTAGAACTAAGACAGGTCTATTTCTGTTTCTCAGGTCTTTCCTAATCCTATCCCATTGGGTGATTGCCTACAGATTACTCCTTTTCTATACTTCTTTCCCCAAACAGATTATAGCCTCAGTCTTTCATCTCTGGCCTTTGTTCTTTCTGTTTCCTTCTCAATTTAACACATGGAGCACTTAAACTCAGAGCACTTTGCACAGTATTTTTTTTTTAAATATATTTTTATTGATTTCAGAGAGGGAGAGAGAAAGATAGAAACATCAATGATGAGAGAGAATCATTGATCGGTTGCCTCCTGCCTGCCCCCAACTGGGCAGTGAGCTCACAACCTGGGCATGTGCCTTACCAAGAATTGAACCAAGACCTCCTGGTTCATAGGTGAATGCTCAACCACTGAGCCATGCCAGTAGGGCAAGTGAAATTTTAAAAGTGCCTTTAAGTCCCAACTCAGATGTTATTGCCTAAAGATTTTCCCCAGCCTCCTGAAGAGGACTTTCTTTCATCTGTATTCTCTATCATTTTGTATTTCCTTGGTTTATAGCATTCATCACATTGTAACATGAGGAATTGTTTGAATCTATCTCCTTTGTCAGACTGTGAGCTCCTTGAATTAAAAAACTACATCTTGTTCATTTCTGTGTCCCCAGAAAACTTGAGACAATACTTCAAGTAGCAGATGCTTAGTTCAAGGGAGTTATATCACATTAACATTGGAATTTTACATAGCATGCCTAACGAAGAAAAGATATGACTAAAATAATCTGGCAGTTTATGTGTCACTAGAGGCCCGGTACACAAAATGTGTGCATGGCGGGGACGGGCGGGGGGGAGCTCCCTCAGCCCGGCCTGCGACCTCTTGCAATCCAGGACCACTTGGGGGATGTTGGGCCTAAACCAGCAGTCGGACATCCCTCTCACAGTCTGGGATGCTGCATGCCCCGGTGACCATACTTTTCATACAGGTGAAAGGCATCTTGCTGTTGTATAGGCAGCTATATATTTTTTGCCCTGATTATAAAAAGTAGTACATAACATGATCCTTCTGAGGATCATTTTCCCCATCTTATGGGTGGAAAAACTGAAGCAGAAAGAAGTTAAGTAATTGGCTTTGTCACACAGTTATAAGTGTCAGAATCAGGGCTGACCACAAGATGTGCAAGCCAGAGTCCATGCATGTCATCGCTGCATCATCCTGTTTTTTCAGTGTTAGAGTAGCCTTGCCAGGTTTTAATTTTTAAATCTAAGAGACTGTTCCCAATATATAGGGTAGGGTCCCTAGGCCTGGCCAACGATCAGGGCCAATCTGTGGGGCAACTGGTGGGCAGGGCGATTGGGCGGCCCCCCCACTGGCACCCGCCTTGGCTGGCAGCCTGGCACCGCC
>NW_005359225.1:3534619-3535614 GCF_000412655.1 Myotis brandtii
CCGCCCGATTGCCGCCGCCGATCGCCTCCCTCTTGGAGAGCAGATGCTCAACGCAGACGCTCAACGCTGCTCCCAACTGAGAGCAGCTCCTGCGTTGAGCGTCTGCCCCTTGATGGTCAGTGTGCATCATAGCGACTGGTCATTCTACCAGTCGTTCTGCTGTTCGGTCGATTTGCATATTAGGGTTTTATTATATAGGATTCTACCTAGTGAGCATTTGCTTATGTTTGGGAACAAAATAGGTATGAATCTGCTGTTTCTTTAGTCATTAGTCTTTTCTGTTCCCACATGCCTCTAAAGTGAGTATCTCACCAGACTTGAGTGTGATTCTCCTTCTGAAGATGTTTTTCATTACATCATACCTCAAATACAAGCTAGCCACGTCTACTGGTGCTCTTTCCAGTGAGAAAGGAGAAGCCAGCTGCATTTAACTTAAGAGGTGCTGTGTTGGTCTCTAACCTAGTGTTTTCTGAAAGACAAGGGTAATTTTGTCTAGACTGACTTTTACTATATGTATACTGACTTTAGAGCCTAACCCTTTATAAAATGGAATGCCACTATACAGTTTTACTAAATGAACAGTCTGTCCTTTTTCTGTATTCCTATAGTACAGTATAGCGAACCTTTTGAGCTCGGCATGTCAGCATTTTGAAAAACCCTAACTTAACTCTGGTGCTGTGTCACATATAGAAAATTTTTTAAAAATTAAATCTTTATTGTTCAGATTATTACAATTGTTCCTCTTTTTTCCCCTCCTCCACCCAGTTCCCACCCCACCCTCTGCCCTTACCCCTCCCACTGTCCTCATCCATAGGTGTTCGATTTTTGTCCAGTCTCTTCCTGCACCCCCACACCCCTTTTCCCCCAAGAATTGTCAGTCCACTCCCTTTCCATGCCCCTGGTTCTATTATATTCACCAGTTTACTCTGTTCATCAGATTTTTTATTCACTTGATTTTTAGATTCACTTGTTGATAGATATGTATTTGCTGTTCA
>NW_005359225.1:3537178-3546620 GCF_000412655.1 Myotis brandtii
CTCCTCTGAGTCTCAGTGTGCTTTTCTCTTTCCTTCTAGTTGTAGAATTTCCACTCAGCCAGCCTTCCTGTAGTTCTGGGTGATGTCCGTTTTGTCTTTTAGTTGCATTTTTGAAGTTGTTGTGGGAGGCAGCAATTTCCGTTGTTTACCTATGCCACCATCTTGGTTTCTCCTAGAAATTTTTTGATATTTGCAACCATAGTAGAACAAAGACTTATATTTTTGATATTTATTTTATATATTTAAGTGCCATTTAACAAAGAAAAATCAACCAAAAAAATGAGTTCGCGTGTCACCTCTGACACGCGTCATAGGTTCGCCATCACTGCTATAGTATGTCATTTATGACTCAAATGACATTTTTGCTGCTTATTTCTTAGCCGTTTGTTCATGTCTAATCTCATCAGTTGGAAAACAGGGATCATGTCTTTATACCTCATTGTATTTGGCATACTGCTTTTCATACAGTATTAAATAGACATTTTATTTATTTACTTATTTAAATATATTTTTATTGGTTTCAGAGAGGAAGGGAGAGGGAGAGAGAGATAGAAACATCAATGATGAGAGAGAATCATTGATCAGCTGCCTCCTGCACGCCCCACACTGGGGATCGAGCCCACAACACAGGCATGTACCCTGACTGGGAATCGAACTGTGACCTCCTGGTTCATAGGTCGATATTTAACCACTGAGCCATGCTGGCTGGGCTAAATAGATATTGTAAAATGCTTTCATCATGGTAAGATCTACATGAGGAATAACCTAGAAGCTATATCCTTGAACACAGCATTCAGTAGTCATCCACCTTTACTTGATGCCATTTGTTAAATTTTCCCTGCCAATTATCACATTTCTCTCTTTTCCACAGCTCTTCCGACGTGTTGCAGCAGCTTTGCCTGGAATGGAAAGCACACAGGACAGAAGCAGAGAAGACAGTATCCTTTCTGTTTCATCAGAGAACGTTGTTGTTATCACTAGTCTTGACAGCTCCACTTGGTTGGCTAAGGAATATTATGGCATTGCTTTTTATAGTCAGAAATTGATGGTTGAAGAGCATAGAAGCTATGAGGTTTTTTTATAGCAAAACTAGTAGCCCGGTGCATGGATTTGTGCACATTGAAAGGAAAATAATTAGAAAAAATATTTTTTTAAATATATTTTATTGATTTTTACAGAGAGGAAGGGAGAGGGATAGAGAGTTAGAAACATTGATGAGAGAGAAACATCGATCAGCTGCCTCCTGCACACTCCCCACTGGGGATGTGCCCGCAACCAAGGTACATGCCCTTGACCGGAATCGAACCTGGAACCCTTGAGTCCGCAGGCCGACGCTCTATCCGCTGAGCCAAACCGGTTAGGGCAGAAAAAATATTTTAATATTGCTATTTGCCCTTTCTCCCTCAGCACCTGGGAGCCAGGCCCTGCCACCTGCCACCCTGGCTGGTCGCCGCCTGCGGGACCTGATCGCACCCTATTGTCCCCACTGCCGCCCAGCTCCCAGGTGATGAGGGAGCAGGGCAGCAGCCCCACCACCCCTCCTGGTCACCGCCTGCGGGGGCCAAATTGCCCTGCCAATCACCCTGCCACCGTCCAGCTCCCAGGTGCTGAGTGAGCCAGGCGGCACCACCGCTGCTGGTTGCCCTGGAATCAGATCGGCATCGGGTCCTCACCTGGCTCCCTCAGCACCTGGGAGCCCAGCGGTGGCAGGGCGATCGGGCCCCCACCTGGTGACCAGTGGCTCACACCCGCCTTGGCCTGGCGCCTCCCACTCACGTGCTCCATCATCCGCCCCGGTCCCGCTCTCGTTGGGACCCATCGGGGCCCGCTGCCAGCATGGCATCGCCAACATCCTCCATGTTCCACGCCACCCCCTGGTGGTCAGTGCACATCATAGCAAGCGGTCGAACTCCTGACAGGACTCCCGGTTGAGGGGACAATTTGCATATTAGGCTTTTATTATATAGGATGAGATCTGGTTATCCAAGTGCAAACTTGCTCCCTGCTGTTCACTACAACTAATCAGTGAGAGAATTTGTATTCGTTTGCTTGGTTATTTATTTTTAATCTTTATTGTTTATAGTGTTAACATATGTCCCTTTTTCTCCCCCATTGACCCCTTCTATCCCAGCCCCACCCTAGGCTTTCACCACCCTATTGTCTGTGTCCATGGGTTATGCATATATGCATACAAGTCCTTTGGTTGAACTTTTCCTACCCACCCACTCTCCCCTACCTCCCCCCTGAGATTCCACAGTCTTGCTTGATTTTTAATGAGCAGGGAACTCTTAGAAATCCAGTTTTTTCTTTTTTGAGCCTCACCCAAGGATATGTTTTTTTATTGATTTTTAGAGAGCAAGGGAGGGAGAGAGAGAAAGAGAAAGAAAAACATCGATTGGTTGCCTCCCATATATGCCCTAACTGGGGATCGAACCTGCAACCTTTTGGTGTACGGGAAGATGCTGCAACCAACTGAGCCATCCGGCCAGGGCCCAGCCTTCTTAAATTTTACTCCTATTGACTCTGTACATTTACCCCATAGTATGTATCATATTTTCCTCCCCTGCTTTTTCTAACATTCAAGTTTTCTATTTGGCCTAGGCAGGAAATAACTCTGTTTGGAACTTTATTGTGGCTTCTGCTTTCAGAAACAGAACATAATGAAGCACATCAAATAGCAATTTTTTTCAAAAGATTTTGAATTTTGATATTTTCATTATTTGTTGTATATTTATTTTCTAGTGTTTTTCCATATACAGACATTTTTATTAAGCCATAGAATTTAAGCACTTTGTGTTCAGCGCATCCCTCTTCTAAAGGTTTCATGTTTTCTAAGCCATTATTACTTCTAATAGCATAATGTATTCCACAGAATTAAGTCCCCATCATTTATTAAATTCTCTCCCTGTTGTTGGAACTCTCTTGTAGGCTAGTTTCAGATTTTTATTATAGATAATTCCATAAGGAACATCATCTTAATAGGGTTTCTTGCTCCTGTAGAACAGTTTCCTTAGGATAAATCCCATGAATAGAGAGGTTAACCTTATTCTGACCCTGGCTGCATATAGTAGAATATAAGCAAGTTTATATTATTAGAGCACTTTGTTGTATGGTGAGCTAGCTAAATAGAAAGTAGTGTCTGTTAGTAGGAATGGAAGGGAGGGGTTGCCAGAGATATCAGTGTTGAGCAGAATTGGAATTGTACTTTCCCATTTATAGGTCCTTAACTTTTGTTTCAGTGATTGACATAAAACTGGAAAAGCCTCAGGATCAACCAGTCAGCGAAGGAGGCTGTTCCTGCTAATCCCTCTTGGCCTCTTCAACTTTTCTCCAGAAGCTCACTGCTTTGGCCCCCTTACTCTTTCATTGACTGCAGTGTGAATATTGGCTTGAACCTTTTCCCTTCAGTAATAACGTATTGCAATTCATCATTGCTGCCTGTCTCGTGGAGATGATCTATTAGCTTCACAAGCACAAAAAAGTCAGTGTCTATATTATTTATATTTTACAAAAAGTCAGACAATTCCAGCATATTCCAGTGATCATTTTAAACATTAGATACAGTTTCTTAACTTTTTTTTCCTTTTTAATGTTATGATAATGCACTTCAAAATGATGGAAATCTCAACAGTATGTGGCTTGGTTAAGGAATAGCTGTTCACAGCAGCATTTGCCTACCTACTTGACCTCTCCCTGCTTTTTTCATCTCTCCCTTACCCATTTCCTATTCTTACTCTCCACTCCTAAAAACAAACAAGAGGTGGCAAAGCATCAGTCAGACCAAGCCCATTGGAATTATCTTTAAGTTTTAGTGATACCACTTGTTTTAGGCCTTGGGTCAAGATGTCCAAAATTATTCTTGAGCACTGAAGTAAATTATTTAGACTTTATTTGAGGTCAAAACTCAATTATCATGGTAGGCAGTACTCAAATAAGTGTTCTGGTGCATCTTAAAATGAGTCCTAATGAACATAGTACTTACAAGTAATGAACAAAAAATTTATTTCTGACCAAAACTAATGACCCTTTCACATGTTAGATTCTGGGAGAGAAAAGTAAAACAGAACAGGTTTTTTTATATTTCATTTTTCTAATGAACTGTCTCTTCCAAGATTCTAAAATTGTCAGAATAGAGTTCTTCTGTTTATTTAAAAGAATTTTTTTAAGCAATAGATTTCTCCTGTTTTGTTTTGTTTTTTAATGCTGTGCAGGCAAGGCACTATAGAAATAAAATTCCTTTAAGAACCAGTGGAAGAATTTAAATTTGGCACCTTGGTCAAAACTACTATATCCAGTAGAAATGATGATATCTAAAGCTTACCAACAAAAGAATCCTTAACAGAATAGCAAATACTTTGCTCAGGATATTTGGGGTCAGATTGAAAATGGCAGGTTTTCTTAATAAGCCCCTAGAGGCAGATCTGGAAAAGCATACACAGAAGAGGATAAGAGAGAATGGAAATAAAACTCAATATTATTGCAGATTTATGCCTTATTTTTTAGCTTTTTTAAATGTTGGGTCTTTCAGGCTGGTTTTGCTTTTTATTAGATCTATTGTATAGTTTGGTTAATTAACTAGTAATTTAGTTTTATATTTAAGCTACAATTAATCTTCTTTCTTTGGTGATATTTATTTCTTTGCCTTTATTAAAACTACTTTTAATTATTAGATGTTTTGTTTAATCTATTTAGAGCTTCATCACCATGGCAATATGTATTTCCCTTAAAACACTGCAAACAAATATACTAGGAGTGCACCATTTCAATCTTTACTAGTTATTGTGAGATTGCTGTGTAAGTTAAACACGTTTGTAAATACATTATTTGCAGGAAGAAATTTTCTGAGTTATGGCTCAGGAAAAGCCTGCTGAATTTATGTTGTAAGCATTACTTAACACAGTATAAAAATGGAAAAAAACAAAAGTATCTTCATACTTCCTCATCCCCTCATTACAATAAAACCCTTAACTGGGAGAACCTTATTCCCCTCTCTTCCCTCTTCCTCCTCCACTTCCCATTTATTATCACCTTCTAATATTCAGAGAGCACTTGATAAAGGGTCTGAATAGAGAAATGTTTTAAGATAATCATTAGCCCACATACCAGTAACTTATACTCAAAGATGGGATGGAGTTGTAAAGTGCTTTTATAATACAATATTATTGTTAAAGGCAAGGGTTGACTCTTTTGTTTTATTTTGACATGGCATGTCCTGAAATAAATATCAATTCAATATGGCAAATGGGTCATATTCTTTATTTGAAAGAAGTTGTGATTTCTGACATGGGGGTGATTGATTTCCTACACTGTAGCATTTGATTCTTTTTATGTATCTTTAAGACAGTAGTAACCAGTATGCTGCTTTTAATATTGGTATTTTGATTTAGCTTAGGGTTCTTCAACTGAAGCAGTAAAATGTATTCATAGACCAGATTTTTTTTTAAATAAACACAATTTTGCTGCCAAAAATATATAAATAAAATACAAAAGAAAACAATTATTGACTTGGTTTCCCATTCCTGCCAAGGTTGTAAATTAACATGTGCTTCTACTTCTTCTCTAGAACTATAAAGGGGAACATAGAATCCAGGAAAATAAAACAACAAAAAGTGAGGGAGAGTGGCTGCAACTTGAAAAACAGGGCCACTGATGGAGGCAATAATAGGATGTATTAAGAAAAGTAGTTTAAGCCCTAGCCGGATTAGCTCAGTGGGTAGAGTGTCGGCCTGCGGACTGAAGAGCCCCAGGTTCGATTCCAGTCAAGGGCACATGCCTAGGTTGTGGGCTTAATCCCCATAAGGGGTGTGCCAGAGGCAGCCGATCAATGATTCTCTCTCATTATTGATGTTTCTATCTCTCTCTCCCTCTCCCTTCCTCTCTGAAATCAATAAAAATATATCAGTATTTAATGTTGCCTTTTTCACCTTTAGAAATTTAGGTGGGTGTATAGTGGTATCACATTTTAATTTAAAAATCGGTAAAAATACTGTGCTGACCAAACAAATGGGTGAGCCAGATGTGGTTCATGGGGCACCTCCAGATTAGACTGTGTTGTCTGTGAGGGTTAATGTTTCTCTTCAAGAACCCTATATAATAAAATGGTAATATGCAAATTGACCCTAATGGCGGAACAATGGGTTGCTATGACATGCACTAACCACCAGGGTGCAGACACTCAATGCAGAAGCTGCCCCCTGGTGGTTGGTGTGCTCCCACAGGGGGAGCTCCACTCAGCCACAAGCCGGGCTGACAGCTGCGAGCCCAGTGGCAGTGTTGGGAGCCTCTCCCACCTTCTTGACAGTGCTAAGGATGTCCTACTGCGGCTCAGGCCCACTGGCCTAAGCTGTCAGTTGGACATCCCCCAAGGGCTCCTGGGCTGCCAGAGGGATGTCTGACTGCCAGCTTAGGCCCAATTCCCCGGGGAGCGGGCCTAAGCCAGCAAGTGGACATCCCCGAGGGGTCCTGGACTGAGAGAGGTGCAGGCCTGGCTGAGGGACGCCCCCTCCCAGTGCACAAATGTTTGTGCACCAGGCCTCTAGTTTATATATATAAAAACCTAAGCGACTGTTAAGGCTGGCCGGCTGGTAGCTATGACGCACACTGACCACCAGGGGACAGACACTCAATGCAGGAGCTGCCCCCTGGTGGTCAGTGCACTCCCACAGCCAGCCTCCTGTGGTTCCTCCTCCCAGCCGGCCACCCCGATCGGCCCTGAGCAGGACTGGGCGAGATGGCCCCGATCGCCGGCCAGGCAGAGGGACCCCACCTGTGCGTGAATTTGTGCACTGGGCCTCTAGTAATTTTATAATTGTTGGACAGCTGGAAGATAAAAATTCATGCTGCAATACTGTTAGTGGAGAGATTTTGAAGCGAACTGCATTTGGAGCATCCATTTGCATCCCTCTTGCCCTGTACAGTGGGGTGAGTGTTAAGAACCATAGTGTTATCAGGATGATGGCAAATGGTAACCCTGAAGCTGTAGAGGCACAAAGAAAAGAGCCCTTAAACCCAGTTGTGGGAGGTTCTTTATAACCTGGCCACATTCACCAACCCCTCTCACCATACAACTTGCTGTGACATCAGACTGTTTTCTGAACTTCATAGTGCTCTCAAGGCCAATGTGTTCCAAGGCCTTTGTTCATGCCATTTCTTCCATCTGTTCTTTCTGTGTGGAAAGCTCTCCCTTCTGTACTTGGCAAGCTCTTACTCATCCTGCAAGGTTCACCCAGAATTTTTACTTCCTCTCCCAAAGCTTTCCCCAGTTCCCTTAGAGTTGGATACCTCCTCCTCAGAGGCACCGTGTTCCTCTCTCATTGAATCGATGTTAACGTCTCCCTCCTCTCAGTTGATGTATCTGGGAATATGGCTGAAGTGGACACCTGAGGTTTTTGCCATCCATCTCACATCTGTTTATCCTACTTCTGGGAGCAGTGCCCTAACTTTCCTTTCAGACACCACCCATCCCTTCTCAGAGCCCTGTTGTTTTAGACCATCTTTCCCAGATCACCTGCAGCCTCAAAAGGCCTGATGCAAGATGGTTGTATTTCCTTCCCTGACAACCTGGTCTCTGGGACCAACTCACTGTAGAAAGACGAGAACGTATTGGGAAAGACCCCAACACTACAGAACTCTCAGAAAGCAGGCTCACCCATTAGCTCAGATGACAGACACCCTGATAATAGCCTCTCTCTTGAGCCCTCAGGGATAGCCAACTTCAGCTTGCTACCTTATGGGCGGGGGAGGGAAAGCAAGATTCAGAAAGGTTGTTATTTGCCCCAAACTGCTCAGCTAACATGCTCTCACGAGTTCTACCTGACCTCAGAACCCACACTTCTCACTACACCAGAGAAAGCACTCGTAGGTGCTGAGTCATGGAGATGACCTAGGCCCTAGGGTCCCTAGGGGGACAGGGCCCAGGGAGAACAAACAGAGCCAGAGCCAGGGCTAGAGCCAACACATCTTTATTAGTCTCTGCAGCAGGGCACTGGAGCCCCTATGTACAGGGGAACTTTTGCAGGCTACTCTGGCTACTGGGCAGGAACATTAGCATTTCTGTGGTGATTGGGACAGGAGACTGGAAGGAGACCAAATGGGGAGACTACTGGACAACCAGCAGGGAGGCACATGTGGGGGGCCTTCTGAGCTGAGACAAAGGTAGATTATGCCCCAGAAGTGAACACTGCCATCTTCCCCAGAGTGAAGGAGGAGACAAACCCTAAGAAGGTGATAGCCACAGCTGTGGGCACAGGGCCAAGCCTCTGGGGAGCAGAAATGCATTTCCTGATGGAGGATCCTAGGGCTGGAGGTCCCAAACAGGTGGGAAACGGGTGTTTTCTGGACACTGAAGGAACAGGGAACCCAGTAAGCTGGTAGTGGGAAGGATGGGGCTAAATGTACAGTGTTTTGGGTTTGGTATGTGTTAATAAACAACAGGCAATATATTCATTTATTATGAAACTTCCTCTAAAGAAACCTCACATCTCCCCCTTACTCAGCAACCTTCTTAACCTAGAGGGGTATAATGATCTGACCCCTGCCTCCCCCCCCCCCCCAACTTTTATATGCCATGATGGTCATGGCTCTGCACTCTGGCCAACAACCTTACTTCTAGCCTGCATTCCTCACTCTCTGCCCTCTTACTGTCAAAGGACTGATAGCTCTGCATTGTCAAGTGTGTACAGCTGTTTCCCCCACCAGGCCTGGAGCCACCACAGGAAGAACCTGACTTCTGTGTCTCCAGCACCTGGGAAACTTGAAGCCACAGTTGTTGTTTTTTGTGCCCTGTTGTGTTTGGGGCAAATATATCCATGAGTCTATAATGGATTTCTGGGGTGTCTGGCAGTAGAGACAAGGATTTTAGTTAACGTTTGTGCCTCGGATGGTAGCTTCTTCCCTTGTTGGGGTTGAGGGTGGGGAGTAGGAGGGGGAGATCCAAGCTTCGCATGGCTGAGAGGAAGAGGCCAAAGTTGGGAAGGGCTTGGGTGGAGGGGTGGGGCAATGAGTAAACTATGCGCAGGGTCCACGCGCTGAGTCTCAGGGCTCAGAACCAACAGGGCGACCACATGAGCGAGCCCAGCGCCGCACCGGTGGCCGCCCCCGCGAGCACGCCCATGGCCAGCGGGGCTCCCGAGCTGTAGCAGGGATCGTCCCGCACTACCACGTGCGTTACGCCTCCGGGGCCTGCGGAGAGAGCCGTTGCGAGCCGGAGAATTCAGACGAGGGAGCAGAGCGAACGTCGCTCCGCTCCTCCCGCTTGACTTCAGCCAGACCCAAAGTAAGGCGCTGAGCCCACTGCTCTGTTCCCGAGTCGGCGAAACTGAGGCCTTAACGTGGGAAAGAAGTGCGGCCCGCCCCACGGCTTCCAGGCCTTGGGTCTGCTGTGGGTGTGGGCTAGGATGGAAAGGCGGGGGAAAACCCGGGATCTCTAAGAACCTCCAGACCA
>NW_005359225.1:3546652-3547779 GCF_000412655.1 Myotis brandtii
CCGCATTAGCCACCAGGGGTCATTACCAGCTCAGGAACGGGTATTGAGCGGCCTGAGAAAAAGGCGGCCTGGAGACGTGAGTCCGCCCTGGGATGGGAAGGGGCTCCGATCCAAGTGCTAGTCCGCGTTTTGGGATGGGGAGGGCCCTGTGGAGGGTTCTGCCTGAGAAAATCCTTGGTCACTAAAAGGGTGGGGCCTGACCCGGGCCTGGCCCTGGATGGAAGCAGGAAGCTGGGCGGGCCAGAAATTTACCTGGGTAGGGCTGTCCGTAGGGCGGTCCATAGTAGCTTCGAACATATGTGGTCTCGTGCGCGTTGGGGGACATCACCTCATAGTAGTCCTGGTACGGGCTGTAGATACGCACCTGGGGAGCCCTGCCAGGTTAGCTGCCTGGGAATTCCCTGGCCCGGGTTTGGTCCCGTACCCACTACACCCAGCTCAAGCCCCTCTGGACCCATGGAGCTGCCTCCCCAAGTTTAGAAATGGGTCCCAGGGACCAGCAAACTAATGGAGAAAAGCCCTGCCTCTCCACAAGGCCAGGGTCCTTGTATTCTAAAGCTCAGCCTCTATATCCAGGTCCTAGTGAGGCCATGTTCTGCCCTGGCCTCCCACCTAGCACTCCCCAAATCAAAAATTCTCCATGGTGCCCGGCTGGTGTGGCTTAGTGGATTGAGGGTCATCCCATGCACCAAGAGGTCACCGGTGTGATTCCTGGTCAGGGCACGTGTCCAGATTGCGGGCTTGATCCCCAGTAAGGGGGTGTGCAGGAGGTAGCCAATTGATAGTTCTCTCTTATTGATGTCTCTATCTCTCTCTCCCTCTCCCTTAAAAAAAAAAAATCAATTAAAACATATTTAAAAAGCATGTTCAAAATAATTCTCCATGGCTTCCAACTTCCTTCATAGATAGTCTGATATTTGCTAGCAGCTCTCCAAAGATTCCATTTAGAGCAGTGGTTCTCAACCTTGGCTGCACATTAGAATCACCTGGGAATCTTTTTAAAATCCTGATTTCTGTGCCCTGACCGGTTTGGCTCAGTGGATGGAGCGTCGGCCTGCAGACTGAAGGGTCCCGGGTTCGATTCTGGTCAAGAGCATGTACCTTGGTTGTGGGCACATCCCCAGTGG
>NW_005359225.1:3547883-3564417 GCF_000412655.1 Myotis brandtii
GAAATTCTGTTTCTTTGTTACTAATGTTGTGGCCCCGACCCATAATAAAGAAACAGAATTTCTGGAGGATGAGGCCCAGAAATCAGGATTTTAAAAAGATTCCCAGGTGATTCTAATGTGCAGCCAAGGTTGAGAACCACTGATTTAGAGAAACCCGATGAATTTCTCTACTCTCCTAGTCATGGAGAGGGAGTCCTGGCCAAGCCCCAGGCCAGGAAATAAAAAGAGGGTTGGGGAGGAAGGAATGGAATTGATCCAGTAGGGAAAGGAAGTAATTAAAGTATTATTGAGCATCCACCATGTACCAGGCCTGAGGGAGGTGTTCACAGTTACCTCCTCTGTTCCTTACCACAGTCATTATTATCTCCACATTACCACAGAGCTAGGGATGGAGGCTCAGAAAATGGCCAATGTTCTCCGGGGGGGAGGAATGCACTCCCTGCCCCCTTCTCTTCCCATTATTTTTACCAACCCCTCCAAGCCTAACTCAAAAGTCACCCACTCCAGGAAGCCCTTCTGGGCTCAGAAAGAATCCTTTCTGAGTTCTCTGTGAGCTATGCGTGTGCCTCTTATTCCTAGCCTTCCTCTGGGCCTTTCCTGCTTGCACCCCAAATGTAAGCTACCCGTAGGCAAGGACTCTGATGTGTGTCACCAGCAGGGTCTAGTGCAGTGGTTCTCAACCTGTGAGTCGCGACCCCTTTGGCGGTCAAACGACCCTTTCACAGGGGTCGCCTAAGACCATCCTGCATATCAGATATTTACATTATGATTCATAATAGTAGCAACATTACAGTTATAAAGTAGCAACGAAAATAATTTTATGGTTGGGTCACAACATGAGGAACTGTATTTAAAGGGCCAGAAGGTTGAGAACCACTGGTCTAGTGTATGCTAAGAATAAATATATGCTGAATTAAATGGTAGCTCCTAGTCCAAGCCTCTCATTTTACCTACAGAGAGCAGACCTGGAGAGGGGGCAGAATCCCCTTCTCTCCTGGCTCCTCCTTGGCCACCCTTCCACCCTATATCTCTTTCTAACTGGGCTTCACACCTGAATGGTCCAACTCCCCTTGAAATCCAGGTGTCTTAAACTCCACCCATCTCAAAGTGATTTCATCATGCTTTCATCCCCCCCAACCTGTTGTTCTGTAAATTCTTATCTCGAAATGCCACCACTATGCACTCAAACCAAGACATCATGTTGGCACCCTTGTCTTCACACACTCATCTTCCACATCATATCAGCCATCAGGTCACATGACTTTATCTTCTAAATATGCTCTTTTGTCTATCTTTTTGGCTAGTGCCAAGAGAATAAGCCATTAGTTTTGGCAACTTGGAAGCTGTGGGTGACCTTGAAAAAAATACCTTTCAGAGGAGTGATTGGGAAAAGAAGCCAGACTATAGGGAATTAAAGAATGACTGAGAGGTGAGGGATGGAACCAACATATCATGACATCTCTTTCAAGAAGTTTAGCTGTAGCCCTGGCCAGTGTTTCTCAGTGGTTAGAATGTTGGCCCATGCATCAAAGGGTCTTGGGTTTGATTCACGGTCAAGGGCACATACCTAGGTTGCAGGTTCCATCCCCGACTGGGTCAGGGTAGGTGCAGAAGGCAACCAATTGATGTGTCTCTCTCACATGAATTTTTTAACTCCTTCTTTCTCTCTTTCTCCCTCCCTCCTCCCTTCCACTCTATAAATATCAATGAATGAAGAAAAAAAAATCTTTGGGTGAGGATTAACAAAAAATAAAATATAGACTTCAAGGAGGTTAAAAAAACACAAGCTTAGCTGTAAAGGGGAGCTCTCAAATCTCCATGCCATTTCCCAATGATGGGAAGCTTGCCTTCCTCACCTTTTTTTATTCAACTACTAACTTGTCTTTCAGAGTCAACTCCAGTATTACTCTCCCTGAACCTCAGGTTCTGGTGGGCTCCCATCTGGGCACTCATTGGCCTTAGAGTTTCCTCATCACAGCAAAGCACCAGTCACTTGGTAGTGTCATTGTTTGTATCCCTGTGAGTGTGAATCTCTCTCATCAGACTTGTAAACACCCTCTCATCACCACCAAAGGCAGCCCCTGGGTCTAACCAGGCCTGATTGGAACATGGTAGGTGCCTAATATACTGAATATATCTCAAGTGAATCAAATACAGGGTCAGACTGGAACTAAGGTCATCCAATCAGTCCAGTTTCAAGTTAGGGACAATGACCAGACCCAGGGCAATGCAGGAGACTCAGACAAACAAAGCTCAGTCTCAAGTGACTTCCCTCCCTGTGCTCCTTCCCCAAGGGTGATCCAACAGGGATTTCTGGTGGGGGTGGCCAGGATTTGAGCTCCAAGCCTAGAAGGGGCTAGAGAGATCTAAGCAACTCAGATCCCGAATTTTATCGGTAGGGAAGTTGAGGTCCAGAGTGTACACCTCTGCAGCTGCACAGGAAGCCAGTGGCCCTGTCAGGCCCTGGAGAGAATGGAAAACACCACTTTGTGTCCCTGTGGGCCTCCTGTTTCTACCCTCCAGGCCTGGGAGGCTCAGAGGTAAAGTCATGTGGGTCACCTGGCAACGGAGCAGGGGATCCCCCGAGACCTCATGGACAGAAGAACCAAAGGACTTGATTCCTGGTCCTCCCCTCTCTGCAGGCCTAGACCCTTTTATGAGTGGGGGCAGGGTCATGTGACTCAGGTTATATGAAAATAGATCCCTTCCCTCAGAAAAACTGTTGTGTACTTATTGTAATATTTTAAAGATTCACAGCCTTTTTAAAAAATCCTCATCCGAGGATATTTTTTCCATTTATTTTAAATTTTTTTTTCTTTAGAGAGAGTGGATGGGAGGGATGGGGAAAGAGAGAGAGAAATATCAATGTGAGACATCAATTGGTTGCCTCCTGCACACCCCTGGCTGGGGCCAAAACAAACCTGCAACCATGCACTTGCCCTTGACCGGGAATTGATCTCAAGACCCTTTGGTCCATGGACTGACACTCCACCACTGAGCAACACTGACCAAGGTGGTTTACAATCTTTTATATCCTATTTTTTGGAATCCCCACTGTAAACAAACTTGAATTGTGGTTTGGGAATGGCGGATCCTCAGAATACTGGGCTGGAAGTCCAAGCCCTGCTACTGATGAATTAATTAAGTGACCCTGGTCAAGTTATGACCTCTCAGAGCTTCAATTTTCTCGTCTGTAAACAGGGACAGTCCTACACTGCCCACTCCTGAGCCACAGTGAGAATCCAGCAGAGCCACGTCTAAGCAACTGGCTGGTCCTAGTACTTCTGGGCTCAGTGGTTCTTGTACATTAGAATCACCAAGAGAAATTTTTAAACCAGATTTCCAAAAGCCAAACCTGTGGTATTAGAGCATCCAGAGGTAAGATCTGAACATTTCTGGGTGGTTGTTTTTTAAGTCCTTAAGCGATTCTAATGCACAACCACACTGATCACCACTGTGCTAGAAAAGGAGCTCACAGTTGACTATAAGACCACAGGTACTCTATGGCAGCTCTTTTGTCTATCTTTTTGGCTAGTGCCAAGAGATAAGCCATTAGTTTTGGCAACTTGGAAGCTGTGGGTGACCTTGAAAAAAATACCTTTCAGAGGAGTGATTGGGAAAAGAAGCCAGACTATAGGGAATTAAAGAATGACTGAGAGGTGAGGGATGGAACCAACATATCATGACATCTCTTTCAAGAAGTTTAGCTGTAGCCCTGGCCAGTGTTTCTCAGTGGTTAGAATGTTGGCCCATGCATCAAAGGGTCTTGGGTTTGATTCACGGTCAAGGGCACATACCTAGGTTGCAGGTTCCATCCCCGACTGGGTCAGGGTAGGTGCAGAAGGCAACCAATTGATGTGTCTCTCTCACATGAATTTTTTAACTCCTTCTTTCTCTCTTTCTCCCTCCCTCCTCCCTTCCACTCTATAAATATCAATGAATGAAGAAAAAAAAATCTTTGGGTGAGGATTAACAAAAAATAAAATATAGACTTCAAGGAGGTTAAAAAAACACAAGCTTAGCTGTAAAGGGGAGCTCTCAAATCTCCATGCCATTTCCCAATGATGGGAAGCTTGCCTTCCTCACCTTTTTTTATTCAACTACTAACTTGTCTTTCAGAGTCAACTCCAGTATTACTCTCCCTGAACCTCAGGTTCTGGTGGGCTCCCATCTGGGCACTCATTGGCCTTAGAGTTTCCTCATCACAGCAAAGCACCAGTCACTTGGTAGTGTCATTGTTTGTATCCCTGTGAGTGTGAATCTCTCTCATCAGACTTGTAAACACCCTCTCATCACCACCAAAGGCAGCCCCTGGGTCTAACCAGGCCTGATTGGAACATGGTAGGTGCCTAATATACTGAATATATCTCAAGTGAATCAAATACAGGGTCAGACTGGAACTAAGGTCATCCAATCAGTCCAGTTTCAAGTTAGGGACAATGACCAGACCCAGGGCAATGCAGGAGACTCAGACAAACAAAGCTCAGTCTCAAGTGACTTCCCTCCCTGTGCTCCTTCCCCAAGGGTGATCCAACAGGGATTTCTGGTGGGGGTGGCCAGGATTTGAGCTCCAAGCCTAGAAGGGGCTAGAGAGATCTAAGCAACTCAGATCCCGAATTTTATCGGTAGGGAAGTTGAGGTCCAGAGTGTACACCTCTGCAGCTGCACAGGAAGCCAGTGGCCCTGTCAGGCCCTGGAGAGAATGGAAAACACCACTTTGTGTCCCTGTGGGCCTCCTGTTTCTACCCTCCAGGCCTGGGAGGCTCAGAGGTAAAGTCATGTGGGTCACCTGGCAACGGAGCAGGGGATCCCCCGAGACCTCATGGACAGAAGAACCAAAGGACTTGATTCCTGGTCCTCCCCTCTCTGCAGGCCTAGACCCTTTTATGAGTGGGGGCAGGGTCATGTGACTCAGGTTATATGAAAATAGATCCCTTCCCTCAGAAAAACTGTTGTGTACTTATTGTAATATTTTAAAGATTCACAGCCTTTTTAAAAAATCCTCATCCGAGGATATTTTTTCCATTTATTTTAAATTTTTTTTTCTTTAGAGAGAGTGGATGGGAGGGATGGGGAAAGAGAGAGAGAAATATCAATGTGAGACATCAATTGGTTGCCTCCTGCACACCCCTGGCTGGGGCCAAAACAAACCTGCAACCATGCACTTGCCCTTGACCGGGAATTGATCTCAAGACCCTTTGGTCCATGGACTGACACTCCACCACTGAGCAACACTGACCAAGGTGGTTTACAATCTTTTATATCCTATTTTTTGGAATCCCCACTGTAAACAAACTTGAATTGTGGTTTGGGAATGGCGGATCCTCAGAATACTGGGCTGGAAGTCCAAGCCCTGCTACTGATGAATTAATTAAGTGACCCTGGTCAAGTTATGACCTCTCAGAGCTTCAATTTTCTCGTCTGTAAACAGGGACAGTCCTACACTGCCCACTCCTGAGCCACAGTGAGAATCCAGCAGAGCCACGTCTAAGCAACTGGCTGGTCCTAGTACTTCTGGGCTCAGTGGTTCTTGTACATTAGAATCACCAAGAGAAATTTTTAAACCAGATTTCCAAAAGCCAAACCTGTGGTATTAGAGCATCCAGAGGTAAGATCTGAACATTTCTGGGTGGTTGTTTTTTAAGTCCTTAAGCGATTCTAATGCACAACCACACTGGATCACCACTTGCTAGAAAAGGAGCTCACAGTTGACTATAAGACCACAGGTACTCTATGGCAGGCCCGCCCTGTGCCCTGGCTGAGCACTGGGGAGAGGATTCATCCCTAAATCCTGCATTCCAGAAACACGGGGGGTGTGCAGGGAGACAGATAGGGAATAAATGATAATATGCCATAATAGGTTTTTCACTTCTTCCTTCCTCCCTTTGTTCATTCACTTGTTTGCTCATTCAGTACACATTGCCTTGGGCCTACTTGTGCCTGACCTTGTGCACCAGGAATAAGGAGGGTCAAAATAGACTGTCTCTCCATCACTGAGTAGTCATTGACCTGCTGTATACCGAGCACTGTGCCAGGCTCCATAGGGCAGAGCTGATCAGACCAGGTCCTTGCCTTGGAGGATGTTCCAGGTCTCATGAGAGAACAAAGAGAAAGAAACAGGATGGAAACCAGGCAGAATGAAGACAGTGCTGAGCATCAGTGCAGTGGGATGTGGGAGGGAGTGACGATGCCTGGAGGCCTGGGAGTCCTCCCTGGGGAGGTGGCAGCCTTTGGAGTGGGTCTTAGAGGATAAACATCAGTTTGTCAAGTGAATATGGAAACTAAGGGTTTTCACAGCAGAGAGAACAGCATGTGCAAAGGCTGGGAAGGAAGAAAGGTCTAGAGCAGCCAGGACAGAGGGTACAGCAAAGCATTTGGAGCACAGGAGATGAGGGGCCTGTGTAGGGAAGACTAGCTCAGGCCAGATCCCGAGGCCTTGAAAGCAGGGTTGTGGTTGGTGTCCAATGGATGACGGGAGCCAAGGAATGTTTGTGAGCCAGGAAGGGATGTGACCAGGCCCAGTTTGGGAGGCACATCCTGGTGGCCAGGATGGAGGCAAGAAGGGCTAAGTCAGCACTTACCCAGATTCGCCTCTCAACATTACAGGGGCTCCACGAGCTGGTCACACACCTGACCTTGGGGCAAACCCGGCGGCTTCTGGGAGGGACGGTGGCTCCAGCTGGGGCCTGCTCAGGCCACAGAAACCCAAGAAGGGGGAGGAAGGAGTTATCAGAGGCTCTCTACATCTGGAGGGACTCAGAGTTCTTAATAGGCCCTACCAGAGCCCTCTGCCAGCTGGGCAGGGGCTGGGGTGTCTTCTTCCTCCTCACCCATGGTAAAGGGGCGAGACACCGAGGGGGGTGATTTTGCCAAAGTTACTCAGAGAAGAAGGATCAGTAGCATCTCTCCAGAATTAGCCCACCTTCACGTGTTTCGGGCTGCTGAGGCTCCCATCTCCAGGGAGGACAAAACAGCTATGACCTGCCCTTCCAGCCACCTGCCCCCTCACTGGCCCCCCAGCCTTGCCCCTGGCCCTGTGTTCCCTAGAACCCCCACCCAGAGCAGGGTATAAACCTGCAGCATGAGAAGAGATAAAGTGCAGGTCACTCCTGCATAGGTACAAGACAGGGAAGCCCCCACACACAGGCATGAACACTCAGAGACAGGCAGACACTGGTACAAAGACACAGAGACACAAACACCCCCCCTCCCTTGAGAAGCTCTGGGACAGGAGGGATGTGTGTGTGTAGAGCAGTGGGGGGTGGAGTAGAGGGTCAGAGAAGGAGGTGTGGTAAGCAGAGCAGCAGGAAGGCGGGCAGGAAGAGAAGGGTCAAGGCAGCTTCATAGAGTCACAGAGTGCAGAACGGTCAGCTCTCACCTCCTTCCTTGCGTCTCTCAGGAGGGACTGATTTGCCCTGTATAAGGGGGATTTGGAGCTCAGAGCCAGTTTAGCCCAACTGGGGTCCCTCCACCTCCATCCTACTGACCACTGCCCAGCCTCCTCACTCCTAGCTTCCTCTAATCCAGCCTTCACCCAGAAGCGTGAGTCTGCTCCCCAAAGTTTGACCACATCCCTTCCTGCTTAGTGACCTTTACTGCTCCCCACAACCCTGGGGTAAAGTTCAGTTCCTTTAACTGGACTTCAAGGCCCTTTGTGACCTAGCTCCTCAGAGGTCATCTTTCCCTCCGCACATTACGCTCCGGCCAGGCCAGACTCCTGGCCCTGATACACACGTGCGCATATACACACACATGCACATGTCACCTCCCTGCCTCTGCTCATGCAATTTCCCTCAAAATCTCACACTGACCTGGATTCCAATACAGGCTTTTTCACTGACTTAAAATTACGAGACTTTGGACACATCACTCCCTCTGAACTTCAGCTTCCCTATCTGTAAAATGGGGCTGAAAACATCACCCCCTACCAACGTTGTTGGAAGTTTAAATGATATAACCGATGTCAGGTGCTCGTCGGCATGCCCGGCTCTCAGAAGGTAGATGCCTGAGGGGGTTTCTTTGTTTTTTAATTTTATGTTTTATTAAGACCTTTTATATCTATATCAGGTCTGAAGGGGTTTCTAAATGCACCCCAGTTTTCCCTGCTACTTCCCAGGGACTGCCTCTCAAGATGAGCAGGACTCCACTGTACCACAGATAGAAGGAGCAAGCATGGAATCTGGAGACAGGCAGATGGGGGTCAAGGCAAGTTGGGCCACTGTTGAGCTAGGGGCTTTGGACAGCTCCTCAAACCCACACCTCATGAAGTTCTGTTGGCTCTACCTCTTAAACATGCCTTATCCTCGTCAGCTTGTCTCCGCCAGCAAGGCCTTAGTCCAGTCCTCCAGCCAGTCACCTGGACACTGTCCCAGCCTTCTAACTGGTCTCCAGGATCCACTTTTACCCTCTACTACCCATTTCCTACCTACCAGCCAGACTATCTTTTTAAAAATACAAATCTTGTCTGACCTATCCGTGCCATCCCTCTGCTTAAAAACTTGCAATGACTTCCTGATGCTCTTCGGAGAAACACATCCTTAACACAGCCCGCAATGCCCTGCCAACCCTCCTTCCCCACTGCCCTCTCACTCCCTGAGCTCCTGCCACCCAGCCTCCTTTTTGTTCTTCAACTTGCCAAAGTCTTAATCCCACTAGGGCAGTGGTTCTCAACCTTCTGGCCCTTTAAATACAGTTCCTCATGTTGTGACCCAACCATAAAATTATTTTCGTTGCTACTTCATAACTGTAATGTTGCTACTGTTATGAATCGTAATGTAAATATCTGATATGCAGGATGGTCTTAGGCGACCCCTGTGAAAGGGTCGTTTGACCGCCAAAGGGGTCGTGACCCACAGGTTGAGAACCGCTGCTCTAGGGCCTTTGCACATGCAATTCCCTCTTCCTGGAAAGCTGTTCCATTCACCCCACCCCATCCCTTTCACCCAGTCTATTTGTGTATACTTCAGGTCTCAGTGTAAGCCTTGTCTGAACTCCCATCTGAATCAGGCCTCCAGGGTGGTCACAAACTGAATGTACACTGCATGTCTCTATCAGAGCAGTTACCACCATTGCAATGGAACAAACAACCGTATAATTAGTTGCTTCACATCTGGCTTCCCAGTAGGCTGAGTCCAGGAGGGCAGGGCCCACATCTCCGGAGCTCACCTCTGATCCCTCGCCCTTGGCACAGTGCCTGGCATGTAGTAGAAAGTCAGTAAACGTTTGCTGTGTACATGAATGAAACTCAGTCATCATTTGCAGAGAGGACTGATGTGAGGAACAGCTGGAATTGCATCTGTACCACACCTGGCACATAATAGTTGCTCAATAAAAGACAGTTCCTTTCCCCCAGCTCACATGCCATCCCCTTCTTGGAGGCCTCTCTCCCCCTCCTCTGAGCACCAGTGAACCATCTTCTGTCCTTTCCTACTTGAGACTCAGGGCATCAGAGTCTGCACAAGTCAATCACTCACATACAGTGGCACCTCAGTTCTCAAACTTAAGTCATTCTGGAAGGCTATTCGAGAAAGTGATTTGTTCAAAAACCAAATCATTTTTTCCTATTAGAAATAATGTAAATTGAATTAATTTGTTCCAGACCCCCAGATGATTCCGTGTTTTTTTTTTTAATAATGTAGCGCTTATTTATTTTTTTAAAATGGTACAGCTACTTTATTTTTATTTTTTAAATCCTCACCCGAGGATATTTTTTCATTGATTTTTAGAGAGGGAAAGACAGAGAGAAATATCGCTTTGAGAGAGACACATCGAATGGTTGCCTCCTGCATGAGCCCCGACCAGGGCCGGAGCCAGGGAGGAGCCTGCACCTGAGGTACATGCCCTTGACGGGAATCAAACCCAGGACCCTTCAGTCCACAGGCCCATGCTTTATCCACTGAGCCAAACCGGCTAGGGCATGATTCCCTGTTTTAACCTTTCTTATATACAGTCCATGTCTAATGTACTGTTTAACCTATAAACAAACACTTCTTTTCTTACATTTATTGAACCCCTACTCGCCTTCCGTGAACCACTTGTAGCACTTTTCCAGGGGCCTTTCAGGAAGTCAGCATGTGATCTTCCCTTTTTCATCACATGTTGCTGCCTCAAAATGCTGTCACTGGCCAACTGCTTTTTGTTTATCCAAATCAACAATTTTTCTAACTCTTCAGTGGCCTGTGATCATTGTTTCTTTCACACCCCTAGCAACATTAGCACTCTTGATGGCCCCTTTATGTTTTAAAATTGTGCTAGTTGTCCATTTTGCCAGCAAAAACCAACCAACAAACAAAAAACCCACAAAAAATATTCACAGCACAATTTCCTGAGATGTTAACAATGCAAGGTTTAGCAGTAGACTCCAATTCTCTCCTTTGCTTGTGGCCTGAGAGATGCATTCTGGCATGCTGATGTATCAGCATGAAAGGGTTGTCAGGGCCAGAACTGAAGTTTTATTCAAGGACCGAGACATTTTTCCCATGAACCAAATTGTCCCAGATGGGAGTCATTTGAAAACCAAGGTTTGACTGTATATGGGAATTGAGAACTCCTGGCAGGCGGAGACCGAGTCTGAATCACCCATGATTCCATGGCAGGTAGGGGTGGGGAGGAGAGAAGGAGGGAATCGGGGCTCACCGGGGTGGAATTCGCCTCCAGCAGCGCAGTCTTCCAAGCTCTGCAAAGCAAACCCCACCACACTATGAGGGAGGGTTGGAAAAAGGGAGATGAGCCCCTACATTTTAGATTTAATTCCCTCACCCAGACTCTTGCCCCACTTTGGGGGGGGAGGGTAAGATCCTTTGAACATACAAAGGTGACCCCCTCCCCTGCCCCAGTCACATGGACAGAGCCCTCAGTTGAGCTGGAACCTCGTAATTCATTCGTAGTCCATAGTTTTTACCCTTTAGAAGGTCCAGTTTCCCCATGTAGACAACAGACAACTGGGCCTGGGGGTCTCTTCAGGGCCTTCAGATTCTGACATGCCTAGGCTGGTTCTCTAGCTGCAGTGCCCTCCTCCCACATCCAAAACCTACAAACAGTTCCCCAACACTCTGACCCCAGAGCCCTGGAAAGGCCCAGTGGACACAGGACAATTGGGCTTTTGTTGGTTGCCATGGCACCTGTCGGGTGGACAAGGCAGCTCTGTGCTTTGTCTACCCAGAGCTCAGCTTCCCCCACTCCCACACACCCCATCTCATTTACTCTCCTACAATGCAAAGGCCACCTGACCCTCTGCCAGAGGGTAGGAAGGGAAAGAATGTGTGAGCAGCCGGTGCCTGAAGATACACCCAGACTCACAGTGAGGACCTGAGTCTGACACTGGGGGCCCCATGGTATGGCAGGCTGCCTCTGTTAGGCAGGTCAGGGTCTGCTCCTCAGATCAGTCTCCAACCAGGACATCATCTCAGAAGGAGGGTCCTTTGAGGATGCCACAGGGCTCTGCTCCTTTGTATCACTCCTAAGCGAGGGCTCACCTCAGAGACTGCGAAAGACCTGACTCTGAATCATCAGGGGCCACACACTTGAGGCAGGTGTGCACACTCCTCCCCCAACAGTCCAACGGGGTTCCTTACCAATCACCATGGGCCATCAAATCCACTCCTCCAGCCCCCACCAACCTGACTGGTCTGTCTGTCCCCTCTTCCTAATGTCCCAACGAGGAGCAGGCATCTGATCACACTCCCTAGGATACCATCCCATCCTCTCCTGGGAGCAACTCACATGGCGTCATCCTGAGTCTCCGCACACAGGTGCAGGCGGGAGCCTTCCCGTAGACTCACAGTCAGCAGCCCATCTCGGCTCCGGCCCTCTGGGGGCTGCACATCTAAAGGCAGACACACAGATAAGGGGTCCCCATGGGGCACAGCCCCTTGCAATGCATGTGTTCTCGGACAGACATGATGGGAGGGCCGTACCCATAGTCACAGTGCCCGAAAGGAAAGGGCTTCTCACCCTGGCACTCTTGGCCGATCTTTATGTTGCGAACATTGGAGCGGATAAGCACACGGTCCTCCTCGTCCTGCGCATTCTCATCATGGTAGTAGCCCAGGGTCCCATCCAGCCACAGAGCAAACCAGTTCCGTTTCCAGCGGCGAAGGATCGAGCCTGTGAGATATTCCAGACCCGCCAGGCAGGCTGATCGCAGGGCCTGCTGGGGGCCAGAGCCCTGGATGGGCTCCCTGAGTCCCCTGGCCCCAGACCCTCGGAGTTGCAACCACCCTTGTCTATCCCCTGAAATGACGACAGGTCCTCTTTCTGTCTTGCTCACCCATTGCCTCCCATTAGGCCTAACACATGGCAGGGGCTCCATAAACATTTTGAATGGCAGATGAGTGATCTGATTCCTCCCTTGAGGGCTTCCAAGGCTAATCCCCCAAGTCTCTTTAAAGGCAAAGACTTCTCCCTACCATAAGCCTCTGTCTTAGCTCTTATCTCTTACTTGTGTGATGGTCATTCATGTAGTGTCTGCCTCTTCCATCAGATGGGGGCGGGGGGAGGCAGGGTCCACAGCTGGACCTGGACTCAGTGTTTCCTGAACCAAATGACTGAAAATAGGTCATGGAGGGGATTAGGGGGCTCCTAGCCCAGAGGAGCTCTTCCTAAGATCATGACTCTGATCAGAGCGTGGGTCTGGAAGCTGAGCCCTAGCTCCAGACATTTTGTGATTGTCAATCTTAACTGAAAGGGCAAAGACATAAGAGAGCTTCTCAGAGCCTTATGGGTTCCAAAGCACAGGCGCATTTTTCATTTTGTTCTGAGCCTTGTTACGTGGCCAGCCATGGGCTGGGGTGGTGTGGACACACAGAGGATCGAAGCCAGTCTCTGCCCTTGAAGAGCTCACAGTCTGGGGCCTGCATGGGGTGGAGGGTGGGGGGAGGTGACACCCACAGGTAAAGACAGTTATAGGGAGATCGATGCTATAATAGGTGTGGATGAGGCACTGGGGATCAGAGAGGTGAGCCTCTAACCCAGTTTGGTGTTGCAGCACGGGCTGGGGTGGGGGTTAGAGGAAAAGTGAGAGAAGGCTCCTCACAGGAGGGGACATCTGAGCTGGGTCTTGAAGAATAAGTAGAAGTTTGCCAGGCAGTCAGGAATAGGAAGGACATTCCAGGCACAGGGAGAAGCATGGACAAAGGTGGGGAGGATAAAAAGGGCCTGGTTGCTCCGGCCACGTGGCTCAGTTGGCTGAGTGTCATCCTGTGCACCCAAAGGTCACCAGTTCAATTCCTGGGGTTCTGGGTTCCATCCAGGGTGGGATGTGTACGGGAGGCAACTGATCGATGTTTTTCACATCAATGTCTGTCTCTGTTTCTCTCTCTCTTCCTCTCCCTTCCTCTCTCTCTCTAATCCAGCGGCTCTCAACCTGTGGGTCGTGACCATCGGAAAACACATATAGCATATCAGATATTTACATTACGATTCATAACAGTAGCAAAATTACAGTTATGAAGTAGCAACGAAAATAATTTTATGGTTGGGGGTCACCACAACATGAGGAACTGTATTAAAGGGTCGCAGCATTAGGAAGGTTGAGAACCACTGCTAGTAATCAATAAAAAACATATATGTATATATTCTTTTAATTATTATTATTATTTTTTTAAAGGGCCTGATTTCTTGGGAGAAGGGTTCACTGTGGCAGGCCCAATAAGCCACTTTCCTCACTCCTTCCCCTGCACAAGGCTTGGCCCAGGGTCACTCACTCTGTCTCCACAGCCAGCCACCCCTCACCAGGGCCATTTCTTCAAAAGGACTTCCCAGGACGGAGTCAGGCGGGACCTGTCAGAGGAGCCACAAGACACACAGGCCTCATCAGCAGTTCCAGAGCAGCTCCGGGGAGAGAAGCCCCCAGCCCTGTCCTCCCTCGGGGAACCACCCAGGGAACAGGGAAGGTTTAAAGGAGTGTCAGTAAACAAACAAGGCAAGCCTGCCTTTCTCCTCCCCACTCTGCTCCCCACTCTGCTCCAGGCAGAGAATGGCAGCACTGTCCTGTGGGGTCAGCGGAGCAGCCACCACTGTGCTGGGGTGGGGGTGGGGTCAGGAGTCTGGATTCCAATCTGAGTTCCATAACCCTGGCCAGGTCCCCTGTTCCTGGCCTTTCTTTCTAGACCCGTAGAGGTGTGACTGGGAGGCAGGTAGAGGTTGGAGTGAGTAACTCATAAAATGTTAGAAACCCTGGGATTCTGAAAGGCTGGCAGCACAGAATATTAGAATCACAGCAACAAACGAGGGACCTTCGTAATAAGAAAAGCCTCCTCACACTTGAACCTCATCTGAGCCGTTCACAAAGCGCATAAAATAATGGTTCCACAGCAGCTGGCTGACTGCGCACTGTGCCAGGCACACGTCTCAGTGCTTTCGTCTATTACCTTATAGAAGTCTCACCACGAACCTTGTTACACCCAGGACACTGGGGCAGGGAGAGGTCGTCATTTGTGCAGACCCACTTGACTAGTAAGCAATGGAGCCAGGACTCACACCCAGCAGTCCTAGCTTCTAACCATTATACCAGCAGGAGCTTTTAAAACTCCAGATGCCCAGGTCATACTCAATTAAAAACTAATTCAGAATGTCTGGGGGTGGGAAGCAAGCACTGATAGTCTTTAAAAGATCCCTAGCCGACTCAACGTGCAGCAAAGTTTGGGAACCACTGCACATACTATACCACCTTACCTTGTCCCAACTGTAACTGTTAGACGAGTAGGATATTTACTCCTCTATTTTGCAGATCCACAAACGGAGCGATAAATACATTGACTTGTTCATGTACGTGATGGAACTTGGGTTGGAATCTAGGTGTACTCTATTCCTAAGGGCAACTTACCTGAGATCAGGTGCCTCTGCCCCTCCCCCACTTGCTGCGTAGCAAGGGCTGGCACACCTGGGCTGGCAGGCCCGGCCTTGTCCCTGCTTCTCCTGCCGCTCCCTCCCACCTCCAAGCCCTGACACAGGTAAGACAAGAGGGCCAGGTGCAAGCAAACTCCCTCTCCAGCCTCCCCCGATGCACCCACCTGTCTACACCTGTTGCAGGATGCTGCTGCCAAGACAGCCGCTACTGGATGCTGCTGCCACCCAACCCGCTGCGCCTGCGCTGTGTGCGCCCCAGAGCTACTGGGGCAGATCACTCTCCAGACCACGCCCGGCCCGGGACTCGCTGCCCCTGAGCCCCGCCCTCCGGCCCCGCCTTACCCCCTGGGAGGGGGCGTGGCGTGGAGAGCCGTGCTATCACAAGGCCTTCTGGGACTTGTAGTCTGCGGCTCTGGAACCCAGCAGTGCGCAACCGCCCCTGGGTGGTGCCCTATTCTGACCCGGAGCACAGGTGAGAGGCCGCACCTGCGATTTTGTTTTGCTGTTTGTTCACTTATTTATCATGAAATACCTTTTTCTAAGAATCTTGAACTCATTTTCTAGGGGGAAAAAAAAAAGGTAAAGCTGCAAGGAGAAGCCAGGCTCCTGGTTTTACCATGTTTTCTCAATATTCAGTTTGTACCTGGCACTACACTGGGCACTGGTGGAGGATGCGAAGAGGCATCCGACAAGGCCCTTCTCTTTCCCAGCTTCCAGTCTGGCTGGGGAGACAACGTGAACACACAATGAGGGTGTGACTTAACAATGGGGAGGAAGAGCCTGGCTTTGCCCAAGACGTTCGGCAAGGATTCCCAGAGGAGGCCGAGAAGGGTTTTGAAGGATGAGAAGGAAACCTAGGAGACTCATGTGCACACTAACCAAGGAAGTTTAAAAGAGTGCGGCAGGCACACCAGAGTGGCTCAGTGGGATGAGCTTCCTCCTGTGCACGGAAAGGTTGCGGGTTCGATTTCCCGTTGGGGCACATACCTGGGTTGAGGGTTCGATCCCCAGTTGGGGCACATAGTGAAAGCTCACATAGTGAAGGCAACCGATGGATGTTTCCTCCCCCCCCCCCCCCCCTCTCTCTAAGCATGTCCTTGGATGAGGATTAAAAAAGAGTGTCCAGCATTTAGCTGCGTTTGGCAAGTAGAGTGCAGGGGTGTGGAGGGCATGGGGAGTGGTAGCCGATGAAGCTGCAGGGGTTGCAAGGATATAACACGAAGGCATTGGATGATAGGCTCAAGGGCTTGGATGTTATGACATAGTGACTGGAGCTAGAGGTTGGGGGTTTCAAGATGAGGAGTTGGGAGGGAGGAGTTCTGGATGGGAAAGGCACCTGTAGGATAGTCAACAATGGATTGAAGGGGACCCAACTGGGGAAAGAAGACTTTCTGTATCTACCACCTCAGACTGCCCTTCCAGGATCATTTCCTTGACTAGCTCAGCCACAAACCCCCACCTACAAGCAACACCAAGATGCCATTCAGAGGACAAGGCCTGTCAGGGCCTGAGAGGCTCCTGGTCTGATCCCCTGTTTGAAAAGGGCACCCACCCTGCCAGTGGGCCCTTCCTCCTATCCCAGAGACTTCTTACCGGGGCTGCAGGGCTCATGTTCCTTGCGGGCCAGAGCAGCATTTCCCAGAAGGCTCCTCCCAAGGCGGGGGGGGGGGGGGGGGGGTTTCCCGGG
>NW_005359225.1:3564739-3592283 GCF_000412655.1 Myotis brandtii
GGTCAGCAGAGGGGGGGGGGGGGGGGGGGGGGGCATTTCCCTGAGCGCCTTAGAGATAAGGGGATCAGGAAGGTGCTACCAAGTGGGAGCCAGAAGGGAGGGGGGCGAGGAACGGGGGCACACAGATCCTAGAGAAAGTCATCTCTCTTCAGTCCCTTCCCCAACCTTCCGGACTGATCTAGGCCTCGGACCTTCGTTTGCTGGATAGCAAAGTAGTCATGGGTGATTCGGAGGCCGTCTTGGGCTACCATCCCCATAATTTCCATGGGAGGGAGGGGGATGGTTCTCCTCCCTCGATCGTGGGCGGGGCTACATTTTCTTTCCCAGTCTCGGTTGCACAGCCTGGCCCTTTAAGCTTCCTTCCCTCACTCCTGGGTTTCCATAATCCTGACCTCAAGCTACCCAGGCGCTTGCTTCGGCCCTTCGTGCGGTGCGTGCCTTGCTGGAGGATTCGCCATGGCCGATCCTATTAGCCACTGAGCTCATCCCCTCCGTGCAGCCCCAGTTTCCACCTCCCCCAAACCACGCTGTTCTCTATCTTGTGCCTTTCTGTCCCTGGAATGTCCTACCTTCTCCAAGCTAAAATTTCTGCCCCTATAGCAGAAGGACAGAAGGATAGAAGAAAGGAACAGAGGAAAGTAGGGATCCAGACCCCCACCTCAGCTCTCTCTGCTCCCCTCCCTGAAGGGGTGATGGGGGGAACCGTGCAGACAACTCTAGATTACTTTCTTTGGATTTAGCAACCAGATGAAAAGGAAAGGTTCTACAGCAGCAGTGTGGCATTCAAGGGGAAGACTCCCCCATCATCCTCCCAAAGAGGGGGTTCTCTGACAGAACAAGGGGGAGAAGGATGCTTTGCAAACTAGAACTACAGATGCTGCTGCAGACTCGAAATGCAGCTGGACCTGGCATAGGTCTCTAAAATGTTGGTCAATGACCTTCTTTGAGATGCTAATAAAAGGTGTAGACTCTGCCCAGGAAAAAAAAATGCACACACGTCACATTTTGCATGTAATTCCTGAGAGGTCATAGACTCCTGAAGCCTGATGAGTACTGTTGAGACTGTTTTTAGTTCCCAAAGCTGTGTAGACTGATGGGAAGAGTGTGACTGACAAGTGAGAGGCACTGAGAGCATAACGGGAATCCCGGCTCCCGCAGTCCTGGCTTTGAGAGACTGTCTGTTTAAATCAACTAAAATTTATTGAGACCAACAAGCCAACAGTAACTTTCATGTTTCTTTTATAACTGGGGTATATAGTACTATTGACAGAGAAAAAAGTATTTTGCTATCTCAAATGTCTGTGGTGGATGAATAGCTCACAGTTATATATTGTTTAGAGAATAGTAAACTGGTTCATCAAATTAAAATTCACTAATATTTTCTAGAGAGTAATATACTAGTAATGAGAATAATTAATACTATTTCTTTTTGTTGTTGTTGTTAAATCCTCACCCAAGAATATTTTTCCATTGATTTTTAGAGAGAGTGGAAGGGAGGGGGAGAGACAGAGAGAGAAACATCGATGAGACACATCGATTGAATGCCTCCCACAGGAGCCCCCAACCAGGGCCAGGGATTGAGCCTGCAACCAAGGTACATACCCTTGACCAGAATCAAACCTGAGACCCTTCAGTCCACAGGCCGACACTCTATCCACTGAGCAAAACCAGCTAGGACAATACTATTTCTTTTTGCCAAAAAAATCCTGCAATGTGAGCAAAAGAAAAGCCACTTATGTAAAAGTTTTTAATAATAATTTAGTGATATAACTTACATACCCCAAAATTCACTGTTTTACAGTGTACAGTTCAGTGTTCTATATATGCACAGGAATGTGCAACCATCACTACTATCTAATTTCAGAACATTTTCATCACCCAAAAAAGAAATTCTATACCCTTCAGCAGTCACTCTTTCCTTGCGGCAATCCTCCTTCCTTCCAGTCCCTGGCAACCACAAATCTACTTCCTGTGTATGGATTTGCCTACTATGGTCATTTCTTATAAGTGAAATCATACAATATGTGGCCTTTTGTAAACTGGCTTCTTTCACTTAACATAATGTTTTCAAGGTTCATCCATGTTGTAGCATGTATCAACACTTCATTCCTTTTTCTTGATGAATACTATTCCATTATATGGATATACCATGTTTTATTTATTAATTTACTAGAGGCCTGGTGCACAAAAATTTGTGCACTGGGGGGAGGGGGGTCCCCTCAGCCCGGCCTGTGCCCTCTCGCAGTCTGGGACCCCTCGGGGGATGACCACCTGCTGGCTTAGGCCTGCTCCCCGGGGTATTGGGCCTAAGCTGGCAATCAGACATCTCTCTGGCAGCCCAGCAGCCCTCGGGGGATGGCCACTTGCCAGCGGGGAGCAGACCTAAGCTGCAGTCAGACATCCTTAGCACTGCTGAGGAGGCAGGAGAGGCTCCCACCACCAAAGCTGTACTGGCAACCATCAGCCTGGCTTGTGGCTGAGCAGAGCTCCCCCATGTGGGAGCACACTGACCACCAGAGGGCAGCTCCTGCATTGAGCGTCTTCCCCCTGGTGGTCAGTGTGTGTCATAGTGACTAGTCATTCCCAGTTGTTCTGCTGTTAGGGTCAGTTTGCATATTACCCTTTTACTACATAGGATAGAGGCCTGGTGCATGGGTGGGGGTCCCCACTGGGGTGCCTGGCCAGTCTGGGTGAGGGGCTGAGGGCCGTTTTCAGGCTGGCGGGCGACTGAAGCTCCCAGCCTCTTTTTTTCTTTTTTCTTTTTTATTCTGGGATTTATTTACCTTCTATAATTGAAACTTTGTTGTCATCCTGCTCGCTCCAGCTCTGAGGCCACGGTCTGCTTAAAGTAGGTACCTGGGGGTTTGTTTAGCTTCTATAATTGAAACTTTGTTGCTTTCAGAGCTGTTGCTTTCGGAGCTCAGAGCTGGGCCGCGGCAGGCAGGGAACCTTGGCTTCCTCCATCACTGGAGCAAGCAAGCCTCCTGCTCACTTCAGCTGCATGGCTGCCGGCCGCCATCTTGGTTGGCGGTTAATTTGCATATCGCCCTGATTAGCCAATGGGAAGCATATCGAAGGTACGGTCAATTACCCTTTTTGTCTTTTATTAGATAGGATTAGTTAATGGACATCTGAGTGGTTTCCACTTTCTAGCTATTATGAAAAATGCTGCTATGAATATTTGTGTACACGTTTTTGCATGGATATATGTTTTCAGTTCTCTTGGTTGTGATATTTCTGGGTCATATGGTAACTGTTTGTTTAACATTCTGAGGAACTGTCAAACTATTTTCCAAAGTGGCTATATCAAAGTTCCAATTTTTTTCACAATCCTTGTTATTGTCTGTCTTTTTTATTATAGCCCTCCTAGTAGGTGAAAATTATCTCACTGTGGTTTTGAGTTTTAGTTTCTCTAATGCCCAATGATGTTGAGCATCTTTTCATGTGATTATTAGCCATTTGTCTATCTTCTTTGGAGAAATGTTTATTCTAATCTGTCTACTTTTTAGTTGGATATTTTAAAAATATTTTTTAATTGATTTTTAGAGAGAGAGGTAGGGAGAGGGAGAAGGGAAAGAGAAATATTGATAAGAGAGAAACACCAACCGGCTGTCTCCTGCACGCCCCCTTCTAGGGATCAAGCCTGCAACTCCAGCATGTGCCCTGATGGAATTGAACCAACGACCTCCTGGCGTATGAGTCGATGCTCAACCATTGAGCCACACCAGCCGGGCTGGATTATTTATTTATTTTTTTAAATATATTTTATTTATTTTTGCAGAGAGGAAGAGACAGGGATAGAGAGTATGAAACATCAATGAGAGAGAAACATCAATCAGCTGCCTCCTGCACAACTCCCACTGGGGATGTGCCCACAACCAAGGTACATGCCCTTGACCGGAATCGAACCTGGGACCCTTCAGTCTGCAGGCAGACGCTCTATCCACTGAGCCAAACCAGTTAGGGCTGGATTACTTATTTTTTAATGTTGAGTTGTAGAAAGATTTTTAAACTAAGATATGTAAATAATTGAAGGGGAAAATAAATGAAATGGTGTAAGGTCCTTGCGGTGTTTCAGGAGTTTGAATAGTAGAGAGGGCTATGTGGAGGCTTAGTGAACCCAGAAGGTAACATACTTACATTTCCTGGATGGGAGTGTCCAGAAAAGAATCCCCGCCCATGAGGGAGGATGAGGAGGACAACAATCTCTTGGTGGAAAGCCTTTTCAGAGGGGTGCATCCGTGCTTCTTGGAGCAGAAGAAGTTAGTTTTATGTGTCAACCTGGCTGGGCTATAGTACCTAGTTATTCCATCAAACGCTAATCTAGGTGTTGCTGTGAAGGTATTTTGTATGTCGTTAACCTCTACAATCCGTTGACTTTAAGTAAAGGAGATTATCCTTGATAATCATTCAATTAGTTGAAGGGTCTTGAGAGCAAAACTGAGGAAGAAGATTGTATAGTGTGTGGACTATAGTCTCAGTCCCTGCCTGGGAGTTTCCAGCCTGCTGGCCTGTTCTTTGTCTTATGTCCGTCTGCAAGAATACTCGTCTTTAGATGAAGAGGTGTCTTTTAGCCTCCAGTGCTCTGACCATTTAGTTCCAGAGTTTTGAGAACAAACGATGCCTTCCAGCTTTTCTCCAAGGTCTTTGACTTGCTCTCTGAAGGTCTCCAGCTCTTCATTCACGTGCTCATCTTGTCATTTGCTTCAGAACTTTCTTCCTCTTGCTCCCAGTAATAATGGACAGATAATTTCCTCAGAGACTCCATTTCTTTCTTTCTCTTGACAAAGTTCAGTCACTTCAATTCCTCTTCTCTGAAGATGGTGACCTTCAGTCGAGGCTTGCTCGGCCTAAAGACTTCTAAGATCGGTCATGTGGGCTTTTCCTGTCTTCTTTTTCAGCAATGTTGATGTAGCATTGATTTTTCTCTCCATCTTGGGTGTTTAATTGCACACTCAACTTTTCAACATAAGTCAGTTTCCTCCTGGCTCTTCTTGTTTGGACATAAATATTGTCTCCACCTGCTCATTCCAAGTTTTACCCACATGCTCTTCTCTGTGGGAAGCTGTCACGTCTTTCATCTTTACCCAACATTTCTCCAGAGACTTGGTCTAGACTCTTCACACACGCCCTGGAGAGCTCTATGAGTCTGTCTTTTGTTGCCCATATAGTTTTAAGTTTGCTTTTGCTACTTATATTTTTCTAGATTTGGTTTCTGCTTCAACAGATAGTTTCTTTCTCACATTATAAGAGATTGGCTTATCTTGATCTGAATATTGAGGTTTGGTGTGTGTGTTTTTTCCCCCAGCTGGTTTGCTATTAAGCATAAGATGTACCAAATAATGGGGTTAGATGTATCCAGGGCATCTGGCACTTGGGGCACTTCTTTCATTGCAGGGCGAAACTGACAAGAGCTTTAATTGTACTAGAACTAGTGCTGAATTGCTAAGGTATATCCCTTGACTCTTAATGCAGAATTTTCTTTTTCATTAACTAAAATATTCTGCCTAAAACCAAGAGAACTGTTAACACACGTACTGTCATGGCCAATGTAACTATTTCCCATTGATGCCTGGGAGAGGGAGACTTGGTCTCACATTGTCAGGTACTTCTGCATAGAACTCTGCAGTGTCTCCTGAGTTCGCCAACAGTGCAGGTCCCTGGCAGGAGGAAGCCCCTCCATGGTGCCCAGGCTGCACAGAGCCCACTCTGTTGTCGCCAAGTCCTTCTGCGCTCAATCTGTCGTGGAGAACACTGAGCAAGTTTCTTCCCAGAAGAAAGCCTGCATCTGGCAGCTGGGCAGACCGTGAGTGAAAGGGTCAAGAGGGGACAGGACTGATACAGCAGCCCTGTGTCAGATACCCCAAGACCCTCAATCTTGTCCAGGGCCCCTTCTTTTCTCGACTTAAACCCCTCCTTTGTGGTCCTGGAGGCCTCAGTGCATGCCCTGCCCTCTGCCTGGAAAGTGCTTCCACTTGCTGCCCACCTGGAGTCAAGGCTAATCCTGTACTTACCTGGACCTCATCATCCCTGTTCCCAGTGCCCAGGGCAGGGCATGGCACAGAATAGGTTCTCAGTGCTCCAAGAATGTTCATAGAGATAATAAATGAATGAATGAGTGAATGAGTGAATGAATGAACAGATGAATGAGGGACAAAGCCATCATTTGCCTTCCCTGCAGATTAATACATAACGCTAACTCTGTTGCCTCAGCAGCTGGTTCCCTTAGGAGAGTTTAAAACTCCTTTCAGAACTGGGTGCAGGATGGTGGAGAGAAGGGGAGGCGGCTGCAGCTCTGCCCCTGGCTTCTTATCCCGCCTGCTGCTCCCAACCTGCCTCCCCCAAAGGGGGAGTTACCTAACCTCTTGAGTGTCCTTTCCTCACCTGTAAATGGGAAGAGCAATGTCTCCCTCATGTGATGTTGTGAGGATTAACATAAGGGAGAACTTGGAGCCCGGCAGGTAAGGGGTTCAAAACATTTTAGTGAACTTCTTGATTCCATTATCCAAAGTATAGCAACTCCTTCCATCAAACAAGTATTTGGTTATTCCACCCAGGTTTAGCAAGAGCATCAAGAAAATAAAATAGCTGCTATCAATCCAAGAAAAGGAGATAAAACATTTTACTGTTAAGATTGTATGCCTGGGGTGGGGGGGTGTTGGGGGCCTAATATATGGTGAATATTTGATGTTGGGTGGTGGGCATACAGTGCAATATATACATATCTTATATGATAGAAATCTACATCTGAAACCTATATGATCCTGTTAACCAAAGTCACCCCAATAAATTTAATTTAAAAAAGATTGTAAGCCCAGTAAACATGGGATAATTACAAACTACTAGAATTAATAAGAGAATTGGGCAAGGTGACTGTATATAAGATAAACATAAAACACAAAGCTTTAAAAAATTTTTATTGATTGATTTTGAGAGAGAGAGAGAGATTTGTTGTTCCACTTATTTACGCATTCATTGGTTGATTCTTGTATGTGCCCTGACCAGGGATTGAACCTGCAACCTTGGCATATCAGGACAACACTCTAATCAACTGAGCTACCCAGCCAGGGCAGTTATTTTTTTTTAAGAAAAATTTATCTTAAGCTACAAAAAGCAGCTGCAGACTGTTAGCTCCCCTTCTGGAACCCTGGCCACCACCAGGCCTCGCTGGTTCAGCCACTCTTCAATGCCTTCCCTAGTTCTCAGAGGAGCACTCACTGCCACAAAGCTTCAAGAAAAGTGTCAATCTTTTTGTCTACTCTTAGAATGAATACCTACAGACAAAATTGGGGGTAAAATTACCTTTATAGCAACTCTGAGATACTCCAGAATACACTTAACAAGAAAAGTAAAAAACCTATAAAGAGAAAGCCACAAAATCTTATTAAAAGATACAATACGCCCTAGCTGGTTTGGCTCAGTGGATAGAGCATCAGCCTGGGGACTGAAGGGACCCGGGGTTCGATTCTAGTCAAGGGCACATGCCCGGGTTGTGAGCTCGATTCCCAGTAGGGGGCGTGTAGGAGGCAGCCAATCAATGATTCTCTCTCATCATCGATGTTTCTATCTCTCTCTCCCTCTCCCTTCCTCTCTGAAATTAATAAAAATATATTTTTAAGTTGTTTCTTTTTTTTAAAACCCATTATGTTGTACATCTAAAACTAAATACAATATTATTATTATTATTTTAATCCTCACCTGAGGATATTTTTCCATTGATTTTTAGAGAGAGTGGAAGAGAGAAAGACAGAAATATAGATGTGAGAGAAACACATCGATTGGTTGCCTTCTGCACGAGCCTGCAACCGAGTATGTGCCCTTGACCAGAATCAAACTGGGGACCCTTTGGTCCACAGGCTGACGCTCTACCCACTGAGCAAAACCGTCTAGGTCAGCGGTTCTCAACCTTGGTTGCACATTAGAATCACCTGGGAATCTTTTTAAAATCCTGATTTCTGGGCCTCATCCTCCGGAAATTCTGTTTGGATGAGGCCCAGAAATCAGGGTTTTAAAAAGATTCCCAGGTGATTCTAATGTGCAGCCAAGGTTGAGAACCACTGGTCTAGGTCCTAAAAACAATATTATATGTCGTTATATCTCAATTAAAACATTAAATTTATAAAAAATAGTTTCTTTTCATCCCACTAAATATAGTCAGACAACTTTTTAAAGAATGTCATTTTAAAAGCACATCAAGTTATTTGCCTTCCCCAGAGCACCCGCAGATCTCCTTTCTGCTTGTGATCAGGCTCAAACACCTCCAGCTGTTGTTCCTGGTTGAAGCCAAATCCCTGCAGTTGAGAAAATGCATGACTGCCCCTTAGTGGCTACATTTGGTTGCTGCACTCAAACTGGGTGCCCCGATCAATTAGGACTTTCCAATGCTTTAGCCAAGGTGAAGAACTAGGTAAATTGGATTCGGTTGTGAGCTGGCATTTTAGAACAACCCTTCCAGCCGAGGTGACCTGAAAGTCCTGTCTTGGGGGTAGCACCTATAACAGTGATGGCGAACCTATGACACGCGTGTCAGAGGTGACACGCGAACTCATTTTTTTGGTTGATTTTTCTTTGTTAAATGGCATTTAAATATATAAAATAAATATCAAAAATATAAGTCTTTGTTTTACTATGGTTGAAAATATCAAAAACATTTCTATATGTGACACGGCACCAGAGTTAAGTTAGGGTTTTTCAAAATGCTGACACGCCGAGCTCAAAAGGTTCACCATCACTGACCTATAAAGTTACCAGCAGCCTGTCCTTCATGGGGCAGAGATGGGTTAGAATGGGAGTGGGGAGGGGCTGCTGAAGTTTCCTCCTGAAGAACAACCTGCTAGAGGTGTGGCCTTGGCGTTCTCAGAACACAGTACTTGGCAGGACCTTGGCTGTGCCCACATAGCAGAGATCCTGTGGCCTTGCTTCTTCGGAGCATCTCCCTTCTACTCGGGTGACAGGCACAGAAAGGAAGACAGGAGTGAGCGCATCCTGAGTGAGATGGAAAGCAGTGGAGAGTTGTCAACAAAGAAATGACGTGATTTGTATAAAAGCTCACTCTTTGGGGAGATGGGAGGAACTGGTGATTTCTTGAGATGAGACCTGGTAAGTGAAGGGCCATGGAAAGTGGGTCCGTTAGGGTGGGAGCTGGAGGCATTACCTCCCACTTCTCACACCTGGGCCTTCTCCTGTATGCGGCTTGAGGAGCAAGTCTGGTTGAGAGGACAGAGCCCATTGCAATCAGTAAATATTGACATTGGTCAATTCTAGTTTATATCTACCCTACTACCACTATCTTAAGGTTTCCTCTTTGCTTAATGCTTTGTCATGCCAAGAGGCTATGGGACACACACCACTAGCTCCACTCAGCAGTGCAAATATAAAATCTATAATAAAAGCATAATATGCTAATTAGACCAGACAGCTGAGCAACCTTCTGGACGTCCTTCCAGATGACCTTCCTTCCAAATGAAGCCGCAGTGGCGGGGGCTGAGGCAGAGGCGGTTAGGGACAATCAGGCAGGCAGGCAGAGTGGTTAGGGCTGATGAGGCAGGCAGGCAAAGTGGTTAGAGGCAATCAGGCAGGCAGGCAGAATGGTTAGGGCTGATGAGGCAGGCAGGTGAGCAGTTAGGAGTCAGTGGTCCCGGATTGTGAGAGGGATGTCAAGTTGCTGGTTTAGGTCCGATCCTGTAGGGGTCCCTGTGGGATCGGGCCTAAACCGGCAGTGGGACATCCCCTGAGGGGTCCCAGATTTCGAGAGGGTGTAGGCCAGGCTGAGGGACACTCCCCCTCCCATGCACAAATTTCGTGCACTGGGCCTCTAGTAGGGTATAAAAGGGGGGAGCATACAAGCAGAGAAGTAGGGCACAAGCAGCCCTTAGAACTCTCATTACCCCTGTGGCCAGAGTCCCAGCAGAAAGGGCCCTGTTCCAGTAGTGCTGAAATGGAGAAGGAAAATGTTTTGCTGACATGAATGATTTTAAAAGAAGGAAGTTTTTATTTCTTTAAAAAAATTTTTAAATTACAGTTGACATACAATATTGTATTAGTTTCAGGTGTGCAACATAGTGATTAGAAATTTATATTACTTACAAAGGAACTTTAAAATGGAGTGCCTATGGGGAGGCAGCAGCTGTGTGAGTGACTATGTCACATTGGAAAGCCCCCTGTTGAGGAAGTGGTCTAGTTAGAAAGGGGAGCCCCTAGGACCCAGTGGCTGATACCACTGGGACAATTGCGATGTGGTGAGCGGGCTGTCTAGGGCGAGGAAATGAGTCTCTAAGGCCATTCAGATATGTCTCTTCTCACACTTAAATATTCTGTGACAATGAGGATGCTTTTGGCTGTAACTGAGTCTTCGTAACTGAAAGTGACTTAAGCCATAGAAATGCTATCATCTCCCTTTACAGGACATCAGCAGAACTGTCCCTAGATTGGCTCAGTGGCTCAGCCTGTCACCCAGGACCTTGCCATCTCTCCCCTCGGACACCCTCCTGGGCAACATCTTCCCTCAAGGTTGCAGGATGGCTGCTGGAGATCCAAATGTCACAGCATTACAGGACAATGTACAAAACCTTCTCCCCTCGTCTCTTCTTTTGCATCAGGGAGGGGACTTTTTCTTAAAATTCTGCCCCCACCCTTGGCCAGGAGACTTCCCCTTTCATCGCACTTGTTAGAACTGGGCGCACAGGCAGGGGGTGAGGACTGCTACCACGGCTGGCTTGGAAAAGCCATGGTTCATCCTATCAACAGGGAAGAAAGAGAGAGGCCTGCTGGGAAGTGACCACTTGTACCTACCATTACATGTTTTTGTTCTTTTCTTTGATTACAAAAGTCATATATGTTCATTGCAGAAAATGTGGGAAATCCAGAGAAGGATAAAGAAGAAACTAAAATCTCCTAATGTTCTGCCACCCAGATCCAACTATTTTGCACATGTTTTATCCATCTCTGCACTGCATTCCTCCTCCTGCCCCCTCCACCCTCCTTTGCACCAGCCCTTTAAAGCTGCCCACCCTACTCTCAAGCACATAAAAGTTTGTTGTAGGCCGAGGCCCCAGACTCTTCCTCACTCTTTTTTTTCTTTAACTTTGAAAAAAAAATGAGAAATAACAGTGTGTGTATAATGGATACATGTAGTCTAAAGAATAGCAGTGAAACAAACACTTGTGACCCACCTTTCAGCTTGAAAAAGAAAGCATTACTGATCCTTTGAGGCCCTGATCACACCCACTCCTTTCTCTTCCTGAATTCGCTATTGCTTACTGTATTAGTCAGTTGTTGCTGTGAAAATGCCATGTCTTGCCTCAAAACTCAATGAAAATTTATCTCACGTTCATGGTCCGTAGGTTAACTGCTTTGCCCTAATCTCGGCTGGGCTTGGTGGGTGGGTTGGCTGGGTTGGCTCCAGGCTGCAGACTGGATCCAGATCGGCTCCACGTGTCTCTCGTCCTGCTTGGATCAGAGTCCACCTGGGGCACAGTCTTCTTCCCAAAGCCCAGTGAAGCCTGAGAGCCACATCAAACAGCACAAGCACAGTTAAGGTACGGTGGCTCCTGTCATGTCTGCTAATATCCATCCCACTGGCCAAACCAAGTCACAGGGCCGCACCCAACCTCAATGGGGCAGGAAGTGCAGTCCCTTCGGAGTGGAGGGAGGTACAGTGAATATTTGCTAAACCAAAATCCAGACTATCATAGACATGCCTGTGGTTTTCTTCATGGTTTTACCAAATAGGAGCGTATCCCTAAGTAATATGTCCGTTGTTTTCTTCTGTCTTTGAACTTTGTATACATGGATTCAGAGTAAACATGTTTTCTCTGAGGCACTTTCTCCTGCTTCCCCCTTACCTGCTCTCTCCCTATTTTATCAGGATGCTTGGTTGTGAACACAGACACCAATCCTGGCTCACTTAAAGGAAAGGAGTTTATTGGAAGGGTGTTGGATGGTTCACAGAATTGACGGGAGGGTTGGAGAACCAGGCTGAGGAAGTGGATGCAGATCAGTTCTCGCTTGGGTCAGAAGACGGAGGGGGATTCCCTGTAAATGGACACAAAGAAACTCTTTCGGGTGATGGAAATATTTTGTATCTTGACTGTGATGGTGGTTACCTGGGATATATATATGCTTGTCAAGACTCACCAAACTATACACTTTAAAAGAGTGCAGTTTATTGATTGTAAATTATATATCAGGTTGATATTTTTAAAAGGGGACCTGCTTCATTTCATAATAATTTTTAAAAGTATGAAGTGGCCAGTGTTTGAGAAAGCAACTGTGGGTTCTCTCCAGACCAGTTTTATAAGGTTTAGGGTGATGTTACTGGCTCTATACCTGGTTCTCTAGGTTTTCTTATTGATTCTATTAACTATCCAATAGTTTTTTTTATTATTATAACAGGTTTATTGAGATTCAGTAGTTTTGAGTATATTCGCAGAGTGCACAACCATCATCACAATCAATTTTAGAACATTTTCATCACCCCAGGAAAAAGCTCAGACCCTTCAGCAGTCACTCCCATTTCGCCCTAGTGCCCCATATTAGTTTGCTAGGGCTGCCATAACAAAGTACCACAAACTGGGTGGCTTACAGCAACAGAAAGTTATTCTCTCTCAGTTGTGGAGTCTAGGAATCGTCCCAAATCAAGGTGCTGGCAGGACCATGCTCTCTCTAGGCTCTGCAGGAGAACCTGTTCTATGCTTTTCTCTGAGCCACTCAAGTTGCTGGCAATTCTTGGTGTTCCTTGGCTTATAGGTGCATCACATATTTATATCGTAATTATATCTGCAAGAACCCTTAAAAGGTCACATTCACAGGTAGGGCTTAGGATTTTAACGTATCTTGGGGGGGGGGACGACATAATTCAACCCACAACACCCCTCTTATCCCTAGGCAACCACTAACCTACTGTCCATTTATGGATTTACCTATTTCATATAAGTGTAATTATATAATATGTAGTCTTTTCTAACTAGCTTCTCTCAAATAGCATAATGTTTTAAGGTTCATCTATGTCGTAGCATATTGTATCAATACTTCATTTCATTTTATTTCAAATAACATTCCATAGTATGGCCCTGGCTGGGTAGCTCAATTTAAAGCGTCGTCCGTCTGATATGCCAAGGTTGTGGGTTCAATCCCTTGTCAGGACAACCAATCTATATATATAAAAGCCTAAGCAACCATTAGGACCCGACAACTGGATAACCAGACGGTAGCTATGATGCACACTGACCACCAGGGGACAGACGCTCAATGCAGGAGCTGCCCCCCCGGTGGTCAGTGTGCTCCCACAGCCAACCTCCCGTGGCTGGCCTACCTCTTGCAGTCCCTTCCCCTGGGTGGCCGGCCCCTATCGGCCCTATTGGGACTGGACAAGAGGGCCCCAATTGGCCCCAATCACCAGCCAGGCCAAGGGACCCCACCCATGCACGAATTTGTGCACTGGGCCTCTAGTGAGTGTATAAGTGGGTGGAACAACAAATCGATGTTTCTATCTCTCTCTCTGTCTCTCTTTCCCCTTCCTCTCTCTCTAAAATCAATAAATAAAAAAATTTGAAAAGAGATATCTTTATTTAAAAAATTCCATAGTTTAGATATACCACACTTTGTTTATTCATTCATTAGTTGATGGACATTTGAGTTGTTTCCACTCTGGCTGTTATGAATAGTGGCATTGTGAGCATTTATGTACACATTTTTGTGTGTACATATGTTTTTATTTCTCTTGGGTATATACCTAGTAGTGGAATTGTTGGGTTATATCAGTGGTCGGCAAACTGCGGCTCTCGAGCCACATGCGGCTCTTAGGCCCCTTGAGTGTGACTCTTCCACAAAATACCATGTGCGGGCGCACACGTACAGTGCGATTGAAACTTCGTGGCCCATGCGCAGATGTGGGTTTTCGGCCTGGGCAAGTCTATTTTGAAGAAGTGGCGTTAAATGAAGTGGGGGGCTGTTCACTGAGGTCGACCCCTCAGATTGAGGACGTTTTTAGCAAAGGCCAGCTTAGGAGTACCCTAATTAAGTTAATAACAATGTACCTACCTATATAGTTTAAGTTTAAAAAATTTGGCGCTCAAAAGAAATTTCAATCGTACTGTTATATTTGGCTCTGTTGACTAATGAGTTTGCCGACCACTGGGTTATATGGTAACTCTACATTTAACTTTATGAGGACATGACCAACTGTTTTCCAGAGCACCTACACCAGTTTACATCCCTACCAACAGTGGAATATAAAATTCCAATTTCTCCACATCCTTTTGAACACTTGTTATTACCTGTTGTTTTTTAAAAAATATATTTTATTGATTTTTTACAGAGAGGAAGGGAGAGGGATAGAGAGTTAGAAACATTGATGAGAGAGAAACATCGATCAGCTGCCTCCTGCACGCCCCCCACTGGGGACGTGCCCGCAACCAAGGTACATGCCCTTGACCAGAATCAAACCCGGGACCTCTCGGTCCACAGGCCGACGCTCTATCCACTGAGCCAAACTGGTTAGGCTCATTGTGGTTTTGATTTGTATTTCTCTGATTACTAATGATGTTGAACATCTTTTCATGTGCTTATTCCCATATTCTTTTTTTAATCATCATTTTTTCCCATCTTTTTAAAAAATTTATTGTCTAAAGTTTTACATATGTCTCCATTCCCCCCAATTGACCCTATTCCCATGTTCTTTTAATAAATTCCTTCTCTTAAATCAGCCAGAATTTTCTGTTGTGTTTTTGTTGCTTACAACTACAAATCTCTGAATCTATCAGGAAAGTCTCCCTGAGAGTTGCCTGTCCTCTAAATTCATTGTGGGCCTAACAAAGGAGTTCTCTAAGGGTCCTCCTCAAAGGTCCCTGAAGACTCCATGAGTACAGGAGTTTCTTTCACGGAGACCCTCCAAAGTCACTAAGGCCCTAGCATTTACTAACTCATTCAATCTGCGTAAACACTCACTGACTCTCCCTACATCCCGTGCGTGGCTCTGTGCCTGGGGTCCTGCCTTCAAGGAGTTCGTCACCTGCTACAGAAGGCAGACGTGGACATAGTCTGTTATTGCTTGTAGTAATCAGTGCTGCTGCAGAGGAAAACAGAAGGGCTCTCTATCCATAGGAACAGGAGGCCTCTCAGAGATGGAGATAGCAGAGGTAAGTCCCAGAGGATGAGCAGGAGATAGCCAGGTGAAGGGGCGGGGCATGTTGTGGTGCTCAATAAATGTCTCAGCCATCTTGGCAGTGTTTCTCAGTGGTTAGAACATCAGCCTCCCACCCCCACTGCACCAAAGGGTTCCAGGTTTGCTCCCCGCCATCAGTTGGGGTGCGTGCGGGAGGCAACCAGTAGATGTGACTCTCTCACATCAATGTTTCTCTCTCTCTCTCTCTTTTCTCTCGCTACCCCTTCCTCCCTTCCACTCTCTCTAAAAAGCAATTGGAAAAAAAATTCTCAGGTGAGGATTAACAAAAAAAAAAAAAAAAAAAAAAACCAAAAATGTCTTTTTTACATCAATGTTTCTCTCTCTCTCTCTCTTTTCTCTCGCTACCCCTTCCTCCCTTCCACTCTCTCTAAAAAGCAATTGGAAAAAAAAATTCTCAGGTGAGGATTAACAAAAAAAAAAAAAAAAGAAAAAACCACAAATGTCTATGTCTTAGAGGAAAGAGGAACAGCTTTGTATTACTGAGAATATACATTTAATTCCTATAATGATGATCTCACATGACCTAAATAGATCTTTTTTTAAAAAAAAATAGATCTTCTTTAACAGTTCAAGTGTAAGCAGTCCAAATAGGAGTATAAATTATCTATTTCTGCATAAAAAGCTATCCCAAAACTAGTAGCCTGAAACAATAGACATCATCTCACGTATTTTCAGTGGTTAAGAATTTGAAAGTGGCATAACTAAGAATTCTGGCTTAAGGTTCTCATGAGGTTGTAGACAAGACGTCAGCCAGAGTTGCAGTCATCTGCAGGACTTGACAGGAAGCTTGGTTGTTGGCAGGAGGGCTCAGTTCCTCATGATGTGAATCTGTTCTCATGACATGGAAGCCGGCTTCCACCAGAACAAGTGATTCAGGAAAGAGCAAGGCTGAAGCCACAAAGCTTTTTCTTACCTAACTTCAGAAGTCACACTCTGTCAGGGGTGTGAATATCAGGAGGTAAAAATTACTGGGGGACATCTTGAAGGATGGCTAACATAATCTGCTTCTTGACCCCAAGTCAAAATACCCTCCTCCACCCCCAAGTCCCTCAGAAATCTCATCTCATTACAGCACCAACTTGAAATCCAGAATTTTATTATTTCAGCCGAGTTTAGATGCACATGAACCTCCTGGGGTACAGTTCCTTCAGTAATCTCATCAAGTATCGTTGTGCTTTATCTGAACATCTGCAAATGAGTGACCCCCCCCAACATACCATGGTAGCGCGGGCCTAGAATAACCACTATAAACCCTCTTACGCACAGAGGGAGGAAACAGGAGTCACTGGTCCATAGCAATTCTGAAATCAAGCAGGGCACATATTGATTCTGAAATTGAGCAGTTCCATGACTCAGCCCCTGCTTGGGAATACTTTTCTGTGAGTATTGCTTCTGCCTCCGAGTCATCCTTCCTTTTTCATGAAAGGTAGCCAATGTTTGCTGCAGCTGTGTAGTTTTTTCAGTCAATTTTCTGGTTAAGTTTAGGAGTCTAAAGTCTTCTTTTTATTTTATATTGTCTCTGTCCTTTTCAAATGTAGGTATTTGAGTTTGTGACACATGGTTTAGACAAAAAGATCATGTAGGGAAAAACAAAATCTGGGAACGTCCAGGAGTTCAGTATGACAGCACATAGGGAATATTTATTGATATTCTGGGGTATAAATGTAAGTCTAACCAAATTTCAAAGAACTGAAATTATCTAGAGATCTCAATAATCACTATTGGATTATACTAGTAATAAAAAAACAAAAAGAAAACTAGAAATATCCTACATTTTTTTGAAAATTGAATAACACACTATTAAATAATCCATGCATTTAAACAACAACAACAACACAATAGTCCTGGCTGGTGTGGCTCAGTTGGTTGGAGTGCTGTCCTGTACACAGGAAGGTGGTAGTTCGATTCCTGGTCAGGGCATGTGCCCAGGTTGCAGGTTCGATCCCAATCAGGGTGCATGGTGTGTGTGTGTGTGTGTGTGCGTGTGTGTGTGTGTGTGTGTGTTTCTCTCGCACATCAATGTTTATCCTTCTCTCTCCCTCCCTCCAGCTCTCTCAGATAAAAAAACACCGACTATAGACATTGGAAAATATTTTAATTAAATGAAAATAAAAATAAAATATGTCAAAATTTGTGGAATGCAGCTAAAGCCATGCTTAAAGTGAAATTTATGGCTTTAAATGTATATATTAGAAAGGAAAATGGCTGAAATTCAATTATCTAAATATCAACCTCAAGGAGTTAGGAAAAAACATCCAGAAATTAAATCCAAATAAAGTTAAGGAAGAAAAACAATAGAATCTATCTATCTATCTATCTATCTATCCATCTCTATATCTATATCTATATCTATATCTATATCTATATCTATAGATATATAGATATGCAATTTAGGTCGGGACGTCGTAATGGGTCACCACCCGACAGGAGGAGGTTGTTCGTGCAGGTGAGGCCCAGAGCAGAGATGGAGACAGAGACAGGGGGCCGGTCTGCAGACTCCGTGGTGGAGCACAGCCCCGGAGAGGAGACAGCGGGGCCCGCCTCACGGAGAAGCAGCGCGGCTCCCTCCTGCCTCCTGTGGAATCAGCATGGGTCCCTCCCGGCTCTCGTGGAAGCAGCATGGCTCCCACGGAAGAAGCGGGCAGCCTACTGCGCCCGATATTGCGCAAGGGGCTACTAGTAAGTTAATAAAATAGAAAACAAAGATATGAAAGAGTGATCAAAAGAACCAATTAAGCTACTAACATTAATAAACTTCTGGCAAGTCTGATGAAGTTAAAAAAGGGGAGACACAGTATCACTTCAGAAATGAGGAGAACCATCACTACAGATCCAATATTCCTCAAAAAGGTAATGAAAGGATATTATGAATAATTACATTCCAACAAACTTGAAAATTCAGTGAAAAGATGAAATGGACACATTTCTAGAAAAATGCAGCCTACTAAAACTGACACAAAAAGAAACAGAAAAACTGCGCAGTCCTGTTTCTATTAAAGAAATTGATATTTTTTATTAAAAAAAATTTCCTCACAAAGAAAACTCCAGGTTCAGTTGCTTCCAGTGAATAAAAAAAGTGGAACTACTTCTCAACTTACTTTATGTGACCAGCAATTCCTAGATACAAAAGCTTAACAAGGACATTATAAGGAAGGGTAATTATAGGCCAAACAAAGATGCAAAAATTCTAAAAAAAAAAAAATTAAAAAAATCAGCCAACCAAATCCAAAGACCTATAAATAGTATATTACTATACAACCAAGTTGTGTTTATTCCAGAAATACAAGGTTGATTAGATATTTGAAAATTAATCAACATTATTTACCTTACTTACAGAATAATGTTTTTTAAAAATCATAGGATTGCCCTGACCAGTTTGGCTCAGTGGATAGAGCGTCAGCCTGCAGACTGAAGGGTCCCAGGTTCGATTCTGGTCAAGGGCATGTACCTTGGTGCGGGCACATCCCCAGTGGGAGTTGTGCAGAAGGCAGCTGATCGATGTTTCTCTCTCATCAATGTTTCTAACTCTCTATCCCTCTCCCTTCCTCTCTGTAAAAAATCAATAAAATATATTTTAAAAAAAATAAAAAATCATAGGATTATCTCAAGAGATGTAGAAAAATCATTTAATAAAAGTCCCCACTCATTTATGATAAAATCCTTTTCAAACTAAATAGAAGGGAACTTTCTTTATCTGAAAAAGAGCATGCACAAACACACACACACACACACACACACACACACACAAACAAAACAAAAAAACCACCAACAACCCATGTCCAGCATCATTTTTTACTGGTGAAATATAAAAATAGGGTTCTCATTATCACCACTTCTATTCAAGATTGTACTAGAGGTCCTCACCAGTGAAATAACAAGAAAAAATGTAAGATTAGAAAAAAGAAGTAAAAGTGCCATTATATGAGGACAGGGGCTTGGCCTGATTCTTCTGCCATGGCCTGATACAGAGTAGGTGCTTGGTGGCTAACTGCTGAGTGGACAGATGGAGCAATGGATGGACAAAGAGAATGTTAAGTAGTGAGGCCCCAAGGCAGGGGCCTTCACTACATGGGCACTGACCATTACATAATCAACAGAAAAAATAAAACTATGGCAGTAAAATTGCACACAGTGAAATTTTTTATTGATGAAAAATTGATGGAAGAATCAGAGAAATATTCTTGGTAAAATGTAGATCAGCAAAGATTTGGCCTGCTTCCATTTCTATTTTCTCTCTAGGAGCTTCAGCAGAGAAGTCAGGATATTTGGTCTCCTGTTTTGACCCTAAGGATGATTTTGTCTTGTGAATACAGATTTTTAGATGGAATTATACCAGATTGATTACTTTTCACTGCATTGAGAAAATATTTCCCAGAACAAATGCCATTGAATCAGTTCAATAACTTTGATTTTCTACATAGCCTATTAAATCTATTTCCAGCTTATCCATTTTCATTAAAATTGAGCTACAATTATTTTCACCTGAAAAATAACCTTCTGTATAAATTTTATTATGATGATTTGAATTATCAGTCAATTATAAAAATCCATATCACAGCCCTGACCAGTTTTGTTCAGTGGCTAGAGCGTCAGCCTGTGGACTGAAGAGTCCCAGGTTCGATTCTGGTCAAGGGCATGTACCTTGGTTGTGGGCACATCCCCAGTGGGGGGCGTGCAGGAGGCAGGTGATCGATGTTTCTCTCTCATCGATGTTTCTAACTCTCTATCCCTCCCCCTTCCTCTCTGTAAAAAATCAATAAAATATATTTTTTAAAAAATCCATATCACAGTTTAATAATTAAAGCTTCTATCATTATAAGTTATCTTTTATGGTTGTTATTTCTATGTCCTATCAAGCCCACTTTTCCTGGGACAAATTTTACGAATCTACATTTTGTCTAAAAGATTTGTTTTATTTTTCCATCAATTTTTAGTCAATAAGTAATTTCATTGTGTACAATTTAGCTGTTTTCAGTTTAATTTTTTCTTTTGATTATGTAGTGGGTATGAATCTTACTCCACAAATTTAGGGCAGTAAGAAATGGCATATTACTTTACTGAATTTAAATCAAATTAAGTCCAGCTTACGTCCTGGTAATTATTTGGGATCCTTCCCTTGCAAAGGATCTGGGGTATTATGTAGAAAAAAATATTTGGGGAGTTCCCTTTTATGCTTAGTAGATACCTATGTACTTCTGTGTACCATATCCTACTCCTCTTCACTTCCAGAGAACAAGCCACACGCGTGTCCAAGCCCCAAACCCTATAACAGAGGTTCTCAACCTGTGGGTCGCGACCCCTTTGGGGGGTCGAACGACCCTTTCACAGGGGTCACCCAAGACCATCGGAAAACACATATATAATTACATATTGTTTTTGTGATTAATCTCTATGCTTTAATTATGTTCAATTTGTAACAATGAAAATACATCCTGCATATCAGATATTTACATTACGATTCATAACAGTAGCAAAATTACAGTTATGAAGTAGCAACGAAAATAATTTTATGGTTGGGAGTCACCACAACTTGAGGAACTGTATTAAGGGTCGCGGCATTAGGAAGGTTGAGAGCCACTGCTCTATAATGAATGTTTCCAATTGAGGACATGGCAGTAAAGTAAGAAGAAACGATTTTCCCCAATGTTGCAGCCTCTAAGTGACTGAGCTGGGATATGAGTCCCGATCTGGCTTCCTCATGTCTGTGTACTTTGTATGACACTGAAGTTCTTCACACTGATTTGAAGTAGGAGCCATCCCAGGAGACAGGGTAAGAACTAAGAATGTGATACGTGTTAAAAAGAGAAAAGGCACAGATTTAAAGACAATGGATGTTAACACTAATTTTCCAGAGCTGCTATTAGGGATGACAAATGAAATGGAACCGATAAACATTTTCTGAAATAGGCTCCTTTGAATCTGTTTGGAGGACTTAAAATATTTGCTAATGACTTAATTTCTTGGGTTTCCAGCTTAATTGCTGTATTAGTTTCCTGGGGCTACCTTAACAAATTGCTACAAACTGGGTGGCTTCATACAATAGTAATTTGTTCTTTCCCAGTCGTGGAGGCCAGAAATCTGAAATGAAGGTATTGGCAAGATTGGTTCCTTCTGGAGGCTCTGAAAGAGAATCCCTCCATTTCTCTCTCCTAGAGCAGTGGTTCTCAACCTTCTGGCCCTTTAAATACAGTTCCTCATGTTGTGACCCAACCATAAAATTATTTTCGTTGCTACTTCATAACTGTAATGTTGCTACTGTTATGAGTCGTAATGTAAATATCTGATATGCAGGATGGTCTTAGGCGACCCCTGTGAAAGGGTCGTTCGACCGCCAAAGGGGTCGCGACCCACAGGTTGAGAACGGCTGTACCTAGAGAATACTGGTAATCTTTGATGTTCTTTGGCTTGGGGTACATGATTACTTTCTGCTTTTCTCTTCCCACATGGCCTTCCCCTTGGTGTCTCTTTGTCTCAAATCCTCCTCTTTCTTCTCTTATGAAGACATCCCTCATTGGATATAGGGCCCACCTAAATCCAGGATTGAAGTCATCCTGAGATTCTTAACTGCTAAGATCCTACTTCCAAATAAGTTCACATTCACAGGTATAGGTGTTAGAACTTGGACACACAGGCATAGCCCGGATATATTGAGGGCATGCCATCACAATAAAGTTAGTTGTAATCTTTTTGCTGGTGGAGGGTCTTGCCTTCAATTTGTAAAAATGCAACATCTGTGGAATACAGTAAAGTGAAGGGCAATAAAATGAGGTATGCCTGTATCTTTCTGGGGGACACAATTCAACCCACTATATTTGGTATGTGTGTTTTTTTTTAAGTTTATGAACTTGAGCAGCATAATTTATATAAAGGATCCTCCTAACAACAAACTTCTCTCTCAATTATCTTCTGACCTTTGTTAGTAACAACCTTCACGTCTGTCAGCTCTTATAGCACGAAAAGCATCTGATACCCTAATGAACTCTTTCATCTGCCTTGGGAGTTCGGCAAGGTCAGTCAATTATGGATAAGGAAACAGGTACAGGAGAAGAACTGACTTGACTGAGGACACCCAATCCCAACTGAGATTGGATTTGAACCTAGGACGCAAGGCTCTTTCCTGCTGCTGCTGTATGGGAGCTTAGGTAGCTGTAATCAGTTCATGCTGATTTGTGATTTCCTTTTGCTCTTTACTTAATGTTTGTTTTTCCCATGTGACTTAAAATTTTTTTCAGATTTATTGGGGGCATTTTCCTTGTCATTTTAATTGACAAGGAATGTAATTGACAAGTATATGTAGTCTGTATACTTGTCATGTTAATTGATTGATTCATTAACTTAACCTCCATTTACTAAAACCTTACACGGTGAGAATCTCTGGGCTGAACTGAGTGCTGGCCACAGAGATGAACCAATTCACCTTTGTCCTTGTCCTTGAGGGCAGTACATAGACAATTAACGTGATAGTGTGAGCAGGCGGTGGGAGCTAAGTGGGTTCCTAACCTAAGCAGGGGTCCGGAGAGGCTCCCTGGTGACTGATTTAGGTCTTAAAGGATAGGCACGATGCAATCTTCTCCTTTGAATGTTGGTTATTAGAATTAAGTATTAGGCTGGGCTTTGGATACCCATCTATCAAATGCTAGTGGTGTGTTACTAGTTTTCTAGCACTCCTGTCAAGCTAGCATAGCAGGTTTAGTTAACAGCCTTCATCACAAATGGCAGTAATGTCCATTGGACCAGTGTTGGAAAATTCTTTACAAAGCATTTCACACTCCTTGTATCATTTGCTGTTATAGAAAGCTCTTTGAGAATGCTTTGTTTACATGCAAATATTTCTTTTATTTCATAGGTTAGCTAAACTTAAATATTATAATTAAATTTTCCAACAAGATTATAGCAAAAGCTTAAAAATTAAATTAGGTAACTCTGGAACTTAGAATTATTCAAATTGCACTGAGAATTAAACCGGGGTCTGGTTTCTGATCCTAACTTGGCCAATCTTTTCCTCTCTCTGGGTCTCAATTTCCTCTACTATAAAAGGGTCATGTGAAGGACGTTTAGGCTGAAGGGTTAAATGAGATAATGGATCTTAGACACCAGCACAGCACCTGGCTCATTAAAGATCGGTTCTCCTAACATGGTCTCTGTTGTCCATTTCCCTGCAATTCTTAAAGTAATACTCCAGCCCACACTTGTGCCAAGGCTCTAAAGAGATGCTTTGAGAGAGAGCATTCAAAGCCAGCTCATTAACATAGCTGCGATAAAACTATCTCACAGTCCTCGTTAATCAGATAATAACAGGCAGAGGTTAGTGTTTTGTCACTGTCATTTTGCCCCGGAGTTTGTTTCAGTTGGGTTGCAGAAAAAAACTGGGTGTGGTAGCAATAATCAATACAAAATAATATTGACAATGGCTAAAACTGCACGTGGCAAAAATTTATTATGGATGGAAAAGCAAACTGAATGATCCTCTCTTTGTTGATGGCATTGAACATTGCAAAGTTGACCCCTGGGGAAATTCCACTTGGTAGAAATAATCAACACAAAATAAAACTGACAATGGCTCAAATTGCTCCCAGGAAAAGGTGGAGATGGTGGAAATAATGACTAGAAATTTCATAATGGCTGAAGTGATAATCAGTAAAAATTGGTAAAGGTAGCTATTTGATTAATCAAATCTTTTTTGTAAAAGTGAGAGAAAAGCATATATTTTGATGAAAATTCAATATAGAAAAATCTAGCCCAGCTGGCATGGCTTAGTGGTTGAGCATCAACCTATGAACCAGGAGGTCATGGTTTGATTCCCAGTCAGGGCATATACTTGGTTGCAGGCTTGATCCCCAGTGTGGGATGTGCAGGAGGCAGCCAATCAATGATTCTTTCTTATCATAGACCAGAGGCCCAATGCATGAAATTCGTGCAAGGGGCTCGGCCCCTCCCCAACACCCCTCTCTCCCCTGCCTCTGCCTCCACCGCCTCCACCGTCCCCACAGCACGCAGCCCGGGCTTTGTCTGAAGGATGTCTGGTCTAATTAGCATATTACGCTTTTATTATTATAGATATTTCTCTCTTTCTTTCTCTCCCTTCCTCTCTGAAATCAATAAAAATATAAAAATAAATAAAATAAAAATCTAGAAAAGTTAGAAATTGTTTGTTTGATGAAATAATTGAATTGATACCCCTCCCCTGGGAAATGACCTTTAGGCCACTTCACAACGGATATCCCCTTTTGCTTAGACCACATTCCACTTGCTAAGACCGTATCCCACATGCTAAGACCATTATCTCTCCCCTGGATCCTCCCAGGATCCGGACCAGCGCAGAGAATTCTCCGCCCAGAAAAAGCCCGCCTAGAGTCCTTTAAGAACTTCTGACTCCTGTCTTTGGGTGCTGGTGCCATTTTGGGGCTTAGCCCATCTGGTATCCAGATGACCTAATAAATTCATAATCCCTCACCACTCTGGCCTTGTGCATTCCTCCTTCGGCGACCCTAACATGTGCTTTATAGAAAATTTATCAAGGCATTAAATTGGCTTAATAGAGTTAATTCTTTAAATACTTTAATAAATTCATTAATATGTCTTTGGGTGCCGGTGCCATTTTGGGGCTAAGCCCATCTGGTATCCAGATGACCTAATAAATTCATAATCCCTCACCACTCTGGCCTTGTGCATTCCTCCTTCGGCGACCCTAACATGTGCTTTATAGAAAATTTATCAAGGCATTAAATTGGCTTAATAGAGTTAATTCTTTAAATACTTTAATAAATTCATTAATAATAATTCTGAGTAAAGAGTATATATGCCAAGACTTGGCAGGGATTTGGAGAGATAATTCTCAAATTAGATGAAGGGTTTGGACTATAAATGGCACTTTACAATAGTCAATATACTTTCATACATATTGTTTTATTGGATTCTTCTAATAATCTTATGAGGTGACAGGGTAGGAATTATTCTTTCCATTTACAGATATAAACACTGGGGTTCAGAAAAGGATTTACTAAAGGTCACCGGGCATGCTCATGGCAAAGTCTAATTCAGGATCTGATTCCCAGACTCCTAGTCCAGTAAGCTTCCGAATACTGATTCCCCTAACTCAAAAAAACCTTCACTCACCGGACAGAGCAGATGTCTTCTAATTTTCATCACCCAGCCCCCACTTTCTGCCATTTGGAGAAGTAGGGAAGAGGAGGAGGAGGAGTGAAAAGGGTTTAGAAGAGAGGATGGCCAAAGCAATTCAGAGAGGGGAAAGGACATAGTTAACACGTCCCAGGCACTTTCCTTACTATTCTAAGGGAACAGTTGAATAGGATGTTTTTTGGGGGTGGTGGTGGAATTTTAAGGCTGGGAGAATAGGATGAAAAATGAGATACAAAGTTTGAAAAAAGACAGTGCCTGATATTATTTTGGGAAAGTGATTCCTAAGGGACAGGGGTATAACTAGATTTAGGTGGGGTGAAGCTGATGGATTGGCTGTGGCAGGACTGTTCAACTCTGACCTAGGCAACATGGGCTTTCTCTGGTAGGCCTGCCGTTCTCCTGTGGGCTGGCTAGTGGAGCGCAAATGTTCTGGGTATTTCTTGTACAACACTGCAGAATAATGACATGAAATCTAAAATACTGTAATTGAATACAAGACTTATGCTAAATCAGAGATTATCTGACACCACATTTTATATTCTAGGAGAACCGGACATAGAAAGAAAAGAAGTGTTTTAAGAGTAAGACATTTATTCAGTCTATAGAGAATGCTTTAAGTAGAGCTTTGTAGAGCCTTTACAATAACTGTTCCTCCGGCCTCACTCCCTCTCCCCACAGTGGTCTCTGGGCCACAGATGAGAAATCGCGGCTCTAAGCATTCAGATGTAAGGAAAAGCAGTGTGCCTAAAACATGTCCTAGGGAAGGCAGGATTTTGTCCCGAGCTTTAAGATTCAGTAGGAGATTAGGGTTCAGAAAGACCAGAAGCAGAAAAACTTTGAGAAGAGACAACGAAAATTGAGAAAATCCTCCCTGCTAATGTAATGTTCTTTTATGATTTTAAGTGAACACCATTACTTGTTTTAATAGTAGTGTTGAGCTCCCAGAAAAACCAGACAGGCCTCGTCCTAGAGCACCACTGAGGGCAATAGGAAACCACGAAAAGCTTTTAGGCAGCAAAGATATGGTTGTTGGGTATGGAAATTGTATTTTTGGAAATAGTCTTACAGCTTAAAAAATGGTATTCCTTTTCCACATTCAGGCAATATGAAAATTAAAATTACTTAAAATCTGACACCCTTTCCTCCAAGATAATCACTGGTATTTTTGGGGAACCTCTTTCTTGAAATCTTTCTATGATTATAGAATATTGTCTCAAACTTCCTATCAGTTGGAACATGCTGTTGTGTAACCCATTTTTCCCCTCGAGAATAAAATGTGAATGGCTTCTCATGCCAACACATAGATTTTAAATGGCTGCTTAGCACTGCATTGTTTGTATATACCATTCAATCAGCCCCCGTGGATGAACATGTGCGTTTCCCCGCTATCACCGACAATATTCTATAACAACCTCTTGCATTCCTTGTTTTTCCAAATTTTCCGCTGGCCTTTTTGAGGTTAATTTTAAAAAGTAATAGCGCTGGGTCAAGAATCCTGTCCTTTTCACATTAGGACTCGAGTTTCGTCCTTGGGTTTACAGGGAGGCCGGGAGGAAGCGGCTGCCTGGGTTTTGTGAGACAGTGGCCGCGGGGACGGCGAGAGCGCAGTCTCCCCGGTGACCTCATCCACTCAGGCCTGTCCTCCGCCGGCCGGCGCATTCCTTTCCTTTTTCCTCTCCTTCCCCTCCTTTTCTTAACATGGAGGCAGGACTGGGAACTGCGTTTGCCAGCATTTCGGAGGGACCGGAGAAGGAAGGCTGGAGGCAGTGGCGCATGCTGGAAGATGTAGTCCAGCGGGCAAGACGGCGGCGTGTGTGCGCGCGTGCGCGTTTGTGAGTGCGCGCGCCTAAAGAAGTTGGAGATACTGAGAACATCGCCACCCGGGGACGGGGCCGCGGGGCGCTCCAACTACTCTCGCCTGCGGCCTCTGAGTCTACAAAAGCCGCCGCCCGGAGAAGGAAGGCTGGAGGCAGTGGCGCATGCTGGAAGATGTAGTCCAGCGGGCAAGACGGCGGCGTGTGTGTGCGCGCGCGTGCGCGTTTGTGTGTGTGTGTGTGTGCGCGCGCGTTTGTGAGTGCGCGCGCCTAAAGAAGTTGGAGATACTGAGAACATCGCCACCCGGGGACGGGGCCGCGGGGCGCTCCAACTACTCTCGCCTGCGGCCTCTGAGTCTACAAAAGCCGCCGCTGATGCTGGGCTTTATCCCATTGTGCAGGACCC
>NW_005359225.1:3592746-3610368 GCF_000412655.1 Myotis brandtii
TTTTTGTGGTCTTTTTTGGGGGGGGGGCGACAGGGGAAGAGGACTTTGAGTGGGGAATAGCTGGACCCGGAACCCCGGAGCGTGGGGCTGGGGTGGAATCTGGGGTGGTTTGGGGCGAGCTGGATGATGAGACCGGAGCGGGGTGGCTTTTCGTGGGGGAGGGGACCGGAGGAGGGGGATGGATTTGGGATCCGAGCAATTGACAGTTTGGGATCCGAGCTGGAGTGCGGGGTGGGGGGTCCTGGCAAGAGCGTGGGATGGCAGGGTGGGCGAGGACCCTCGCGGGGTGTTCGTGCGGGCGGGCGGAATTCGGGGTGGACCCCGGGCAGGCCGAGAGGGGTGGGGGGGGCTGGGGGGGGGGGGCTTGGCACGGGTTGAGACCTGGGCTTGAAGTCGGCGTTTGCCATCTAGGGGTGATGGAATTTGTGGAGACTTAATGAATGGCGTGGGTTCGGAGAGCAGAGGAGGCAGAATTTGGGGTTTTCCTGGGGAATGTTTATGGAGGTTGCAGCAGGAGCTGGTGGGGATAGGACTTTCAATGAGGGGAGTGTGCGGGTGAGCTGGCAGGAGGGGGTTCCGTTAGAAATGAGGCCCCCAATGGGCGGGCCGGGATTGACATTGGGCGGGGGCACCGCGGGCTGGGATTTAGGGTGAGCTTAGAACCACCGGAAGGGGCATTGGTGGGGGCTCTTCGGGTGCAGGGTCGAGGCAGAGGGCACCGCAGACGCTGCTGAGCCGGATGGACTCCTTGAAAGAACAGGGGCAGGTGGTGAGCGAGGTTGGGGGATGGTCCCTTGAAGAACGTGTCCCTTGGTCAAGGTGGCCGAGGGATGGTCTGAGATGAGCTGGCGGGACAGGAGAGGGGGCTGTGAGGGTGCGGTGGCGGAGGGGTTCCTTAGGGAGTGGAGGCACGGGGTTGGCGTGGATGGGGCAGAGCGGAGGGAGAGGGGCAGTGAACGGTGCTGGAAAGAGGTGGGTTGGATGAAAAGGCAGGATTCGGACGTCCTCCCAGCGACAGAAGAGGGTTAAGGGTTGGACTTACATGGACAGCTTTGGAGGCTGTGGTTTGGAGAGAGACAGTCATCAGAGGGGACTTTGTAGGGGAGAGAGAAGGCACATTAAAGATTCTCTTTCCTGGAAGACGTCTTAAGCTGTTAAATCTTTTTATTTTTATTTTTTTCATTTATGTTGGTATCATATTTGGAAGTAAATCGGCCCAAAGGGTGAAGTTGAGAGGGGCTTCGGTTAGGGTAGAATTAAGAGGGCGAGAGTGTGTCCTATTACAGGCATACACCTTGGAGATGGTGCAGTTCGGATCCAGACCTCTGTGATAAACGAGAATTGCAATCAAGCGAGTTGCGGTCTTATTGCTGGTGGAAGGTGTTGCCTTAAATTTGTAAAAACTGCAACACCTGTGAATGGCAATAAAGCAAAGTGCAGTAAAATGAGGTATATCTGTGTTCATATAACAAGAAGGTTAGGAGAAAAAACCCAATCCCAAATAAAAGGTGGAGAAGATAAAGATGGAATGTGACAGGTATCTTTCTATAAGATGTCTCTGCTGTCTCCTCTCCGCCCTCCCCCATGGTGCATTAAAAATTAGTCCTGGAATTTGGAATTAAATAGATTTGATGGGCTTGAGGTAGCATTCTTTGCTTGAGAACTGGTGAATGAGATTGAAAAATATGAGGCTGAATTTATTTCCCAGTCAGGGAGCGTGCATGTATGCAGAAAGAGCTTAGGCCTTTTTTTCTTCTTAAAATTGATTGCTTGAAGACTCCATTTATTGGTGTCCTGGTTTGCAAGGCAATTAGGCCCATCATTGTATTGCAGGCTAATAATCCTGAGATGAATCTTGGCACCACTGCTTTATGTAAACAGAGAGGACAGAAAATATGGAAATGTCATAAATATTCATTGGTAAGATGGTTTGGTATTAATGGAGTTTTTCATTTGATTCTCTTCTGACATTACTTGATAAGATTTATAATAATTGGACTATATTTCTATAGATTGAATTTTCTTCTGAAGGAATTCAGGTGGTAAGAATTCTATCAGATATGGATAAATCATGTGGAATTTTATTTTATTTTTTAGGGGATGGCTTTGATGTAGACACATTACAATAACTACAGAAACAATATCTCCAATTTTATTTAAAGCTTAATAGTATGTTTATTTTCATGGCAGAATGGTGATGCTGGGAAGTAGAGAGGGATGTGCATGGAAGGAACATCTTTAGGGAAACAGTTTTCTGGGCTTAATTGCATCAACTATGATATGTTTAAAGAAGTGGCTGTTGATTTTAGAGCTCAAACTGAGAAAAAAATGGGGAGGGATGTAAAAAGACTAAAATTGGCACCAACGAATCAAAATCATTCTTTTTTGTTTAAGCCTCAGAGTTCGGCTCACAAGCGAATCATTTTCCTTGCCTTTCACAGTTGAGCATATTAAAATACCCAATATTTAGAATGCTTTTCTTTTCTTTTTTTTTCTGTAGTTCCATAATGGGTAGAATGATGGAAGGTTAGATTTAATCCTTAGAATGAAAGTGTTTGTTTGTTTTTTAATGAGGAAGCTTTATTACAATAAAAATCAGGTTTGAGCAATTACCTGCTCATTTGATGAGAGTGTAATTGAATTAATGCAATCTTTTCTCATAAGTTCACTTTGGGATACTGACATTGCTTTTGTGGATCTGTGAGCTTGATGTAGAGGTGGGATATTTATAAAGCCCTAGCTTTTGAAAGCTCTAAATGAAAAGTAATCACCTGGGAGAAATATCTTGGTGGATTACCATCCCCTTCCCCCAACTGTGGTCACCTGTGCTATAGAAATGTATGTAAAGTGTTTAGTATCTTTACCTCATTTTGTTAATCTTCACCTGAGGATATTTCCCCCCCCCGCCACCCCACCCCCATTGCTTTTCAGAGAGAGTGGATAGGAAGTAGGGAGGGGAGAGAGAGAAAGAGAGAGACACATGGACTGGTTGCCTCCCGCACAAGACCCTTGGGTGCACAGACCAATGCTCTTACTACTGAGCAACACCGGCCAGGGCTCTTTACCTCATTTGGTTCTTCCAGTATTCTGGTGTGAAGGGGAGAGCAGAAGGAGGTATTAATAGACAGGTACTTTGGTAGAATGAGTAGCCTGTAAATTTAGGGGTCAAGAGTCCTGGGTTCAAATCCCCATTCTAGAATTTGATAGCTGAGTGATTTCAGTAGTCATTAAAAAACTTTCATACTTAGTGGTAAAGGTTATACAACATTGTGAATATACTTACTTCTACTGAATTGTACACTCAAATATGGTTAAAATGTTTTTTTTAAAAAATATATTTTATTGATTTTTTTACAGAGAGGAAGGGAGAGGGATAGAGAGTTAGAAACATCGATCAGCTGCCTCCTGCACACCCCCTCCTGGGGATGTGCCTGCAACCAAGGTACATGCCCTTGACCGGAATCGAACCCAGGACCCTTCAGTCCTCAGGCCAACGCTCTATCCACTGAGCCAAACCGGTCAGGGCGGTTAAAATGGTTTTTAAAAAAACTTTCATACTTCATAAAGCTGTCAAGGGGAACAAATCAGTTCATGTCCTGAAATAACTTTATGTCCTGAAAACACTGTGTATATATGAAATATTTGCTCAGTATTTACTTATTGCCTGCTAAGTGCCAGGGGAAATGAAAATGAACAAAAAACAGCTTTCAGTGTAGTGGGAGAGACAGACGATTTAAATATAGTGGGAGAAGTGAGGCAAAACTAATGTCGTGAAGAGTGTGGATTCTGAGGTCTATCCACCATTTATTAGTTGTATGACCTTGGGCACAATGGTCTCATCTGTAAAGTAGGCACGAGAGACCTAATCTCATAAAGTTTTTTTTTTGACGATTGAACAGAATAATCTATGTGTAGCATTTAACACAGTGTGTTATATAGTACACATTAAAAAATATTAGTAATTGCCATTATTAGATAGGAAGACTAGAATGTGAATAGCCTTGTATGTCCTCACATTGAGTTCTTAGTATTATGTTCTATTTATTAAGGAAGTATTACTTGGTATTATCATTTCATTCATAGTTCACCTACATGTTTGCATGTTTGTACTGTAGTCTAGGAACTTGAAACAGTAAAGTGCTAAACATATGATAGCTGTTAGCTTCTTCATGGAGAAAAAACTCCTCTGAGAGGTTAAATGACTTGCTTAAGGTTATAGTCAGCAAGTGGAAGAGTCTGGGTTACATTCCCCAAATTCTGATTCTTTAGCCCTGTTTAGTTTTCTTTTTTAAATCGTGAAACAAGCCATATGTATAAAAGTGCATATAACATACATTTTCAACTTAACGAATGATAAATTGAAGGCCTGTTTTTGTTACCAGCTTAACAAAAGGGAGATTCCTAGTACCTTTAAAGCCTCTTGCAATTCCCTGCCTGATGGAGTCTCCCTCTCTCTTCTCCCTCAGAAGTAACTAGTTTCCTGAATTTTGTGTAAACTATTCCCTGCTTTTCTTTATAGTTTTACCAAATACATGTCATAAAAAATATATTTTTTACCTTAGCATTTTTCTGTAAATAGAATTATAGTGTAAATATTCTTTTGTGACTTGCTTTATTCTTGTTATTTTTTTAACTTTAAAAGAACTTTATTTCTTCCATTATTAAAATAACATATGCTCATGGTAGAAATTAGAAATTACAAAAAAGTAAAAGGGAGCAAAATTATTGTCTGTAATCCCATTACCCAGCAACAATTTTTAATCCAGATGGTAAGAGGAAGCCAGTTTGCATTTATGGATGATTAGGTTATCCAGGTATGGATCAGTCATACTTGGAAATAGGAATTGGAGGGAGTAGTAGCAGCCTTTGTGAGCTGTGAAAGAGCAGGAGTTCTCATTGGCAGGAGTTCTTTATTTGCTAGAGACTAATTCTTTGTTATACCATTTTAGAGTTTCACATCATGTTTTCATAAGTCTTTTGGTCAGAATTTTTGTGCATCTTTCTTTTTGCAGAAAAATAGTCTGGTACATTGATTATTGCCTGATTGTGCAGGAGGGTCTGTTATCTGCTGTACAGAGTACCATGAATAGGATACATAGTATACATATCAGTTACACATATCAGAAGCTTGGCAACCTAAACACCAAGAATTTCTTTTGTCGAAGACAGTGGTTTTCAACGTTCCTAATGTTGTGGTGACCCCAATCATAAAATTATTCTCGTTGCTACTTCATAACTGTAATTTTGCTACTGTTATGAATCGTAATGTAAATATCTGATATGCAGGATGTATTTTCATTGTTACAAATTGAACATAATTAAAGCATAGTGATTAATCACAAAACAATATGTAATTATATATTCAATATGTGTTTTCCGATGGTCTTAGGCGACCCCTATGAAAGGGTCGTTCGACTCCCAAAGGGGTCGCGACCCAAAGGTTGAGAACCGCTGGTCTAAGAGATTTGAAATCCAAATTCATTATCTGTTGGAGCTTCAGTTTACTTATCTGTAAAATCAGGCTCAGATGAGATAAATGTGAAAATACATCTTAAACTGTAAAGGACTATATAAATGGTAGTTGGGTTTTTTCCCCCTCCTACTTTACAAAACAAATGAGGAGGGCACCCCACACAAAGGTAAGAAGCCTGACATATTTGGTTTATTGCCTTTCTAAAGGGTTTTGCCAGTGGAGGAGGGAGTACATGGTCAGTTCACAGTTTCTCCCTTGAAACTTGAAGATTGTTGGATATAGTGGGATGGAGAAGGTGCTAAAGGACTTTCTCCTAAGGAGTTTATGGGACCTGTTTCCACATTAATTGTATTGACTAGCTCAAAATGAAGCTATTGAAGTGGAGAATGCAGTATTTAAACAAATATAGTCATTTCCTTGTTAGTTTTTTTTTTTTTACCTGTACCTTATTACAGAGACAGAGTAAAGTGAGATAAAATATTTGTGCATATGTAGAAGGAAGATAATACTCCATTTTTGGGTTGTTGTGTGGATTAAAGAGACAAGAACAAAGAACCTGGAACATTGACTGGTGCATACATTGTTTGTACTTAATATGGTAGTTACAATTATTATTTTTATTTTACTTATAAATTGTTTAGAGCTAATTTTTCCTTCAGGCCTATTTTTTTGTTAGTATTTTCCTGGGATACATCTCCCCTCGCTCATTTTACATTTGTATTATAATTTTATTTTAATATTATCATAAGTAAAGCAAAACAAAGAACATAAATCCATAACAGCAGTGCAGTCCAAGGCTAAGGAGCTAGTAGTCTTAGACGTGACAGATATGTCTAAGACATCTATTCAACAAATATCTATTGAGTGATTATTAGATAATAGGGAGTGCTGGGAGTATGGGATACAAAAATTAAAATTCCCTGCTCTTAAGGAGCTTATAGTTTATAGTCAATCTAGTGGGGAGACAGACATGTCACATAATTGTAGGATAGTGTGATATATGCTGCAGTGGGAGTGTGGACAAGAGGCATGGGGAGAATGGAGATTGGCATGGCCTGATCTGCTTGGGGGAGCAGGAAAGAGAGTTGCTTGAAAGAGTTAATGCTTGAGTTGAGATCTGAAGGGTATGTGGATATGCTAGGGAAGGAGAGGTTAAGAATGGTTCAGGTTGTCAACAACAGTCTTCCTTGATTGTTCCCTTCCAGTGTTTTTGTTGGCCTTGGTTTGTACCTGTTTTTAAAGGCCTTCTAGCATGTACACCTACTATAAAAACCAAATAAGCAAATATCTAAATACGCTGTGCTGTCATGCTTTTATTCTTTCCATATGTTGTGCCTTGCACCTGGAGAGCCTGGTCCCTGCTGAATTCCTGAATCTTTACTTTGTCTGTTAGATGAAATGTATTAATGAGCATATTTCATGCTTTTTGCCCTTTTCAGTTTGTTGTTTAGCAGGAAGAGATTTTCAAAGCAGAAATTTAAGAAGAGATCTTTATTAATTCTGCTTTCTCAGTTAATGTTGATATTTCTTCGCTCATTGGACTTTTTAAGATTTTTTCCTTCAGTAGTCTTGCCCACTCTATTTGCTTTTTCTGCTAGCTATATACTGATGACTCTCAAATTTCTGTCTCCAGCTCAGAGCTATCTCCTGAAGTCCAGACTTGCATATTTCACTAGCTACTGGCCTCCATATGCATCTATTTCAATGATTCTCAAATTCAGTAGGTGCAAAAGAGAACTCATTTTCCCCATCTACTTATTCTGACGTCTCCTATTTTGTACCCCCTCCCACACAGAAAGTAAGAATCATCTCTTTCTGTAGATTTGTCCTAACTTAAAGGTACGACCATTCATCCAGTCATTCAAGATGTGAATCTGTGCCATTAGTCTTCTCTTCTCCCTTCTCTCTCGTAGTCAAAAATAAATCCATGTAAATATTTCTGCAATTCATCTCCCCTTTCCTATTATTACCAACTTAGTTCAGACTCTAACCTCACCTGGACATTTATACTAGCTTCCCAGCTGGTTTCTGTATCACCCATATAGTAAACCCATAGTCTACATAGCAGCCAGAACATCTCTACCCAACCATGTATAAATGTCTATGTCATTCCCCTCCTTAAATTCCTTCATTGGCTTTGAAATCTTAAGTTCCTTGCCATGACATATTAGGTCTTCTGTGGCCTGTCTCTATGTACTCCTTCTGCCTGATCTCCCATTACTGGTAGTACTACGCAGCTTGTAGTTTCTACAGATATCTTGCAGTTTCACACCTTTGCTCATGCTATTTTTCCTTTTATTCATCCTTCTGGGTTGAGTGCATCTCTTCTAAGAAACCTTTCAGAACTTTTAAGGTTGTCATAAGTGTCCCCATTTTGTTCACAGTGAGCATCCAGTGCATGTCTGTGTTATAGTACTTGCCCTGTATTAGAAAAATTAACTGTTTACTCCTTCACTTTATTTTTTATTTTTTTTAAAAAAATATATTTTATTGATTTTTCACAGAGAGGAAGGGAAGGGGATAGAGAGTTAGAAACATCGATGAGAGAGAAACATCGATCAGCTGCCTCTTGCATACCCCCGACTGGGGATGTGCCCGCAACCAAGGTACATGCCCTTGGCCGGAATCGAACCTGGGACCCTTTACTCCTTCACTTTAACTATAAGTTTCTTGGGAGTAGGGACAGTGTCCTAGTCACCTTTATAGTCCTAACTTCTCCTGGAGGGTGCCTTGTGAATGATGAGCTTTTGAACTGAACTTCGTAAGGATATATGACAAAATAGTAGTATGGTATTCTAATAAGGAGTAAGGTGATATGTGTTTTTCTAGATATAGATTTTTATTTAATTTAGAATGGAATTTAGAATTTAATTGGATTGATAAAGGCTTTGATAATGATGATGTTGTATAACACAAAGTTCAAAAGTAGAAGACAGCAAGATGGTATGCTCAGGGTTTGGCAAATGCTTTCTGTGAAAAAACATTTTAGGTTTTGCAGGCCACATATAGTCTCTGTTATTTATTCATTTTCTCCTCATTTTCTCTCTCTTCATCTTCCCCCCCTTGCCCCCCTCCTTATGTTTTATTTTTAGCTCATAGGCCATTCAAAAACAGGCCATGGGTATGCCATAGCTTGACAGTCTCTGGTATGTTATCAGAAATCAAACTTGAAATTGTAGAATATTGATAAGCAAAGAGACTAAAGCAAGTTTATATTTCTTGTTTTATTTATTATAAAATTTAGTTCCTCTGGCAGTTAGGCATATCTTTAGTATTGAGAACAATTGCACAGAATATTTTTTGTCAAACTGCTCTGTTTATGTAAAAGTTTAACATTTTTTAAAAAAGGGCTATTTAGCCTGGCCAGTGTTGCTCAGTGGTTGAACACACACCTATGAACCAGGAGGTCATGTTTTGATTCCCGGTAAGGGCACATGCTTGGGTTGGGTTTCGGGCTCGATCCCCAGTGCGGGGCATGGAGGAGGCAGCTGATTGATGATTCTCTCTCATCATTGATGTTTCTATCTCTCCCTTTCTCTCCTTTCCTCTCCCTTCCTCTCTGAAATTTAAAAAAAAATTTTTTTTTAAAAAGGGCCTTTGATCTCTGTATGAAGGTGCTTAGTTTATAAAGCTGCAACACAACTTTCCTCCCTCCATTTAGGCAGGTATCTGGGTCCTTTCAGAATATGCCTGCTTTTCTGATGATATAGACTGCATCTTTTATTAAATACAGACATTTTGAAGGAATACTGGGATGATATGTTTTTCACAGTAAACATCAATCCCTGGTTGAATTGATGTTATGATCTTGATTTGCCTTCTGATCATGTCCTTCAATCTTGACAGTTTCTGCTGATCCTCATATTTTCTAGCTTCTTTTATTGTTTTCTTACATATCCTAGTTTTTCTGATGTGTTCTTTTATTTTGAGTTGATAGCAGAAATCCTTATCTGTATATATATAGTTCCACTATACTTCTGCAAATAAAATTATACCATTTTATTTGATCTACAGAGTACAAGTTTGTCATGTTGCATTATTTTCATTTTAAGGATGAAGTAATCAAGACTCAAGAGGATAATTTGTCTAAGGCCTTAGGATTAGTAGAGGATGAGGATGGAAAGACAAAGGGGCATAATATTTGAATGATGGGATATATGCGGGTTGCTTTTACTCTCTTTTATAATTTGACTAGAGGCCTGGTGCATGAATTCATGCACCAGTGGGGACCCTTGGCCTGGCCTGTGGGATCAGGCCAAAACTGGCTCTCCGACAACCCCCGAGGGCTCCCAGATTGCGAGAGGGCACAGGCCAGGCTGAGGGACCACACCGATGCATGATCAGGGCCGGGGAGGTTGGCCAGCCAACGCGGGACTACAGAAGGGCTCCAGGGCATGTCCAGCCCATCTCACTCAGTCCCAATCAGCTGGACCCCAGCAGCAACGTCACCTACCAGTCAGAGCGTCTGCCCCCTGGTGGTCAGTGCACATCATAGCGAGCGGTTGAGCGGCCTTAATATATCATTAGCATATTACACTTTGATTGGTTGAACGGCTGACCGGACACTTAACATATCAGGCTTTTATTATATAGGATTCCCACGTTTACAATATAGGGCATTGTGCCCATTTTACAGAAGAGGAAACTGAAGCAACTGAGGCCTATAGGGATTGAGTAGTTTGCATTTGGCTACATAGCTAGTAATAGAAGAGAAACTTGTATTAGAAACCTGATCTGCCTTGTTTCAAAGCTCTTGTTCTTTTTACTATACTATATATAAAGCTCCCTGGTTTTAAACTCTTGTCTATGAGTAATACCTTGGCTATACATCAGAATCACTTGCAGATTTGTTTTAAGAAAAATGACATGTTCTAGTTCTAACAGAACTGTGCTAGCAGAACTTCTGAAGGCGAGCGTAAGACAAGTGTATGTATGGATTTATGTTTATTTTTTTTTGTTCTTTAAAATATATTATTGATTTCAGAGAGAAAAGGAGAGGGAGAGATAGAAACATCAATGATGAGAGAGAATCACTGATTGGCTGCCTCCTGCACGCCCCCCACTGGGTTTCGAGCCTGCAACCAGGGCATGTGCCCCTGATCGGAATCGAATCCGGGACACTTCAGTCCGCTGGCCAGCACTCTATCCACTGAGCCAAACTAGCCAGGGTGGGTTTATGTTTATATAGAAAATATAGACCTGGCCTCAGTTGATTAAACATCATCCCATATACTGAGAGGTCGCTGGTATGATTGATTATTCCTGGTCAGGGCATATGCCTGTGTTTGCGGGCATGATCCCTAGTAGGGGGTGTGTAGGAGGCAGCTGATCATGTATATTTCTCATTGATGTTTCTATCTCTCTATCCCTCTCCCTTCCTCTCTCTCTCTAAAAATCAATAAAAATGTTAGCATATGTTTATGAAAATAACTATATGTATCCCAGGCCAAAAAAAATTAGAATAACATTTTACATTTTTCTTTTCTCTTTTAAAATATGTTTCAGCCCTGGCTGGTTTGGTTCAGTGGATAGAGCATCAGTCTGTGGACTGAAGGGTCTGGGTTCGATTCTGGTCAAGGGCACATGCCTGGGTTGTGGGCTTGATCCCCAATGGGTGTGCAGGAGGCAGCGGATCAATGATTCTCTCTCATCATTGATATTTCTGTCTCTCCCTCTCTCTTCCTCTCTGAAATCAATAAAAAATATATATTTAAAAAAATATGTTTCATTGATTTTAGAGAAAGAGGAAGGGAGAGGGAGAGAAACATCCATGACAGAGAAACATTGACCAGCTGCTTCCTGTGGATTGAGGCTGCAAACTGGGCAGGAATCAAACCGGTGCATAGGTCGATGCTCAACCATTGAGACACATTGGCCAGGCAATGTTTTTGCAAATATCATTACTGCCTGACTGGATACATATCTGTTTTTATATCCCATATGTTGCAGTTTGTGGTTTTGCTTGTAGCATATAAAGAAAATGCAGTCCCACATATATATGTGGCTAGAAAAGAATGTTTCAGTACTTTTTAAAATAATTGTGGATTTTCTTTTTAGGTACTATTCCAAAACTTGACAACTGGAAGTTTCTTAAAGGCCCATTGCCTTGTGGAATTTGAAACCATATCAATGAGTGTTTCATATTCTGTTACATTAAAATCCTTTAGTGTTTTTTTACTTGGAATGGATCTTCTACCCCTGCATGATATTGTAACATCATGCATTGGTCATTTGGTAAATATTGATTCACTGAATTATGCAGATCTGTATGTTGACATATTCTATTACACAGTGTCAAAAATCACTTTTGTTAATATCACCACCAATCTCATCAGATAAGTCTTTTAAAATTTTTGCTTGAAAGCTCAGATTTTATCATTGGAACAAATACTGACAGTTGTTTTCCTTGAAGTGACAGTCTCACATTGTTCGTTTTTGAAAAAATGTCTGCCAGACATCTATGTCTGAATAATCATAGTCATTCTTTCAAGTAAAAATGGTGTTTCATGAAAAGAGCAGCTAGTTCAGCTTGCAACTCAATTGCACAAGTGCTTTTAGTGCTTTTCCTAGAGACAACTCTTGTAGTTTGGTACGCAGGAGAAGTGCTTTATGTGTACTTCCTGTTTCACAGAATATTCAAAAGATGTATAATTGAGGATTGAAATTTAATAATAGTAAACATTTTAAACTATATTATTTAAAAATAGTAATTTTCAATTACAGTTGACATTCAATATTATATTAGTTTCAGCTATATAGCATAGTGATTAGACATTTATATAACTTACAAAAAGATCTCCCCGATAAGTCTAGTATTCCATTGGCACCATACATAGTTATTACGGTATTATTGACTATATTCCCTGTGCTGTACTTTACACCCCCATGACTATTTTGTAACTGTCAATTTGTACTTCTTAACCTCTTCACCTTTTTCATCCAGCTCCTCACTCCCTCTCCCACCTGGCAGCCATCAGTTTATTCTTTGTGTGTATGAGTTTGTTGCTCTTTCATTTGTTCATTTATTTTGTTTTTTTAGATTCCACATATAAGTGAAAACGTATGCTGTTTATCTTTCTCTCTTATTTCATGTAGCATAATACCCTGTAGGTCCATCTGTGCTATTGCAAATGGTAAAATTTGACTCTTTTATGGCTGAGTAATTTTTTGTGTATATGTACCACATCTTCTTTATCCATTTTTCTAGTGATGGACACTTAGGTTGCTTCCATATCTTGGCTATTGTTAATAATGCTGCAGTGAACATAGGGATGCATATGTCTTTTTGAATTAGTGTTTTGGGTTTCTTTAGATAAATACCCAGAAGTGGAATCCTGGGTCCTTCTTTGTCTCTTGTTACAACTTTTGTTTTAAAGTCAATTTTGTCTGATAATAGTACTATTACTACCCCAGCTTTTTTTCTTCTTCATTTTCATAAAATATCTTTTTCCATCCCATTACTTTCAGTCTGTGTGTCTTTAAACCTGAAGTGGATCTCTTCTAGGCAGCGTATGTGTGGGTCTTGTTTTCTTGTCCATTTAGTCAACCCATATCTTTTGATTGGAGCATTTAATCTACTTACATTTAAAGTGATTATTGATAGATATATAGTTATTGCTATTTTATCATTTATATTTTTGATCATTTTCTTTTTTAAAATATAATTTTATTGATTTTAGAGAGAAGGGGGGGAGAGAGAGAGAGAGAGAGAGAGAGAGAGAGAGAGAGAGAGGAGAGAGAGAAAGAGAAAGAAACATCAATTGGTTGCCTCCCTGATGCACCCCAACCAGGGACTGGACTCACAATTGGGCATGTGCCCTGTCCGGGAATTGAACCAGTGACCTTTTGGTGCATGGGACAACACTTAACCAACTGAGCCACACTGGCCAGAGCTGCTGCTTCTTAAAGAAGTCTCTAGCATTTCTTGTGATTCTGGTTTGGTGATAATGAACTCCTTTCACTTTTTTTTTTTGTCTCCATGAAGAACATTCTTTAGTGAAACTGAAACTAGCTCTTTTTCTAGGTGGGTCTATGAAGAATGCAGTTTGGTGTCACTGCCTTGATTCAGTACAAGATTTTATTATATATATATATATGTGTGTGTGTGTGTGTGTGTGTGTGTGTGTGTATTGATTTTTAGAGAGAAACTTTGATTTGCTATTTCACTTAGTTATGCATTCATTGGTTGATTCTTGTATGTTCCCTGACTGGGGATTGAACCTCATCCTTGGCATACTGGTATGACACTCTAACCAACTGAACTACCCAGTCAGGGCCAAGCTGATATATTTTTATTTATTAATATAATTGTAACATTTCTTGGTATACTGGTTTGGTGGTGATAAACTCCTTTAGGCTTTGTTTTTTTTTCTCGGTGAAGAACATTCTTTAGTGAAACTGAAACTAGCTTTTTTTCTTTTTAATGTGTCTGTGAAGAATACAGTTTGGTTTGGTATCACTGCTTTGATTCAATACAAGATGGTATGTTTTTATTTATTAGTATGATTATGTTTTAAGACTTCGCTTATTTCTTATGGGGGAAAGGTGATTTTATTACACTGTTTTGAAAGCCAGCATGAATTCAGTTGATTTTTCCTTGACTTAGTAGAATCAAAACACTTTAGAGTTGAGCAGTTTTACAACTTTGTCATGATTTTAGGAAATCATTGGGCTTGGTGCTTATTCTTTACTACCTTGTAGTGAAGGAAAGGCATGAAGTGGCCTTTAGGGAACTGTGTATAGCTGTATGTAAAAGTGGTTCTCTTGGTATATTATTGGGTCTTCCTATCCTTAACCTGGAGTATCTATTTATTGTAGGCAAAAAATTCAGATGAAACCACAGCCAAGTAATCTTGGGTAATGACTTTGATTTTTCACTGTGATTGGGTAGAGGAGATTGGAGGAGGTAGGTTAGACAAGTCAGTACTGAGCATTATTTTACCTTTCAGCCAGCATCCTTAGACAGCCCGGAACCTTAGTTCTGGAGGGAGGAGAATTAACATTCATTGTGTGCCTACATTGTGGTAGGCCCTTTATGTGTGCTATCTTATTTAAAATATATTTTTATTGCTTTCATAGAGGAAGGGAGGGAGAGAGTTAGAAACATCAGTGATGAGAGAGAATCATTGATTGGCTGCCTCCTGCATGCCCCCCAATGGAGATCGAGTTGGCAACCCGGGCATGTGTCCTGACTGGGAATCGAACTGTAACCTCCTGGTTTATATGTTGGTGCTCAACCATTGAGCCACACCAGCCAGGCATGTGCTGTCTTATTTAAATTATTCTGTAAGGTGGTCATAATTATTAAATTTATTTGTGAGAACATTTAGACTCAGATCTGGAGCCTGCTCGGGCTTATCTCCAAAGTTTTCTGCCTCAAAAGCCTGTGAGTGTTCTTTCCTACGTTCTATGCTATTTTCCAAGGACATGGTCTCACTGATTATTTGTGTACCTGGAACATGGGGCTCAGTACATTTTTGTTGAATAATTGAGTCAGTGCTAAATGAGTGAACCAGTTTTTACAGAGTAGGATGTAACGTAACTCCTTTGGACTGCTGTGTAGAGTGGTGCTACAAAGTTACATACTAGGGTCTAGTCACCATCTATTGCTATGGGGAAAGGATCAATCTTCTTAATGATAAACTCTATAAAACTATTTAAATATTTTGGATATTTAGGGATTGAAAATACCTAATGGGATGTGTTTTCCTTAGAGTATTAATGATCTTTTCAGAAATAGTTAATATATCTGTTTTGCCATGTTTTCCCCTCACTAGCAATGAGACCTTGGGCAAGTTACTTCATTTTTCTGTGTCTCTTTTTAAAAAAAAAATCTTTAAAAAGGGAAGGGCAGTAATAACAGTACATACTAGGTAATTCCTAGGTAGTTGTGAGGAATGAATAAGTCATATAAAGAATTTTTCATAGTGCTTGGCATATATAATTAATAAATGGTAGCTGTTATTCATATTATCCTTCTTGAATGAAGTATGGGATTTAATGTGACTTTGAGCATGAAAAGAAAAAACAGTGTTTTGGCTTTTAACTCATTTTTCTTAGAGAAATCAAACACTGAATGTTTTTGTATTTTGGGATTTGTATTCTGATTGTAGTTTACTTGGTCTTCCTGGCAATGAAGTTCTAATTTTGGCTGTTTGCCCAGATTTCTTGGTGAACCAATGAAGGTATGGTATGGGCCTTTGACTCTCCAACTTTTTAAACTTGGTTGTCTAGATGAAACAGGTTGGATTCCTCTGGCCAGTTCATGGAGGTTGATACTTTTTTCTAAATTAAAAATGTCAGTGAATCTGAGAAACGCCTCTTCCTAAATCTTTTCTAACTATGCTAGTCATTGCTGAGAAGATCCAATATTTCTCCATAGTACCCTGCCCCAGAACCAAAGGAGAAATGTGCTTTAAAATTTCTCTACATTTATTTTTATTGGTGGTAATATTATCTATATTTTTGAGATTTATGGCTTTGATAGTACATTTTGATTAGGCTGTGGAGTTATGGAGGGGAAAACCACCTTTCCATTCTAAAAGAGCATATCTGAAAGCCTGCTTGCCCTTCATCCAAGGGTCATTATAGGTATACTCTCTCTTAGATAGAAGTTAGCATGTAACTCTTTGAGATGAGGTCTAGATTCCCTAGTATGGTACGTAAGGCAATTCAGTATCCTCTCCTTAATTCCCTCTCCACTGTCATTCATTGTTTGTCTATCCTCCCAGATTTCACATTTTGCCCAGTTCTAATGAAGTGTACATACCTTGTACTGTATTTGTAGTTCTCCAGCTGTACCATTCCTCTTGTTTCAGTGTCTTTGTACATCAGAGGTGGGAACGTCTGGCCCGTAGGCATATAAGGCCCACGACATCATTTGGTCAGGCCCTGCCAAAGCATTAGGGATGAATTAATTAAATGTTTGACCAAATAATAGTAGGCTAATTTTTAAGTTGATATCTGCCTTTTAAAAGTTGTAAGGATTTTACACATGCGAAAGAACTTCATAAAAATGCTGTGTAAGTTTTATATTCTGGGTTTTTGTTTTCAATTTTTCATTAATAATAATATTTTGACAGATTAGAGCATCAGGTCCCCCCCCCCCCAAACTAGAAGTAAGAGAAAAAGCTTGGGTATATTAGGGTATGGTGTCATTTGTGACGTGCTAACATCATGAATTAGGGCGAAGAGTTAAGTCCGGAGTTCACAATACTTTAGTTCTGTGCTATAATGGGAGATAAAATGCTTAAGATGTTTAAGGAGTGGCCTTTGAAAAAACATTGAATGTGGTGCTGAGTGGCTTGGATGGCAACACCTGAACTAGAAGGAGCTTCTTGTCAGAGGACTTATGTCTGTGCCACCATTGATGTTTATTTAACATTTCAGAATTGTGTTTTCCCCATCAGTAAAACAGAAAAATAATAATTATTTTGCAGATTAAGAATAAGGGGTAAATTGGGTGAAGTGCACACAACTAGCTTTAATCAGTTAAAAGTTTAATATTTAGAGTATTTAAAAAATCTTTTTTTAATATTATAGACTACTTTAGAGATGCTTGCTTTCAAAAATAGAGGGGGCATTCTCATTTTTACTCTACTAACACTGAGTAAAATAACACTGAGTATTTTACTTACTCCTTCAAATTTATTCCTCCAAATAATTTTGCAAGGTGAGTTTAAATCCCAGCTCTTGCACTTACTGGCTGTGTTATCTTTAAAGTTACTTAATTTTTTAAAAAATAAGTCTTTATTTTTCAGATTATTATAGTTGTTCCTCTTTTTTCTCCCCATAGCTCCCCTGCACCCGGTTCCCACCCCACCCCATGCCCTTACCTCCCCCTTTGTCCTCGTCTATAGGTGTTCAATTTTTGTCCAGTCTCTTCCCGAACTCCCCCACACTCGCTTCCCCCCGAGAATTGTCAGTCCACTCCCTTTCTATGCCCCTGATTCTATTATATTCACCAGTTTATTCTGTTGATCATATTTTTTATTCACTCAATTTTTAGATTTACTTGTTGATAGATATGTATTTGTTGTCACTTTGTTGTTCATAATTTTTATCTTTACCTTTTTCTTCTTCCTCTTCTTAAAGAATACCCTTCAGCATTTCATATAATACTGGTTTGGCGGTGATGAACTCCTTTAGCT
>NW_005359225.1:3611710-3617597 GCF_000412655.1 Myotis brandtii
GTGGGAGAACTTCTGCGCTGGAGACACCCTTCTGGGGCAAGACTTGCTTCAGTGGGGCTTTAGGGATCACTGAGTCTGCCCCCTGAGTGTGTCTCCTATGGATCTGAAGAGTTGTAATCTGGTGTGGTCTCACTTTGACCACTGGGTACACTGGCTCTTGGATCTCCAAGGAGGTGCAAAGTCAGCCACTGCCTGAGGCCACCCAGCAGGAGCTACAGAGAGATCTGCAGATTTCTCCTCTTTGTTTGGGGTTTGGAGGTGCCCAGATGAGGTGCAGTTGTGAAGCAATGCAGGCTGCTGACAAGCCTTAGGCCTTCTTTTGGAAGCTCTGGGGTTCTTTGACCCAGGTGCAGTCTGTTGGGTTAGGTTGCCAAAGGCCAGGCCATTCATATGCAAACACCTCTGCCCACAGCTTGGGTGGGGTTGTAAATTGGGTGGGGCGTGTCTCAGGGAATCATGGGGTGGTGCAAATAGCAATGGTTGCCCGTTGGCCCTGCCCTGGATAGGTCCCTGGGTCTCCCGCCCTCGTGTTCCCATGGAGGAACAATGAATGCTGCGACCACCTCTGAGAGAAAGCCGCCCTCGTGTTCCGGCCTGATTCCAGACAGTCCAGTTTCTCCCCGTATGAGTCTGGGTCCCCAGAGTCTCGCCCGATACTGGAATTCAGAGCAGTCGGGAGTTTGTATCTCCCTCCCGATTGAAAAAGACCACAGGGTACCCAGTTGCCAGCCCATTTCCGTGCACGCCTCCGTACCTTCGCTCTTCCACACCTCTGCACCTCCTACCAGTCTAGATGTGCTTTTCCTTCTAGTTGTAGAACTTCCACTCAGCCAGCCTTCCCGTGGTTCTGGATGATATCCGTTTTTTCTTTTAGTGGTAGTTTTATGTGGTTGTGTGAGACAGCAAGTTCAGGTGTTTACCTATGCCGCCATCTTGGTTCTCCCTTGTTACTTAATTTTTCTATAACTTATTTTCACCTATGAGATGGGGATATAGTGGTATTTACAGTATATAGTTGTTGGGAAGTTTGGCACATAGTATGATTTCAGTAAATGGTAGCATTGTTATTATCACTTTCGTTTTATAAATGAGGAACTAGATACAAATTTAGCAACCTGACTAGATTCACTTAAAAGAACCAAGGATAGGATTCAATCTAGGTTTGTGTAATGCTAAAGCCTTTATTCTATCCTAGTGATTTTCAGTCTTACTCATCTCATGACACACATAAACTACTTACTAATATTCTGTGGCACATCAAAAAATATATTTTTTGCTGATCTGACAATAAAAGGTATAATTTTGATTCATTCACACTGAATGGCTATTGTGTTGGCTGCTGTCATTTTTTATTTGACAATCTAAGGGAAAAGAGGGCAGTGCCCCTGACTAAATAGTTGGGTATTTCATGTTTTAAAACATTCTTGTGGCACACTGGTTAAAAATCGCTGCTCTGTCCTTTTATAAACTACTTTTTTGTAATTAGCATTTCATTTGTGTGGAAATGTATTCTGAAGTGCTGTAGAGTGTTTGGAAATAATTTGTTACTCTTAGGTATTTAAAACTTGCAGTGATGTTTACTAATAATTTACATAAACTCAGAACTAAATTGGTTTGAGAAAGAACTCTTTGGCCTGGCTTCTCTGTGATCAGACACAATTGAAGAACAGATATTCTGCCCTAACCGGTTTGGCTCAATGGATAGAGTGTCGGCCTGCGGACTCAAGGGTCCCAGGTTCGATTCCGGTCAAGGGCATGTACCTTGGTTGCGGGCACATCCCCAGTGGGGAGTGTGCAGGAGGCAGCTGATCAATGTTTCTCTCTCATCGATGTTTCTAACTCTCTATCCCTCTCCCTTCCTCTCTGTAGAAAATCAATAAAATATATATTAAAAAAAAAAAAAGAACAGATATTCTGGGGTCCTGGTTAGTGGTTTATAAAAATAACAATGTGTTTTTTCCCCTCCTAAACAGCTTTATTGAGGTAAAATTGGCAAACAATAAATGATTCAAATTTAATGTCAGTTTGCTAATTTTTTTGCACATTATACACCTGTGAAACCATCATCAGAATTCAGATAGTGAATATATACATCAGCTCCCAAAAGTTTTCTGATACCCCTGTGTAATACTTTGCTCCTGCTCTCCCTGATTTCCCATCCAAGAAACGATTGATCTGCTTTCTATAATTATAGTTTAAACAATGCTTTTGAAGTCAGACCCATCAGGATTCAGATCCCCACTCTGCCGCTGTGTTAGTTCAGCGATTTTGGAGAAGTCATTTCAGCTCTCAGCCTATTTTACTAATCTGTAAAATAGGGATTCTTTTACCTTCCCAAAGGACCATGAGGAAGATAGAAACAATGTATAGAAAAAGCTTATAAGGGTGCCTGACACAAAACAGGCCTCCAATCCCTATAACTCAGTATTGCCAGTCCAGATTTTGGTTGGTGTTCCAGAAGTCAGAGCTCCAAAATGCTTTTTATCACCTAGACCCCATGTCCCCTCCCAGAGAATGAGCTTTTAGTGTTCCTGAAACAGAAAAGGTTGGGTTTAGGTAGCTTGAGGCACTAAAAGGCTTTCTGGTACTCCTTCCTTTCCTACTCCAAACCCAGTGTTCCACATGCTATTAATTATGAACAGATGTTTCTTCATAACTAAGCAAAGAATGCCAGAGCGGATTTTTAAATTCTTCATGCTTATGTTTAAGTCTGGCATTGTGATTAAGCTGCATGAGCAATGGGGTTGTAAGTCAGTATTCTCGGTTTTAGTTTCCATGGTACTTTGGGCAAATAATAAAATCTGAGCCTCAGTTTTCTCACATATAAAGTCAGGGAGTTCAGACCACATAATTTGTTGAGAGGATTAAAGGAGAATTTTAAAGATTAATTATATGATGAAGTCATAGTTCATCTGCATCATCCTATGATTGCCTTGTAGCATTAAAACTTGGCAAAAGGTTCAAATAGCATTTACATTTGATATCTTAGAGGTTTTTTTTTTTAAGTACATTTTATTAGATTCTACTAATAGGTAGCACAAAAAAGCAAAAACCAAAGGTTAGAAGTAATTAGAATTTGAACTCAGAAAAACTTTAATTCAAATCTTAATTTAGTAGTTGTGTAACCTTGGACAAATTATTTAATTTCTTTGAGCCTTAAATTCTCACTTGTCAGTAAGCGATATCTAGTCTGCCTCAGAGGGTTGTTGTGAGGATTAGAAATAATGTGTGTGGCACTAACTGGTTTGGCTCAGTGAATAGAGTGTGTGGCACTAACCGGTTTGGCTCTGGGACCCGAAGACTGAAGGGTCCCAGATTTGATTCTGGTCAGGGTACATGTGGAAGGCAACCAATTGATGTGTCTCTCTCTCTCATCCATGTTTCTCTCTTTTTGTCTCCCCCTCCCTTCCTTCTCTCTCAAACTCAATGGAAAAATATCATTGGGTGAGGGTTAACAAAAAAAAAAAAAAAAAGAAAGAAAAAAAAAAGAAATAATATGTGTACAGCCCGGCTGGTGTGGCTCAGTGGTTGAGCATCGACCTGTGAATCGGGAGGTCACAGTTTGATTCCTGGTCATGGCACGCCTGGGTTTCAGGCTCAATCCAGGTAGGGGGTGTGCAGGAGGCACCTGCCCAATGATTCTCTCTCAGCATTCATGTTTCTATCTCTCTTTTCCTCTTTGAAATCAGTAAACATATTTAAAAAAAGGAAGAATGTGTGTACAATAGTTGTTATATAGCAAATACCCAGTGATGCTATCTTCCTTCCTTCCATTTCCAAACTTGGCAGATTTGTGGAGTTCAGTGAGCTATCACTGAAGGGATTACTCTTACCTTCCCCATTCCATAATGCAGTTTGGTCCAGGATAGCTGTTAGTGTCTCAGATTTCCCATTTAGTCTGAAAATTCAGTTCAAGGTTTATGATGCTAACGGTTACTATAAAGGGATTTTTTTTTCTACTGGGAGGAGCTAATGCTATGGTTTTGTACTTTTTTCATTAGTTCTCATTGGTATAGCTGGAGGTACTTTGGATTGTGGGAGCCAGGGAGTCTCTTTTGTTTGTGGTTGTTTGGGTTGGAAAATTGTCGAATGCTTTCTTGTTGTTGTTGTTAATCCTCATCTGAGAATATTTTTTCCATTAATTCTAGAGAGAGTAGAGGGAGAAGGGAAGGAGGAGAGAGGGAGGAGAGAGAAACATTGATGTGAGAGAGCCACATCAATTGGTTGCCTCTCACATGCCCTGGTCAAGTGGGGAACCTGCAACCCCGGTACGTGCTGTTGGCCAGGGATTAAACCCTTGAGCCTTCTGTGCTTGGGCTCATGCTCTAACCATTGCTTTCTTAGTGAATAAAGTGAATTTGTTGAGTTCAGATTCTTCCTCCTGGGTGAGCCCAGGAAGGAGCTACTGGGGGGAGGGGGAGAACAAAATAGGAAAATGTGGGCATAACTGGTGAGTTCTGCTTGTGAAGTTGTCACGGTCTGTGAGTTTGGGGGCGGTGAAGAAGAGTTGATTCTCTGTTCCCCTCTTCCCCTCCAGAGGGTTTACAGCCCAGCACAAAGGCAGCCTTAAGATGGAGGTCTGCATTGTAATTTCCTAGAAATTGCTGCTTCTGGTAGCGCTCTTTCAGTTTGCACCTCTTTGCTACTGTGGATGAAACAATGGGGACAATAAAGCCATTTATGTGATAGCTGTAGCATCAATGGGATGTTTGTTTTAATAATGGTATAATTTGCAGGGCTCATAAATTGTGATTTTATTCTCATGGAAATAACTGCCCGGTGGTATTTGGATTCTCAGGTCTCCTGTTGTGGATAATTTCACTAACATTCTGGCTGACAATTCCCTTTATTCCAGACTTCGTTTTAGATTGTTCTGGCTGGTTGGGTAATTAGCCCAGTGCAGAGCCAATTTTCTTTAGTTTGGGGCTGGCAGGTGGTTACTAGGTAACTAGAGGATCTTCTGAACTGGGAAGAAATTCTGCTTAGAGATTCAAGGCAAAATAGCTGAGTTTGGTTTTGATTGTCATCTGGGATTTTTAAAAAGGTTTTGTCTATTCAATGTCAAAATATCCGAATGAAAAAAAAATTGAAGTCATACGAATATTTATTTTCCATGGTATCAAACATTCCATTCCATTTGAAAGATCATTTGTTTGAGTTTTAAATTTTCATCCTCATGGTTTTGTTGGGAATATCCACAGAGTGCAAAGAATGGTGATAGCTACCTCATGCTAGACATTGCCCTAGGTGTTTTACATACATTGTCTCTAAATCTTAATTAGGACCCTGAGAGGTGGGCATTGTTTCCATTTTTCATATGCAGAAACTTAAAGTCAGAGAAGTGAGGTAACTATATTAAGGTATCCCAACTAATAAGTGATGGGCAGTTTACCAGACTTAAAGCTCATACTAGATTTTCAATTACAGTGTAAGACATTCTGAAGATACATTAAAGTTTCTATCATGCTCTTAGATATTACAGCAATTGGCTCAGTAATAAATTATAAGTGACTTAGTACTTATCAGATGTATATATCTGATTGTTCTTTATATCATCCAGTTTTGTATTATAGCAGTAAGGTACATGGAATATTTTGATTATTTTACTAAAGTTAAAGGCGTTCCAAATGTACATAGTTTAAGAATCCTTTTAGGAGAAACCAAGATGGTGGCATAGGTAAACACCGGAAATTGCTGCCTCGCACAACCACTTCAAAAATACAACTAAAAGACAAAACTGACATCATCCAGAACCACAGGAAAGCTGGCTGAGTGGAAATTCTACAACTAGAAGGAAAGAGAAAAGCACACTGAGACTCAGAGGAGGTGCAGAAGTAAAGTGCAGAGGTACGGAGGCACACGTGGAAAGGGCTGGCAACTGAGGACA
>NW_005359225.1:3619203-3631173 GCF_000412655.1 Myotis brandtii
TGGATGAGGACATGGGGGGCGGGGTAAGGGCAGAGGGTGGGGTGGGAACCAGGTGGAGGGGAGCTATGAGGGGAAAAAAGAGGAACAATTGTAATAATCTGAACAATAAAGGTTTAATTAAATCCTCAAAAAAAATCCTTTTAAAGGCATCAAAACATGGTGTATTCCAGCCGTGGGCAAACTACGGCCTGCGGGCCGGATCCGGCCCATTTGAAATGAATAAAACTAAAAAAAAAAAAAAAAGACCGTACCCTTTTATGTAATGATGTTTACTTTGAATTTATATTAGTTCACACAAACACTCCATCCATGCTTTTGTTCCGGCCCTCCGGTCCAGTTTAAGAACCCATTGTGGCCCTCGAGTCAAAATGTTTGCCCACCCCTGGACTGTAGTCACAGGAAATAGCCTCAGACTTGGAGTTTGGGGACTGGGTTTTAAAATCCTGTCACTTATTGGGAAATCTTGTATAAACCTCTTAACTTTTGTTGGCTAACCCTTTTTTTTGGATAAGCTTCATTTTGCTCATCTGCAAAATAGGGATCTGATGCCCACTTTACAGGCATGTTAGGATTAATGTATATGATAGAGCCTGGTATATGCTTTGTTGCATAGTAGGGGGATCAATAAATGTTGATTTTCTTCCTTCTTGATTAACTCTACTAGGATAATTTGATGTTTATTTCATTATTGGTCATAGGATTTATTAAAAGATGGCCAGCTTCTAGTGCCATTATGCTGCATTTCATGTTGAGGTTGTTAAATTGACAAAGTTCATTTTTCTGTAGGAACTTACTGCCCAAACTAGATACTTTATTTAAGGGACATTAGACAGCTTGTTCATTGTTTACATCCTCATGGTCAAAAGTGAGTGCATATGTGGAAAGGACATTGGATTTGTGATCATACAAACTTGAAGTTCCAGCTTTCCTGTTTAGTAGCTGGGTTTCTTGGGACAACTGACTTTCTCTGGCTGAGACTTGGGATTGGGAAAGTAAGAGCTGATCTTCTCATCTGTGGTGAGGATCAAATGAGATATTGGATGTAAGAATGCTTTTTAAATGGAAAATTTTTCATTTAAAGAGGTGCAGGTGGCTGGCAAGCAGGGGTCTGCTTTCACAGATAGAAACCTTAATTTTATGCAGTCATATCCAGGTTATCTCTTTCCCTGAAAATTGGTTCTGTTTACAGCATTTTAGTAATGCAGATGGTATTTTTCCTAAGTGGAACATCAACCACAATTTTTAGTGTGTTTAATTATTGATGCATCTGAATGCTGCAGTGTATTGGCTAAAAAATTTTTTAATGTGAAGAAAGCCTTCTGGTTCTGAATTTTGGAGCTACACCAGTTTTATTCATTTTTCTTTCAGGGGGATGTTAGTTTTTCTTTACTTCAAGTGATTGTGTTATGTAATTGGATCATTGCCTTCTCTATTGAGTATTGGGGTAGAATAGTTGTTGTACAGGACAGTTTAAAAGTCTCCATTTTATTTGATTATAAGAACACTTGTAAGGTTTCTTCAACCCCTTTTGTCTTCTAGTACAAAGGTGTTGCAGTGATTAGGTAGGTAGGAGTTGGATTTCCATAGACTCCATTCAGAATCAGTCTGAGTTCCTTTATCATATTAACTTCATTTATAATAATGTTAACCGATAGCTGCATAATTTTTTTTGTAAAGTATTTTATATTATTATTATTATTATTATTATTATTATTATTTTTACTCATCTGTTTCTTGCACTAAACTGGCAGCTCTTTTGGGGCAGGACCATGTATTTTTTTATCTTTGTATTCATGGTATCAGCACAGAGCTAATGATGATGATGCTAGCAAACAGTGTGCAGTATGTCAGGGATTGTGCCAAGTGCAATATTTGTTTTAATTCTCATCCCCATTTTATAGAAGAGAAAACTGAGACTCGGCAAAAGAAAGTAACCTGCTGAGTCTCACAACTAATGAAGGGATACAGCTGTGATTAGTACCCATGGAGTCTGACTTCAGAGCCTCCATACTTAACTCTTACACTAACATTTTCTTAGAAACAGCTTGTAAGAATATATAGATATATGTAAAATATATTAGCTATCTTTTTTGAGTCTTAAAACTCTGCAGCAGATATTATGTTGTATCCATTTTATAGGTGAGGGGAAGTAAAGTGAACTAGTTATACAGGGTCATATATTTGTTGAGTGGAAGAATCTGGACTGGTCTGCCAGTCAAATCCCAGGTTTCTTGATCTACCTCCCATGTTTTCCCCCTCTATCATGATTATAGCTATTGGAACAGCTATATATTTGCTTTCTTAGGAATGCACAATAATCTTTTTAGATATGGAAAATAGATTCCTTTATGTAGACTAACTGAAGATAAGAGACAGTCTTTTTTTAAAAAAAATATATGTATGTTTATTGATTTCAGAGAGGAAGGGAGAGGGAGAGAGAGATAGAAACATCAATGATGAGAGAGAGTCATTGATTGGCTGCCTCCTGCACATCCCCTAATGGGGATTAAGCCCGCAACCCAGGCACGTGCCCTTGACTGGAATCGAACCCGGGACCCTTCAGTCCGCAGGCTGATGCTCTACCCACTGAGCCAAACCAGTTAGGGCGATAAGAATAGCTGCATAATTTTTTTTTGTAAAGTATTTTATATTATTATTATTATTATTTTTACTCATCTGTTTCTTGCACTAAACTGGTAGCTCTTTTGGGGCAGGACCATGTATTTTTTTATCTTTGTATTCATGGTATCAGCACAGAGCTAATGATGATGATGCTCGCAAACAGTGTGCTGTATGTCAGGGATTGTGCCAAGTGCAATATTTGTTTTAATTCTCATCCCCATTTTATAGAAGAGAAAACTGAGACTCGGCAAAAGAAAGTAACCTGCTGAGTCTCACAACTAATGAAGGGATACAGCTGTGATTAGTACCCATGGAGTCTGACTTCAGAGCCTCCATACTTAACTCTTACACTAACATTTTCTTAGAAACAGCTTGTAAGAATATATAGATATATGTAAAATATATTAGCTATCTTTTTTGAGTCTTAAAACTCTGCAGCAGATATTATGTTGTATCCATTTTATAGGTGAGGGGAAGTAAAGTGAACTAGTTATACAGGGTCATATATTTGTTGAGTGGAAGAATCTGGACTGGTCTGCCAGTCAAATCCCAGGTTTCTTGATCTACCTCCCATGTTTTCCCCCTCTATCATGATTATAGCTATTGGAACAGCTATATATTTGCTTTCTTAGGAATGCACAATAATCTTTTTAGATATGGAAAATAGATTCCTTTATGTAGACTAACTGAAGATAAGAGACAGTCTTTTTTTAAAAAAAATATATGTATGTTTATTGATTTCAGAGAGGAAGGGAGAGGGAGAGAGAGATAGAAACATCAATGATGAGAGAGAGTCATTGATTGGCTGCCTCCTGCACATCCCCTAATGGGGATTAAGCCCGCAACCCAGGCACGTGCCCTTGACTGGAATCGAACCCGGGACCCTTCAGTCCGCAGGCTGATGCTCTACCCACTGAGCCAAACCAGTTAGGGCGATAAGAAGCAGTCTTAACAAACAACACCCCCTGTGTGTCTTTCTTTTTCAAATACCAGGAACAGAATTCCCTGAAAGACTGTGAGAGCTCCTAACTCGTGCTCTCTCTCTCGCTGAGTCTAGTGTTATTAAAGAGTGATGATGCTAAAATTGCTAGTTTTATATCCTATGTTTCTCTTGTTTGTTTCATACTTGGTCACTATTGGATTATGTTTGACAGTTACAGTAATACTATAGTGGCATTTAATATAGCTGAGCCAATATATGGTAACTGTTTATAATAGAGCCTTCATATGAGAGAGGGATTACAGTTGTATATTTGTAATACTTGAAGAAGTAAATTTTTGGATGTCTGGGTGAACTTAATTGTATTGGACTCTTTGATTGCCTTGCCAGCTTTTTTGTATTTCTGTGCAGAAGCTATAACAGTGACAAATTAGTTTTCTAGGTTTTTTTTCCCCCTTAAAGTATGTATTTTAAATACATTGAAGTGATGCAATATTGTGACTTCTCTTTTTTACATTGAAATACTGACATTAAAGTAATAGGAGGCTAACTCAGTATTCTATCATTATAAGATTTATAAACTTTGGGATTTAGTAGATCTGGAAGAGATCATTATCTGCTTTACTCTCACCCTCCCCAGTATTTCAGGTAAGGAAATCAGTTGATTTGTTCAAGGTCATACGGTTTGAAAATGGAGGACTTGGGACTAGACCTAGGTTTCTCTGTTTTGCTACAGCACAGTCTTTTGCAAACTATTTTCTTACTGTGGCAGTTTTGAAGCCAGATAGTGACCTAAAGGGGGTGTCACATGGCCAAAGCCACAAGGTAAAGTGCTGTGGCTCATCTGCCCTGCAAATAAATAAACGAGAGAGAGAGAGAGAGAGAGAGAGAGAGAGAGGAAGGAAGGAAAGAAAGAAAGTACGGTTTTTTATAGGAGCATCCTAATAGTAAACAGATCAGGAGCTAGTTTCAGCCTTCTAGCTCCTTCTATCAAGCCTTATTCCAAGACCTTGAGAAGAAGCCAGTTTTGCTTCATTTAGTTTCTAGACAATATATTCAAATGCAGTCACATCATAGCCTATTTGGTTACAGTCATATCATATAGCCTTTTTGGTTTTCCAGGTACATTGCCATGCATTATTTTTGTATATAATTATAGTTTAAAATGTTTGAGAATTTCTAAGCCCCTCTTCTTATATTAGTCTGACTTGGTTGTTATGTTTATGTAAATTACCCCTCACCTAGGAATGTCATAATTGATTCCATTGTTCCAGATTGTAGATTTGAGTTTCAGGTAGTAATCTACATATTACTGGGTCTTTTAAGAGTTGTTTTAATGTGAAAATTGCATGAAATGAAAAATTAGAATTTTAATCTTTATTAGTTGGCTTCAGATCTGGTCCTGCTCTGTCACTTGGCACACATCAATCCAACTCTTTTCTCACTTTACATCTGTGAGTACACATGTGCATATATACACATGAATGTTCCCCTCTCCGATCTTGAAGGTGCTACCAATATCTAGTAGATTTTTGGGGCCCTGACATTGTCTTGCACAGTTTCTTGCTGGTTTTACAAGCTTGGAGGGTAAAAAGAGTACAGGGTAGCTGCTGAAGCAGAGAGGCTCAAAACTTCAGTGGTTCAAACAAGACAGATGTTTATCTCTTACATAAGTTAAGAGGTAGGTCTGTTTTAACCAGGTGGGCAGAGATTCTCCATGAAATCATTCCGGGATCCAGATACCTTTTATCTTGTTGCTCTCCCAGGAAGGTATCCTCAGCTGCATGCTCAAAGACAGCTTATTAACACATCCACTTTCTAGTCCATGGGAAGGAAGAAGAGAGAATATAGAGGGCACATAGTTGTCTTAAAAAAAAGAGTTGAAAGTTGCTTACATCATTTTTCCTGGCATCTCATTCATTATATGTACTTAGAAACATGGTATACCTAGTTCTAAGTAACACAGAAATGTAGCTTCCAGCTGGGTTGTATGTGCCTCAGTTAAATTTTGACAGAAAGCAAAGGTAGAGTGTCTGTACCAAAAGGAAAAATGGATACTATTAGTAATCCCTTCAGAGAGTCATAGGTAGAGAGTGATTAATAATATAGCCCTTTCCTTATCCATTATTCTACTTAATACTCACCACAACCTTTGAGGTAGATGGTATTATAACCATTTTGATTTTGAAGTATTAAGTGATTGATTTAAAGTCACATGTTTGACTCAAAACTGAACTCATTACCTTCGTCTCTTGTGTTTCTTATCGCAGTGAATGACCAGCATTCTTTTTTTTTTTATTTAATATATTTTATTGATTTTTTACAGAGAGGAAGGGAGAGGGATAGAGAGTTAGAAACATCGATGAGAGAGAAACTTCGATCAGCTGCCTCCTGCACACTCCTTACTGGGGATGTGCCCGAAACCAAGGTACATGCCCTTGACCGGAATCGAACCTGGGACCCTTGAGTCCGCAGGCTGACGCCCTATCCACTGAGCCAAACTGGTTAGGGCGACCACCATTCTTTTAGTCACCCAAGCTAGGTATTTGGGATTTCTTTATATTCCCATAATTTTGCAGTCACTAAGCTGTGTAGATACCATCACCTTACATTTCTCAAATCTATGCCTTTTTCTCCATCCCCACAACTGTTTGCCTCAGCTCAGACTCTCAGCATCTCTTGCCCAGACAGTAGCCTCCATTCTTTCCTCTGCTGCCAGGGTCACCTCCAATGACCTCCGCTTCTCATCCTGACCTGCCAAACCACTTGCAGTTTCTGGGATTCACCATATGCTCTTACACTGCCAAACCTTTACTCATGTTGTTTCTTCTATTTAAATGGTTCTTCTTCTCTACTTGGCAAACACAGCCTTGTTAAAAAAATCTAGCACCACCATCACTTCCTCTATAAAGCTGTTGCTCTCTTCTCTAGGTAGAATTGACTGTTTTCTCTTCATGCTTCTCCTGTGTTGATGCCTGTCACTTTATTGTACTAATTTGTTATGTCTTCCGTATACTGTCAGCACTTTGGGTGCCTGGAAGAGAACAGCTACTCCATAATTGCTTGAATAACTGGAGTATGTGACAGACTGGTACTTGAATCTAAATCCCATGTTTTTCTTATCATATCGACTCATTCTTATGTGAGTATGTACATATTTCTCGGAAATTGCTTCTCAATACTTGCATTTGGAGATCTGACCTTCCTGGAGCTCTTTTATTTGGCATTCAAGAGTAACCCTGCTGAGCCCTGGCTGGTGTGGCTCAGTTGATTGGGTGTCATAAGGTTGCTGGTTTGATTGGGTACCGGTTGTATTCCTGGTAAGAGCACATGCCCAGGTTGCGGGTTGGATCCCCGGTAGGGGCATGCAGGAGGCAGCTGATAAATGTTTCTTTCTCTCTCTCTCCCCACCTTCCTCTCCCTTCCTCTCATAATCAATTTAAAAAATCTTAAAAAAAAAAGAGTAACTTTGCTTGAAAAAGGCTATTTCAAGAAATGGGTGCTTTTATGGCATCATCATTGCCCTGTCATGTGTTTAGAGTCCACATAAACGGTTTAGTTTGTAAGAGTCCATTTCTTTGAAAGGTCATACTTTTAGCTTAGAATAGTCAAACTTGTGGGAAAATTATTTTTCCATTTGGATTTTGGGTGTGTGTGCTTTATTTGGCTTTTATGCAGGTGTTGCTAAAACCATTGTCTGTAACTTGCAAAATAAATGTTGGATGCCTGACTTTAATTTCTTTTTAAATCCTCACCTGAGGATATTTTTTCCATTGATTTTTAGAGAGAGCAGAGGGAGAGAGGAGGGGGAGAGAGAGAGAAACATCAACCTGAGAGAGACACATTGATTGGTTGCCTCCTGCACTTGCCCTTATGGGGGCTGGGGGACCTGCAACTGAGGTATGTGCTCTTGACAGGGAATTGAACCCACAATCTTTTGGTCCATGGGCCGAGTTTCTAACCATTGAGCCAGACCGACCAGGGCCTGACTTTAATTTTTAAAAAATATATTTTTATTAATTGCAGAGAGGGAGAGATTGGAAGAGAGAGATAGAAACATCAGTAATGAGAGAGTCATTGATCGGCTGCCTCCTGCACACCCCCCACTGGGGATCAAGCCCCCAACCCACAACCTGGGCATGTGCTCTGACCAGAATCGAACCTTGACCTCCTGGTTCATAGGTCGACGCTCAACCACTGAGCTACACTGGTCGGGCTTGATTTTAATTTTTATTGATTAAATCAAGGGACAAAAGCGTTTGCTATACATATACATTTTGGAGGAAAGGTAGTCAAATTAGAAAAAATGCATCCCCATAAAAATGGTTTTGTTAAAGTTATTTACAAAGTAGATTAAAAAAAAAAAAGGAATAACTTCAGTTTACAATAGGGACAATTTAGGGAGACATGGTAACATCTTAGTTTTTGAGTGTAAATTCAACTAGGTCATTATTTCTGATCATTGAAGCTTACTTATTGTGGGTCCAGCGGTCGCCAACCTTTCAGACTTCACGGACCACCAGTTGGTGACCGCTGGTTTAAACATCTGTTTTGGTGTTAATTCTTTAAAACTCAGTTGGTGGATGTTAACATGATAAAGGGTAATAAAGTTTGAAATATGGCAGTCATTTGGTTTGGTTTACTTTTCAACTAATTACATGCAAATTTAAGTGTCTTTGGTAAAAAGGAAAGCGGGTATTCAGGCTGTAGTCAACTATTTTGATCTCAGCTGGAGTCCTGCACACCTGTCATGGCTTGTGGAAGTTTTCTTCCATAATTAAGAGCTCCTTTCTCACAATATTACTTAATTGGATGCCACAAGAGCCTGGTGAAACAGTGGAATCCTCTTAATTGCATACCAGCTCTTAAAACAAATCACCAATGTTTACTGTGGTATTGTTTTTGTAAGCCTTCCCTGGAAACAGTTTTGATCTTCTACAAATCCAAAAGGAAATGTGTGTTTTGGAGCATTGAGTATTCTGCTTTTTATAAAAGTGGAAGTCATATAATTTACTTTGAAACATCTTTCTGCAAAGAGTTAAAAAACATAATAACTAATGTTTACATGATGCCTTATGATTTGATCAAATGCTTTCCCTTACTTTATATTAATAACTTCATGAAGAAAGTTGTTATACTCATGTTTTCTATTTTACTGGTGAGGAAACTGCGGGTCAGGAGAGTGACTTGCCCAAGGTTCCACAATTAGTAAGTGGTGGAGTCTCTGCAGACCCCAAACCCTGCCTCCTTTTTGGGTACATCATGCTGTTTCAATGAGCATAAACTGCATGTGTAGAAATGTCATTTGTGGTGTGTTTGTTCTTTTACTTGTTTGTCATATGACATGTGGTCTCAGTTTAATATGTTTGAGCTTTCAAGCTTTATCAGCGGTTCTCAACCTGTGGGTCGTGACCCCTTTGGCGATTGAACGACCCTTTCACAGGGGTCACCTAAGACCATCCTGCATATCAGATATTTACATTATGATTCATAACAGTAGCAACATTACAGTTATGAAGTAGCAACGAAAATAATTTTATGTTTGGGTCACAACATGAGGAACTGTATTTAAAGGGCCAGAACGTTGAGAACCATCGTGGAAAGAGGTAGTACTGTAGCAGGTGAAGAAGCTAAAGTACTGGGGAATGACGGATTGTCCAGCTTCATGTTTGGATTATTACTGTATCTAGCTGAAACATCTTTCTGTAGGGTTCACAGGGTATTTGTGGTCCTGCTGCTTGCGTGAACAAGGCCCTTACAGTGTATTTAAGTGCTGAGTAGTTTTGACAGATGGTCTAAATGAGCTTCTGTGGCAGTCACCTCCATTTAATGCCCCAGTGCCCATTTTCTTCTACATTAGGACTTAGTAGTGGAAAAAGCTGTTAAGAAAAAGAAAAAATATATTTATTGATTTTAGTGAGGAAGGGAGAGGGAGAAAGAGACAGAAACATCAATTGATGAAAGAGAATCACTGATTGGCCGCCTCCTGCACATCACCTACTGGGGATCGAGTCAGCAACTCTGGCATGTGCCCTGACCGGGAATCCAACCGTGATCTCCTGGTTCATAGGTTGACGCTCAACCATTGAGCTACACCAGCTGGTCTGGAAAAAGCTCTTGACAGGGAATCTAGAAACCTTGGTTCTACTGTTGTAGCTGGGTGATTGTCATAATTTTCTACTTGACTTGTTCTCTTCAGGACTGGGTTTGGTCATTACCACCTCTATGAAGACTTCCCTGAGTCCTCTGGTTGGCCTTAGTGCAGTGATGGTGAACCTATGACACGTGTGTCAGGGGTGACACGCGAACTCATTTTTTTGGTTGATTTTTCTTTGTTAAATGGCATTTAAATATATAAAATAAATATCAAAAATATAAGTCTTTGTTTTACTATGGTTGCAGATATCAAAACATTTCTATATGTGACACGGCACCAGAGTTAAGTTAGGGTTTTTCAAAATGCTGACACGCCGAGCTCAAAAGGTTTGCCATCACTGCCTTAGTGCCTTTTTATTTATGGGTGCTGTAACACTTTAACATATCCACTGTTGTAGCACTTATTATTTTTTACTGCAATTATGTTTCTTTCTCATTGGAAATGTACTTCTAAACCCCTTTTCTACCAGACATCTGTACTTGTGAGTAATCATTCGCTCTCATCATTGATGTTTCTATCTCTCTTTCCTTCTTCTTTACTGTCTGATAGAAACATCAGTGAGAGAGAAACATCGATCAGCTAGCTGCCTCCTGCACGTCCCACACCCGGAATCGAGCCCAAAACCCTGGGAATTGAACTTGCAACCTTTTGGAGCAGGATGGCGCCCAGCCAACTGAGCCACACCGGCCAGGGCTAGCAGCTATAATTTATTGAATACTTTCTTCAGGCCAGGCAATGTGTAGACATTTTATATAAACTATCTTTTAACCTTACTTAGCTAATAGCACTACCTGTCAGATAGCTATTAGATAAGTAGTATTGTCTTCAGAATTTAGGTTATACTAGTACAGTTAACAAGTAGGAGAGCTGACATTGTTGGTTGAATTATGATAGAAAATAAATGTGACTGAGCCTTCCAGAGCATATACAATTAGTCCTCACTTAACATTGTTGATAGGTTCTGCAACTTTAAGTGAAACAATGTGTAATGAAACTAGTTTACTATAGGCTAATTGATATAAACAAGAGTGAAATTCACACAGCATTTCAGCACTGTAACAAAACAACCTCAAGGACCTGCTGTACTAGGAATATTTGAGGGTTCTGGCTTAGGTGAATGATAGAAATGAACATAAAAGTAAATATCTGATAGGAATGAAATTTTGGTCTGGAATTACTTGAAAAGCCACCTGTGAGTCTTTTCTTGCCATAGTTTCATTGATTGCACCAATCCATTGCATCAGTATTAAATAATGAAAGAGAGAGTAGTGGCATTAGAAATTCTGGTCACAAGAGTAATGTGTAGTATGGTGATGACCCATTAAATAGCTCAGTAAATGTTCCTTTTCTGGATCTCTTGTGAATTAATATCTTGCTTAATTAAATATTAATATATATTAATGCTTGACTGGTGCCAAGGGAATGTTTTTTTTAATTTTTTATTTATTGATTGATTTTAGAGAGAGAGGATGGGGGAGAAGGGAGTGAGAGAGTGCCATAATGTGTTATTCCACTTATTTATGCATTCATTGATTGATTCTTGTATATGCCCTGACCGGGAATTGAACTGCAACCTTGGTGTGTTGGGATGATGCTCTAACCAACTGAGCTACCCGGCCAGGGCTCAAGGGAATGTTTTGACCAGGTCTGGCAGAACCACCCTGTTAGTAGGAAACCTTTAGTTTTTCATTGGGCTTTAAAGTCAGAAATCAGATTAATCAAGAAATCAAATGGAAAAAGTCTAACATTATAGACTTCATTTTAGGATAGAAAACACTTTCACCTAGAAGCAAGATATCTGGATTGTAGCCCTAGCTGGTTTGGCTCAGTGGATAGAGTGTTGGCCTGTGGACTGAAGGGTCCTGAGTTTGATACCAGTCAAGGCCACATGCCCGGGTTGCAGGCTCAATCCCAAGTAGGGGGTGTGCAGGAGGCAGCTGATCAATGATTCTCCCTTATCATTGATGTTTCTATCTCTCTCCCTCTCCCTTCCTCTCTGAAACCACACACACACACACATATATATATGATTTATATATAATACTAGAGGCCCGGTGCACAAAAATTTGTGCACTCGGGGGGAGGGGGGTCCCCCAACCCGGCCTGTGCCCTCTCGCAGTCTGGGACCCCTCGGCAGATAACGACCTGCTGGCTTAGGCCTGCTCCCGGGTGGCAGAGGGCAGGCCCAATCCCTAGGTGCAGCCCCTGGTCAGGCTCAGAGCAGGGCCGATTGGGGAGTTGGGGCGCCGCC
>NW_005359225.1:3631387-3682207 GCF_000412655.1 Myotis brandtii
TATATAAATGTTGAGAGTAGTTTAAAAAAAAAGATATCTGGATTGTAGACCAAGGTCTGAATCAGATGATACTGAGGATCTGCTACATGATTTACACAATATTGTTTTATATAACCTCCAAAAGAGCCCTTCAGGGTAAGTATTATTCTCCCCATTTATAATGAGGGTTAGAGAGATGAAGTCATATAGTTGTAAATATTCCCCTGTAATGTTTTAATTCACAATCCTTCCTAAAATTACAGTATTGCACCTCAAGATCAAGAATCATATAGGAGAACATAAATGCATAGTCCATGAACACAAACAAAAGCCAGGGGAGAGGGGCGGGGGCTGGGTGGAGGTGGGCAAATGGGAAAATAGGGGACATCTGTAATAGTGTCAACAATTAAAAGAAAATAAAGCTCATTTTACTTCCCTTAAAAAAAAAGAATCATATAGAAGATACTTAAATTATTCAAAAAATTATTATTGTTCAAAGTGAGCGAAGTGTCATTTTTTTAAGCCCTTAAATGATACAGATATAACAATAAAATAAATTCAGCAATGGTAGGAGTCTTGATAAAGATGGGTTTATGGATTTTTAAAAAAGTGAATGGCTATGCCATTATATGCCATAATTTTAATACACTTATTAGGGATATAGTAGGGTATACTATATTTGTGTGGTCTTTGGTGTATTTATTCCACAAAGGATATAGGGTAGCTTACAACAGTAACAATAAAATAATAGAAAAAGAAAATTGTTCAGTACTTAACGAGGATAGAATAATGTATGTGCCACCCCACTTCCTGTAGGCAAGCTACAAATTGACCTCTTAATTTCCTAGAAACCTAGGAGGTAAGGATGATTTAAAAATATTTTTATTAATTTGTAGAGAGAGGGGAAAGGAAAGGGAGAGAGAGAGAAACATCGATGTGAGAGTGAAACATCGATCAGCTGCCTCCCATACACTCCCTTCTGGGGACCAACCCCAACCTGGGCATGTGTCATAACTGGTAATTGAACTGGCAGTCTTTTGATGTATGGAATGGTGCTCAGCCAACTGAGCAACACCAGCCAGGGCAAGGATGATTTTAAAAGGAGAAAACAAGACATTTCTGCTAGGAAAACAATTTAACATTTAACCGAGTTTGTCATTCATGCATAGGAAACAGCATAGACATAAAACCTAAACCAAATGCTCTTTGTTTACATGTTTTATACTGGTTAGAAACAGCATAGACATAGCTATATTGGCATAAAACCGAAACCAAATGCTCTTTGTTTACATGTTTTATACTGGTTTAAACAGTGCCTTTTGTAAGGTCCTACTTAAGGGGAGTTGGATTAAAATGGACAAGCTGCAGTTTAAAGTAGTATAGAGTAACTTCCCAGAGGTGGGACTTAATCTACACTTCTGTGATTGTAGGAGATTAGAAGAGGGGGAGACCATTTTTGGCCTGGGTCACCAGGAGAGACTTCCCAGGGGAGGTAGAGGTACATTGGGAGTCCAGCATGTATAGGTATCCCCACTTTTCAAAAGTTTGCATAACTCCATTTCACTTTATGAAGGACCTATAATAGTACTCTTTTGCTAAATGAAATAAATCCAAATTTCTTTTGGATTTTTACTTTTATGAAAAGCAAAAATAGCGTTCAGTGTTTGTTTTGCAGCAAGCTGTTACAAAGGCAGCTCAAACCCTAGCAGCAATAGTGGCACTGCCAAACTCCTTTGCCTGGAACTACACTCGATATGCCAGCATCAAGCTGCCATAGCGCTGAACTGTGTCTATGAGCATCTGTACTTTATCTGGATTTATTTTTGGCATCTGTTAGCAAGATATGTCCTAAGGTATCAGAAAAGCCTAAGAGAGCTCATAAGGGTGTTGTTAATGCTTAGCACAAAACTGGACATAACTAAGCATTTTGAAGTGGTGAACGAAATTCGGGGTCTGGGAATGCTCAAAAAATTGTTCATGTAAATTAATGGTAATTGTTTCTTCACTTTACACCATTTTGGCTTATGAAAGATTTTATAGGAATGCTCTACGTTTGGATAGCGGGGGAAACCCTTAGGACCATTTGGCTGGAATCCGGACTTTGTTAGGAGCCCAGACCATCCAAACACATTATAGGCATCCAGAGACTCCTGTTGCAGGATAGATTTCAGCCTCTTCCCCCTTCCCGGGGACTCAGAGGCCCCTCATTTCTCTATACCAGTTACACCTTCTGCCAAGACCGTCTTTTGTGGTCTGGTTTAATCCCCTTTTTCAGGATGGATATATTCTAAGGAGCTACTTCCTTCTATTTTATTATATGTTCAAACATACTTGCTCTTCTTTCAGTGTGTTTTTTCCTCCCATAAATGACTTTTTTCCACAACACACACGTTTCTGCACCATTCAGGCTCTTTTTGTTTGTTTGTTTGTTTTCTGTAAAAAGGAGAGCTGGTGATACATTTCTGAGCTTTTGATATATTTGTTAATGGTGAAAAATGTGCTTTGGCATGTAGAAGTAATGATGGACTTTATAAGTATGTTAATAATAAATTAATAAGTTAAAATAATTTTTAATCCTCGCCTGAGGTCATGCTTATTGATTTTAGAGAGAGGGAGCGGGGAGAGAGAGAGGCAGAGAAAGAGAGGCAGAGGCAGAAATATGGATGTGAGAGAGAAACATCGATTGGTTGTCTTCCCATATGTACCATGACTGGGCACCAAACTGGCAACCTAAGTATGTGCCCTGACCGGGAATCAAACCGGCAACCTTTTCGGTGTATGCTCCAGCCGACCAGGGAAAAAGTATCTTGATTTTTAAAGTGGATAACCCAGGGATATCAAAAGTGAAAAAAAAATTAGGTTTTATACAACATATAATTTTTAAAAGAATAACATTCCATTACAAAATGGTATCTGACATTGTAGATATGTAATAAGCATTTGTTGAATTGTGTTGCTTTTTAAAAAAAACTTTATTTTGGAATAATTATAACAGGAAGTTGCAAAAAATAGACTAAGGACTGTGTATCCTTTCAACTTGCCCCAGTGGTAACATTTTATATAATGTAGAAAAATAGCAAAACCAGGTAATTGACATTGGTACAATATATTCACTATACTACAGACTTTATTCATTCATTTTCACTATTGTTTTACATGCATACATTCCTTTGTGTGAGTGTATAGTTCTATGCCATTTTATCCCATGTATAGATTGGTGTCATAGCCCCACAAGCAAGATATAGACCTGTTCCATCACCACAAAGGTACTCCTTTGTACTACCCACCCCTATATAGATTTATACACACACCTCCCTCTCTCTCTCTCCCAATCTGCTCTTCTCACTGTCCCCTGGCAATCACTAACCTGTTCTTCATCTGTATAGTTTTGCCACTGTGAGAATGATATATAAATGGAATCATATAGTGTATAACCTTTTTAAAACATATTTTTATTGATTTCAGAGAAGGGAGAGGGAGAGAGAGAGAGAAACATTAATGATGAGAGAGAATCATTGGTTGGCTGCCTCCCGCATGCCCTCCACTGGGGATCGAGCCTGCAACCCAGGCATGTGCCCTTGACTGGAGTCAAACCTGGGACACTTCAGTTCGAAGGCCGATGGTCTATCCACTGAGCCAAACCAGCTAGGGCTAGTGTATAACCTTTTTGAGATTGACTTCACTAAGCATAATTCCAACCGACCAGCATGGCTCAATGGTTGAGCATTGATCTATGAACCAGGAAGTTACGGTTCGATTCCCCAGTGTTGGGCATGCAAGAGGCAGCCAATCAATGAATGATTCTCTCTCATCATTGATGTTTTTATCTCTCCCTCTCCCTTCCTCTCTGAAATAAAAATAAATAAAAAAGCAAAAAGCATAATTCCCTTGAGATTCATTCAGATTGTTGCATATATCAATATTTTATCTCTTTTTTGCTGAATAGAATTTCATTATAAGGATGTATCAGTGTTTATGTAACCATTCACCTGTTGAAGGACAAGGTTGTTTCCAGTTTTTGCTTACAAATAAAGCTGTTTATGAGCATTTCATAACATGTCCACTGAATTTACCAGCATGAAGGTCATTCATAACTTTAGTGAAACATGGTAAAGTGATTAATGGGGATTGTTCAGCTGATATCTGTTTCATTGAAAAATAGAATGTTAATCTGGAAGGGATATTATCATCTGTTTTAGTGAATTAGAATTTTTTTTTAAAGCACTAGAACTTTTTCCTACCAGATGTTATATGAGGTTTCATACAAAGAGATCAAATCAGAGCTGCTCTGGTTGAAGTGGGGCTTATAACACTACTCCTTTGTGTCTCTCTTCAGTTTACTTCTGGTCCTTTAGATATCCCTCCGTTCTCTGAAGACCATTTTGAAAACACTGATCTATGTGGTTTCTTATTACTGAAGGGGAATCTGCAGGTTGAGGAGAGGTGGTCTCTTAGCAAAGCATCATAGCAGCCTTTAAGTTTAGAACTAGTATTAGTATAGTACTATGACTAACACTGATGTCTCTAGATCATCTTCCTGAGTGCTCTCTTAACGCCCTCTCTTCCCCAGACCAGCAATTTTGACCCCTTGAGTCTTCAGGGTCCCTTTAACATGAAAGAAACATACTAAGGAGGGGCCTGGAGGCACTCTGCTTCCTTCATTGTTTCATGTCAGTATCCTAGAAGTGATGGGCACTGTGGTGGTTGTGTGTTTTCCAATTTTCATCCCACCTTAAGGAATTAGTTTAAGTTAATTATCATGGTAATTCCACGCTCCATGCCAGTTAATGAATTAGGAATGGATATGTGCCCAAAGTCTAGCCAGTGAGACATGACAGGAATGCTACTGGAGGCTTTTGACAAAGGTTCTTGGCTCCAAAAACAAAACAAGACAAAACAAAACAAAAAACAAGAAAGGTAGCCTCTTTTTCTAATGGATATTTTTTGCTACTTATTCATTTACTTAGACTAAACTGAGCCTGTTTGGTCTAATGGAGATACTAACACCTGTCTCTCAGGTCATTGTAAGGGTTATATGATTTAACTAGAGGCTTGGTGCACAAATTTGTGAACCAGTGGGGTCCCTCGGCCTGGCCTGCGGGATCAGGCTGAAATCGGCTCTCCGACATCCCCCGAGGGATTCCAGATTGCGAGAGGGCACAGGCAAGGCTGAGGAACCCCACCAGTGCATGATTGGGCCTGGGGAGGGACGCAGGAGGTTGGCCAGCCAGGGAGGGACCAAGGGAGGGCTCCAGGGCGTGTCCAGCCCATCTCACTCAGTCCCGATCAGCCGGACCCCAGCAGCAAGCTAACCTACCGGTCGGAGCGTCTGCCCCCCGGTGATCAGTGCACGTCATAGCTGCTGGCCGACTGGTTGACTGTCTGCCCCCTGGTGGTCAGTGCACATCATAACAAGCGGTTGAGCAGCCTTAGCATATCATTAGCATATTATGCTTTGATTGGTTGAATGGCTGACTGAATGACTGGACACTTAGCATATTATGCTTTTATTATATAGGATATTTGGAAATGTCAGAACTGTGCAGATGTTATTAGTTCATTCATTGAATAGTTGATGTCACTCAGCAAAGTTAGGTAAAGGAGCAGTGGAGTTAGTGATTCTGGGAGTGGTACAGATGGAAGTGGGAGAGGTTGAGGGAAAATTGGCTACAAGAAGCTGGGCTGGTAATGATTTCTAGAGATTGACTGTGGGAGGAAAGGGAGCAAAGGCTGTTAAGGCTGTTATCAATGAGGCATTGTTAAGCAGCAGTAATACCTGCAAGTGGAGTGTCCTCTTGGAGGAAACATTGTTACAAATGTTTTAAGTGTCTGTGTCAGAGGTGAGGAACTTCTGGCACATAAGGCCTGTGAAATCATTTGGTCTGGCCCTGCCAAGGCATTAAGGGTGAGTTAATTAAATGTTTGACCTAATATAGCAGGCTAATTTTTAAGTTGATAATTTTGTATGACCTGCAAATGATGTTATAAATATCCAAATGGACCTTGGCATAAAAAAGGTTCCCTAATCCTGGTGTGTCCTGCTTGGTCAATTTGGGTCTGAAAGGCCTATGGTGAGCCACTTCTCTTTCTTCCTCCAGGGGCTCAATGTCCACAGCATCCCCATTTCTGGCTATTAGGTATTGCTTAGAAAGGTATTTGGTAATGACTCAATTTAGGTACTCCAAGGTGATAACTTTTGTTGCAGAGCTGGAGGGGAGGGCAAATCAAGGCCCCAATAGTAGCATAGAGAGAGGTAGCTGGTTGGAGAAGAAGGAAGCCAAGCCAGTTCTTTTGAGACAATTGATCACTCCATGAGGTTTTTGGAATCAGTTTACCTAGGTTCAAATTTCAACTGTGCTATTTATATCTGTATCAACATAGATAAGTTAGTATGAAAATAGAATTATATGTAACATTTACCTTTCAAGATTACTGTTATTATTAAAGACTAGAGGCTTGGTGCACGAATTCGTGCAAGGGTGGGATCCATGCATGGGGGGGAGGCTGTGGGCGGGTGGCCAGCCGGCCCTGCCCCCTGGTCGAACTCCCATTTGAACTCCCAGTTGAGGGGACAATTTTCATATTAGTCTTTTATTATATAGGGTAATATTTATAAAGCTCCAACCATAGTGCTCTACACATATTAGGTGTTCAAGTAAATTATAGTTGTTTTGCTGTTACTAGCAATAATGAGACAAAATCAGATTGCTTTCATAACACATCTTTCAGATTACCCATGGATTTGCTTGTTTGTTGCCCCTTGGGGATTCTACACTTAGGATTGTTTAAAATATGTTTTTATTGATTTCAGAGAGAGGAAGGGAGAAGGAGAGAGAGATAGAAACATTGATGAGAAAGAAACATGGATTGGCTGCCTCCTGCCCATCCCCTACTGAGGATTGAGCCTGCAACCTGGGCATATACCGGGAATCAAACTGGTGACCTCCTGGTGCAGGGGTTGACATTTAACCAACTGAGACACACCTGCCGGGCAGTATTTGTTTTAATTGGGACTCATCTACATGTAAAATTACTAAATTGGATATGGATGGAGATGGCAGTTGAAGGGAGGGAGAGGGGAGATATTGCTATCTGCCCTGGGCTCTCAGGTCCTAAGGATTGGCCTTAATCTTCAGAGTGACACTCTTACTTCTTTTTTTTTTTTTTTTTAATATTTTTTTTTTATTTTTTTACAGAGAAGGGAGAGGGATAGAGAGTTAGAAACATCGATGAGAGAGATCGATCAGCTGCCTCCTGCACGCCCCCCACTGGGGATGTGCCCGCAACCAAGGTACATTCCCTTGACCGGAATTGAACCTGGGACCCTTCAGTCCGCAGGCTGACGCTCTATCCACTGAGCCAAACCGGTTCGGCTACACTCTTACTTCTTTGTCCCTTTTTCCATTTCTTTTGTTTTACCCATTGCTTTCTTTCTAAGTAACTTTTTTTTGTGTGCTTAAGAAAAATAGTGGTAAGTAAACAAATATAAAAATTATCATTTTAGCTATTTTACAGTGTACAGTACAATGGCATTAAGTACATTCACATTGTTGTGCCACCATCCACTTCCAGAACTTTTTTCATGTTGTACACCTGAGACTACGTATTCATTAAACAGTAATTCCCCATTTCCTTCTCCTTTAGGTCCCCAGTAACCACTATTCTATTTGTCATTATGAATTTGACTACTTTCAGTATGTCATATGAGTAGAATCATACAGTATTTGTCCTTTTATGACTGACTTATTTTACTTAGCACAATATCTTCACAGTTTATTCATATTGTGCCATGTGCCAGTTTCCTTTTTTAAGGCTGAATAATATTCTATTGTACGTATATACCGCATTTTTTTTTTGTTTATTCATTCATCTCTGTTGGTGAATGGTTGGATTGCTTCTATCTTCTGGCGATTGTGAATTCCCCATTGCTTTTTTTTTTTTAAAGGAGAAATCCATTGCATGTTTTTATTTTTATTGGTTTCAGAGAGGCAGAGAGAGAAACATCATGATGAGAGAGAATCGTTGATCAGCTGCCACCTGCACTCCCCCTACTGGGGATTGAGCCTGCAGCCCGGGCATGTGCCCTTGGTTGGAATCGAACCTGGGACCCTTCAGTCCTCAGGTCCGTTGCTCTATCCACTGAGCCAAATCAGCTAGAGCTCCGTTGCTTTTTAATATAGCAGCTCTCTTTTCCTTTTTCTTCATAAATATCTGTAGAGCAGCTTCTTTGTGCTCACTATTTTTAGAATTGGAGATATCACAGTGACCAAACAAATGAGATTTTTTGGAGATGACATTCTGGTGATGAGAATGGAAGCCTTGCTAGGGACTAGCTTCCCTGATTTGCAGTTTGTGTCAGGCCAGGTGTCAATAGTGTGCTACCATTTTGGATGCCGCTGTCCTTAGATCCATTTGCCTTTGTGTCTCAACTTTGACACCTTCTCTCAGAGGTCTTTTATGAGCCCCCAGGCTGGATTGGCTGCTCCTTCTCTGTGCTAACCACCTTCACTTATCTTTTCCATAATGCTGCTAGAGTGAGCTTCTTCTCTTCTGGTGCCCTTATTGATTGATTCATGCGCAGCTGCTTGGCTAACAGTACATGAGGCATTCAGGTCCTCAGGGACAGGCCCTGATGACTTCTGCGACCACAGCTTTCTCCACTGCTTGCACTTCGTACTTTAGCAACAATGAAATGAATGTCATTTCCTCAGACATGTCAAATTGTTTGTATTTTCAGGGCTGTCACTTTTTCTTAGAATGCCTTTCTCCCCTTTCTCCAGGTTCATGCCTTTCTCTTTGAAATCAGTCATCTTCCATGAAACTGTCCCTGACATCTCTAGACTATTTTGTCACATTCTTGTGCTGCCTTCCTTCATGATCTTTATCACACTGTATGGTAATTGACAGGTTCCATACTCTCAAGGAACTCACAGACTTTAGCACTAGGTTTCTGTCATCTTCTTCACTCATTGAACTTGGCTTTGCTGCTGACAAACATTCTATAATGAAAGTGACCTCCTGGGAATCTGATTGGATTGCCTTCTTATTGCTTTTTCTTTGTTTTTCACCCTTGTAGTTGTGTCAGTTCTCACTAAGATTAACATAATCCTTTTGTATAAAGATAATATGCCTTTTATATTCCATAACCCCCACTTTGCCTTTCATATTTGACCCTCTTACTGTCCTCTGTCCTTATTTGTTCATAGCTGTATCCTCTTGTTAGTTTCAGATTTAATTGCTTCCTCTATGTTCAGGCTAAATAAAATCAGAGCTTTGCTTCTTTCTCAAAGAGACACTGACTTTCTCCTTATTTGGTCACTTTCCTTTTTCACCTTTCCATCATTCATTGGTAGTATTTTCTAACTCAGAGGTCTCTTTTTGCAATCACAGAGATTTGGAAAAACTTGACCAATCTCACAGTTAATGTTTAGAATATGGAGATAGAGCAAGCCCCAGTAGAAAAAAAAATCTAGAACTAGTTTCTGAAAGACCAAAGAGGATTCTAGTTCCTATCCTACCTAAGTGATCTTAATCTTTAATCTCTCTGGGACTCTGCTTCTTATCTGTAAAACAGGCTTTCAAGAATACTTCAATTTACAACACAGGCTTGATAGAATACATCAATTCACAAAACAATACATTCTTATTGCATGGTTACTATGGGAAGATTGTGTGATAAATTCAGAGAGGTATTCCTCTTTTTACAGAACTATGATGTCTTCAGTTCATTCACTCAACCATTCATCCATTACTTATTCAACTGGTTAACAGATACTTATGGAGGTTTTATGCTAAGTATTAGATAGGAGGAATATGGCAAATAAATTGTAATTCAGTGTGAAACATGCTATGATATTGGCATGAAATAGTAACAGCAATAGCAACTATTTAAGTGTAGTGATTGCTTGCCATGCCAGGCACTGTTCTAAATCCTTAACCTATATTGCTTCATTTAATCCTCACAATAAACTTTTAAGGCTTTTGCTACATGGTGCATAATTACTGTTATATACACAAGTGAGGTACAAAGGAGAGTATAAAACTAGTTACCATTTATTGAATGCCCACATAAGCCAGATGTTTTATATATATTTTATATACATTTTCTTTCATCCTCACCACAACTCTGCAAGGTTAGGTATTATTTTACACAAGAAGAAATAGTCTCAGGGAGGTTTAAGCAATGTGTTAAGTTCAAGATTAGGTATTATCATTTTACACATGAAGAAATAGTCTCAGGAAGGTTAAGCAATACGTTAAATTCATATAGTTTGTTAGAGGTAGAGTTGAATTGAATCCAGTTTTAGTCCAATTCCAAAGCCTTGGCTTTTCAGATTTTGTTGGTACAAGACAGGAGGGTAGGTAAAACTCTCTAGGCTAAGGAACTATGGGATCCGTGATATCAGAGTTCATTGCCTTTAAGAGAATAAGAGGTAAAACTGAAAGATACTTTATTAAAATTGTGAGACTGTTCATTCCATGTCCCCACATGTCCCTTCCTCTCTAGGACAGACTGCAGCGGTTGCCAACCGGTGGTCCGCGAGGTCTGAAAGGTTGGCCACTGCTGGACTAAGAAATCCTCTCTTACAAGCTTGAGTATGTAGGTACTTCCTAAGTATTATACTTGAGACTCTTGCTATTGATGACACATGGCAGTTCTGAATGCTTTAGCCAAGTGCCTAATAACTGAAAATGCTGTATTCATTCAGGACAGCTGCACCATGTAACCAGATGGGTTTTAAAACTGGCATGTTCATATTAAAAAAAGCTAATTAAAAATGTCAATTTGCAATCTGATGTTGCCATGTTAGAATATTCTAATTTTTCCCCTCTAACAAGGAATAGGAAGTGTTTCATTAAACTCCTGCTAAATTGTTTACACTTGTTGCACACTGCACAGATGTGCTCAGCTGGCTGAAATGTTTTCAAAATTATGTGCAGTGGAAAAGTGAAAAATGTGCAGTTTTAGTTTGAAGTCCAGAATGGCTATTGAATTAGAGTGCAGTGTAATTTTTTAGGGCTTATGTAATAGACTTTAACAGTTGCTTTTGTAGTTGTGCTATATAATTAAATCATGGTGTTATAGCTTTTACTAGTAGAGGCATAGACTAATGGAGAGAGACCCATTTAAAATAGGTTGTGTTTAAAACTATATTTGCATCAGATGGGTGCTGTCTCATCACCTTTTTTTTTTTTTTTTTTTTTTTTACTGTGGTAAAATATACACAAAGTAAAATATCTTTTTACTTTGTGTAGCAACTTCCTGACTGATCTCCCTGTTCCTGTCTCACCTCCCCCAGATCATCCTTCCTACTGCTTCTCTGTTAGCATTGTTAAATATATATTGCACTCCTTTTTCCTGCTTTAAAACCTTCAGAGGTTCCTATAGCGTTGAGGATAAAATTCAAACCCCTTAGTTTAGGCTACAAAGTTTTTTTATGCTTTGGCATCTGCTTACCTCATTAGTCTCAAATCTTACTTCTGTCTCCTGTTGTTCCAGTCAGACTGAACTATTTGACATTTACGGTCCAGGTGACATTTCCCTACCTTCATTGTTTCTATTTGTGACAACCTCCCACCCTTTCGTCATCTCCCAACCTCTTAATTACCCTTTAAGACGGGTGGGGAACGTCCGGTTCGCTGGGCTGCATAAGGCCCACAAAATCATTTTGGTCTGGCCCTGCCAAGGCATTAGGGGTGAAAATTAAATGTTTGACCAAATATAGCAGGTTAATTTTTAAGTTGATAATTTTGTATGACCTGCAAATGATGTTATAAATATCCAAATGGCCCTTGGCAGAAAAAAGGTTCCCCACGCCTGCTTTAAGACACAGCTTGGGCTTATTTCTGATCAACCTCCCAGTGGTTCCACCCCCTGTCGCCCCCACCACATTTTACCACTGGGTTCTGAGCCTCTTTGTGCTCTTCATAGTTCCCCTTATAGAACACTTATAGCTTTGTATTATTCCAATTTACGTTTCTATCTGCCACTAGAATTTATTTATTTCTCTTTAGTTCCTAACCCTTAATAGGTCCTCAGAAAATGTGTGCCAAATTACTATTTTTTTAGTGTAAAGAGCATACTGAGGATATATTAATTTATGGAGTCCCCAAAAATGTGGTAAATTTCTAACAGTTTTTATTTTTGCACAGTTGTTTGCTCCAATATTTGAAAAAAGTTCCTTTTAGAATCACCTGAAGTTTAGTTTCATGCTAAACCTGAAAAAGAAATGTCTCCATAATAGTGGAGATTTGTTTTGGGGCGAGGGACCAAGCAAAGGCTTTCTGAGTATCTCTAACTATTATAGTTCTACCTCTTTCCACAAGTTGGGATGAAGGTAGATTAGTACGCTGATTCTAGCTTATAAGGGACGTTGAATATATGGTATAGGGGCCCTGGTGGTGTGTGGTAACAAGAAAAATAGAGCGATCTCTCTGTTACCCAATGTCATTCCTAAGAGACATTTACTGGTGATCTACTAAGTGTTGAGGTAAAGAAATAAATTAGGCGTAGCTCCTGCAGACTGCCTGCTAGACTGTTTATGCCTCAGGGAACATACACAACCTACACAGCACTGTCCAGTAGACCTTTCATATAGAAATGTTCTATATCTGTGCTGTCCAATATGGTAGTTACCAGCCACATGTGGCTTTTGAGTGCTTGAAATGTGGCTAGTGAGACTGAGGAACTGAAATTTAAATTTTATTTAGTTTTAATTAACATAAATTTGAATAGCTACATGTGTCTAGTGGCTACTGTACAGGAAAGCACAGATCTAGAGGGGCAAATCAGTAGGGAGACAGACATGTTAATAAGGAAGTATAATTAAGTGTAGCAGGTGCTATGATAGAAATATATCTAGGGTTCTATCTAGAATTGGGTCAGATATATCTGGGGCAAAGTGGAACCCAGAATAAGTAGATTAGTTAGTCCTGGAAGTGGGGAAAATGATTTAAAAAAGGGTCATAGCTTTATGAGTCTTAAAAGATGAGTGGAAGCCCAGCTGATGTGGTTCAGTGGTTGAGTGTTGATCCATGAACCAGGAGATCACAGTTTGATTCCTGGTCAGGGCACATGCTAAGGTTTCTGGCTCAATCCCCAGTAGGGGACGTGCAGGAGGCAGCCAATTGATGATTCTGTGTAATCATTGATGTTTCTCTCTCTCCCTCTCTCTTCCTCTCTGAAATTAAGAAAAACATTAAATTAAAAAAAAGATGAGTAGATATACCTGGTTGTCACATAATGTTAGCTTAAAGAATTACCACTGCCTTAAAGCATTTCTAGGTTACCAGTTTTCTAAGAATCAAGATATAATAAAACATAATTACTCCTAATACCTCACTGTATACAATATAGTCTTTTGTGTGTGTTTTAATTTTTCATTGATTTCAGAGAGGAAGGGAGAGAGAGAGAGAGAAACATTAATGATGAGAGACAGTCATTGATCAGCTGCCTCCCACATGCCCCACACTGGTAATCGAGCCCGAAACTCGGACATGTGCCCTGACCAGAAATTGAACCGTGACCTCCTGGTTCATAGGTCAACGCTCAACCACTGAACCATGCAGGTCGGGCTACACAATATAGGCTTATCTTTGATTCAGAAAGAAACTTAGGAATTAATAAATGTTTCTTGTTATTAGATCGCTATTGAGGTAAACATGAGCAGAGCAAGGATGATGGGCTGGCCAGGGACAGCAGGTCAGCAGGGCAGATAGCTCTGGGTGCCTAGCAATGGACAAACCTGGGAAAACAAGGACCTTGCCCCAGGGTAACCTTTCCTCCCCTTCCCCCTGACCTTTCATATCGCTGGGCATGCGGTCCAGACTCTTTCCTGACCTTTTCTTCCTGGCATGTTGCTAGTCATGCGAGTTAGACCCCCTTGAAGGGGGAAAGAGCAAGAGGGCCCGGAGAACAGCCCTTAAGCATTAAACCCCAGGACAGTGAGGTTCTGGTCTGCATCAAATGCCTTTAGGCCTCAGTTGCGTTTCAGTTCCAGGCCCAGATAAGCAGTAAAACCAGACGAGCCAGACCCTGACTGACATTAACTAATGACTTCCTGCCCTCATGCCCACCATCAGTAGAGACCATGATCCTGAAAGGACACACATGGAAAGCTGATGAATATTCTATTGGGATCCTCTCCTGAGACCTTCAGATAAATAACCCTCAAGACCATCACCCAGTGTGACTCTCTCTTGAGCAACCCTGCACCTTTCCCCACCCTGTTCCCTCAGGCATCTTTTCCTTGCCTATCTCTTTCTGCTAAGCTCCAAGGGCTCCTCTTTTGCTTCTGTAAATTGTTTCCTGAGCCCATTTCTTTTGTGGCTCACTATTTTTACCTCTGTGACTTTCTAAATAAACTTTCTCTTATAGTTTGAGTCTGGGCCAGCCGTGGGCAAACTACGGCCCGCGGGCCGGATCCGGCCCGTTTGAAATGAATAAAACTAAAAAAAAAAGAGACCGTACCCTTTTATGTAATGATGTTTACTTTGAATTTATATTAGTTCACACAAACACTCCATCCATGCTTTTGTTCCGGCCCTCCGGTCCAGTTTAAGAACCCATTGTGGCCCTCGAGTTAAAAAGTTTGCCCACCCCTGGTCTAGGCTCTGAATTTTCTTAGTCAGAACTCAAGTACCAAGGTTGCTGAACCCAGGTCTGGTCTGACGCCACTGGTCTAACACCTGCTGCTTTTTTTCCCCCACCAACATTACTATATATGTTCTTGGTTTTTTAAAATTGATTTTAGAGGGGAAGGTAGAGAGAGATAGAAACAACAATGAGAGAGAGACATTGATCGGCTGCCTCCTGCATAGCCCCCCACTGGGGATCGAGCCCATAACAGGCATGTGCCCTGACTAGGAATTGAACCTGTGAACTCTTGGTTCATGGGTTGACTCTCAACCACTGAGATATACTGGCTGGGCACCATTACTATATGAAATTGATGAGAAAGCTGGTAAGTTGATAATCCCTTTTAAAAATATAATAATGATATATATTAGTTGACACTTGAATTTTCAAATGGAAAAATGTTCAATTTTTGCATGAACAAGCAGCACTTACTAGGTATAGGCTAATTTTCTAGCCACTGGCAATAGAGTAACATAAGTGTGTTATGAGATCCACTGGATGGAAGAGCACTGTATGTGGACGTAAGTTCATACAAAAACAACAACATGCTATCATTGAATGTAGGATGAGTGCTATGGACATGATTACTGTAAGTCAGGAAGGGAAATGAACACTACTCTGGGACAGTTATAATAGAGTTTGTAAAATGAATGACCTTATCTGTCCCAGGAGGGGTGGAAAGAACTTAAGTAAACCAAATTTTTGTAGTAATGAATCTTGTGGGAACTGTGGCAACTAGAGATGCTGAAGCAGAATTGCAGAATATATTTAAGGGGCAGTGGGTTCATGCTTGGCAGGTACTTAGAGTTCTTGAAAAGAAAGGCAAGAGCCAATTTGCGAAAGAGCCTTAGATACGAATTAAGGTGTATAGCAGGGGTCCTCAAACTACGGCCCGAGGGCCACATGCAAATACAAATATTGTGTTTGTTCCCGTTTTGTTTTTTTACTTCAAAATAAGATATGTGCAGTGTGCATAGGAATTTGTTCATAGTTTTTTTTTTTTAAACTATAGTCCGGCCCTCCAACGGTCTGAGGGACAGTGAACTGGCCCCCTGTTTAAAAAGTTTGAGGACCCCTGGTGTATAGACTTTATTCTGAAGGTAGTGGGAGCTGTATGAAAGTTTTATTTGGGATTTGCTGTCACTTTTTTTCAGAAGCAGTTGTAGGTAATCTAGAACCTTTGGGGAGATGGCCTGCAGATACAGTATGCTTTTGTGTGTGTGGTATTTATGAAAAGTTATGGATTGCATGATGGATGATGATAAGAGCACTCTTGTGTAGTGCTGGTACACTGTGGAAGAGATGGAGGAACTCTTTCAATCTGATTTTACTAATTTGCCCATTACTTATATATTCAACAAATATGAGTGCCTGTCTGTGCCATGTTCTGCGCCCTGGGGATCTAGATGAAAGTCATAGTTTTCAGCCCTCAAGAAGCTCATAATTTGACTTTTGTCTGCTGTGAGTTCTTGTTTGATAAATCAGGGGCATCCAATCCATCTTGGGGAATATGGATGAGGGCCCAGGCAGGTGGTGCTGACCATCCATTTTAGACATCTTTTAGTTTCTGCCATGTGGCTGTGACTTCTTTTTCTCCCTAGTAGATGCTATTTTCTCCCCTCACTTTCCCAGCCAGAGAATTCTTGTTTGCCCTGCAGCCTGGCTAGAACACTGTGGCTGTTTCTATTTCTATTACTCTATGTTAATTAGGTTAATTATGGCTTAAAAAATTCCACCTGTATATGTGTGCTTGTCTAAGAATAGAGGAGAGGAAGTAGTCTCAGCAAGTCTCTGAGCAAAAACAGCTCTGCTGTAAATATTCCAACTGCTAGGTGAGCCAGAAGTGCTCCTGACATACCCCAGGATCATCACACATTATGAGAGCTAATAGTTATAAGATAGCTAAGGAAAAAATGAAGTGTCAACTTTAAATGGAATATGCCAACAAACCAGGCAATTCAAGTGTGAAGGAAGAAAGGGAAAGACTAATGTTTATTGAGGAGCAGACGATCTGATGCTTTGCACATAGTACTTCCTACATTGACCCTTGAAGATGGACAATGTTATTTCCATTTTGCAGAGGAGGAAACTGAGGCTCAGAGAAGTTGAGATAGAAGGTCTGAGTTTGAATCCTGGCTCCTCTACTTTTTTTTCTCCTTTGCTTTTTAGTTGTGAAGTCTTTGCAAGTTATTTTAACTATTATTTCCACTGGTGGTTAAAATAAATGAGGAAGGGTGATAGCCAGTAATACTTAAGTCAAGGATTCTTTTTTAAAACATATATATTTATTGATTTCAGAGAGGTAAGGAGAGGGAGAGAGATAGAAACATCAGCGATGAGAGAGAATCATTGATCAGCTGCCTCCTACACGCCCCCCACTGGGATCGACCCAGGCATGTGTCCTGACCAGTAATTGAACTGTGACCTCCTGGTTCATAGGTTGACACTTAACCACTGAGCCACCGTGGCTGGGCTCAAGTATTCTTTTTGAGGATTAAATGAAAAACCTCCTATGAAGAAATAATTCAGAAGCATAATAGGCGATTAGTTAAGTTTGGTTTAATGTGAGCATGTTTTGTTTAATCACTAATTCCTTTTAAGGAAAGAATTAGAATTCCTGGAAAGGCTAAAAAATTTTTATAAAGAAATATAGAGAATTAAGAAATGTGGGCCCTGGCTGGGCTAGCATAGTTGTTTAGAGCGTCATCTGAAATACCAAGGTTGTGGGTTTTGATCAGGGTACATACAAGAAGCAACCAATGAAAAAGTGGAACAACAAATTGATATTTCTCTCTCTCAATCAATCAATAAAAAAAGATAAAAGAAATGTGACCAAGGGCTTAATACAGTTAACAATGTATTTGTTATATAGTATACTATAGGCCCAGTGCACGAATTTGTGCACGGGTTGGGACCCTCGGCCTGGCCGGTGATCCAGCTGATCAGGGCCATCTCGCTGTGGGGAGGGACCGCGGAAGGTTGGCCAGCCGCAGGAGGTTGGTTGTGGGGGCGCACTGGCCACCAGGGGGCTGCTCCTGCGTCAAGTGTCTGCCCCCTGGTGGTGAGTGAGCATCATAGCGACCGGTCGTTCGGTCACTTAGGCTTTTATACATATAGATTGTGTTTATTTGAGAGAAAAGAGTGCATTTTGTGTACTGAGGAGCATTTTGAAGTTTTTGCTTTTCAGATAAACATTAATAAATAAATTTCAAACTATGAGGTATGAGGGAAAAACTTAGTAGAAACAAGGAAGATTTATAGCATAAGTTTTGGGGTGGAAATACAGAGGGTAATGTTTGTTCTGCAGAACCGTGGGCTAAAGGGGAGAATCCTTGCCCAGAGCAAATATGAAAACTACTGAGAAGTCCAAAGTACCACAAACGAGGCTGGTGGTATTGGAATCTGACAGTAGTGGAGGGTATTATTGAAAACGGGATGCTGGAGACAGGGTTTTTTAGTAGATGTATATGAGTATGTGTCCTGCCTGTGATAATTTAGAACTGTTATTATTTTGCTCTTTCTTTTATGGGCTGGCTTGGGGCATGGTTCCAAAGGGAAAGACTGTGGGGCCAGCTAAATTTACATATGTATACTTTTAATTAGTTAATTAAATTAAAAATGTCCTTTTAAAATTTTTTGATTTTAGAGGGATGGAAGGAGGCGGGAGAAAGAGAAACATGGATTTGTTGTTTCACTTATTTATGTGTTCATTGGTTGATTTTTTAAAAAAATCCTCACCCAAGGATATGTTTACTGATTTTAGAGAGAGGAAGTGAAGTAAAGAGGGAGAGGAGGAGAGAGGGAAGGAGGGAGGGGGGGAGGGGAGAGAGAGAGAGAGAGAGAAAGAGAAAGAAACATCGATGTAAGAAACATCGATTGGTTGCCTCTTATAAGTGCCCCAGCTGAGGACCAAACCCAAAACCTAGCTATGTGCCCTGACCAGAAATTGAACCCATGACTTTGCAGTTTACTGGACGATGTTCCAACTTAGTCACACCAGCTGGGGCCATTGGTTGATTCTTGTATATGCACTGACCAGGGATCAAACCTGCAACCTTGACGTATTAGGACTATGCTCTAACCAACTGAGTTACCTGACCAGTGCTTATATGTATATTATTTATAAGAATAATCTTGATATTTCAACTTGCTTCTAATCTTTATATTGTTTGTACAGTATGTGTGCTCTTAATGTGGTTCTCTTTAAGTAAAGCTTAGGCTGTCAGGACTGAGTAGTATAATCTGAGTGGTTATCTTTGTCAATTTCTAGCTGCAGTATTTTATATAGTATTTTATTTAAATGGCCTGTGCTTTGGAGTTAGGCTGCCTGAGTTCTAATTCAGTCTGTTACTCACTATGTGATCTTGAGCAAGTGACTTGTCCTTACTAGGCTCTGACTTCTCATTTGTAAAAGTGAGGTCATAATATTCAGGATTATGGTCAGAGTTGGGTGAGACAATGGACTTGCTCATAGTGAGCACTCAATAAACATTAGCTGTTATCATTTTACCTCCAATCACTTTACCATGTATGCCCAGCTTATTTACTTACTTATAAATAGAGGCCCGGTGCACGAATTCATGCACTAGTGGGGTCCCTTGGCCTGGCTCTCTGACATCCCCTGAGGGGTCCTGGATTACGAGAGGGCACAGGCCAGGCCGAGGGACCCCACTGGTGTGCGATTGGGGCTGGGGAGGGACACGGAGGTTGGCCAGCTGGGGAGGGACTATGGGAGGGCTCCAGGGCATGTCCAGCCTGTCTCACTCAGTCCCGATCGGCTGGACCCCAGCAGCAAGCTAGTCTCCCCCTTGGTGGTCAGTGCATGTCATAGTGAGTGGTTGAGCGGCCTTAGCACATAATTAGCATATTATGCTTTGATTGGTTGAACGGCCTACCGGTTGACTGGACACTTAGCATATTAGGCTTTTATTATATAGTATAGGATAATTGTGGTAAAAACATAATAAATTAAAAATATTTTAGCTGAATTTATTGGGGTGACATCCTATATAATAAGAGGCTAATATGCACACTGACCACCAGGGGGCAGACACCCAATGCAGGAGCTTCCCCCTGGTGGTCAGTGTGCTCCCACAGGGGGAGCACCACTCAGCCAGAATCCCTGAGCCGGGCTCACAGCTGGCGAGCACAGCGGCAGTGGCAGGAGCCTCTCCTGCCTCCATGGCAGCGCTAAGAATGTCTGACTGATGGGTTAGGCCAGCGGTTCTCAACCTGTTGGTCGCGACCATCGGAAAACACATATAGCATATCAGATATTTACATTACGATTCATAACAGTAGCAAAATTACAGTTATGAAGTAGCAACGAAAATAATTTTATGGTTGGGGGTCACCACACATGAGGAACTGTATTAAAGGGTCGTGGCATTAGGAAGGTTGAGAATCACTGGCTTAGGTCATCAGTCAGACATCCTCTGAGGGCTCCTGGATTGCGAGAGGGCTCAGGTTGGGCTGAGGGGCCACCCCGAGTGCATGAATTTCGTGCACCAGGCCTCTAATTGGTTAATAAAATGATATAGGTTTCAAGTGTACAATTCTATAATACATCATCTGTATATTGTATTGTGTGTTCACTACTCAAGTCAGGTCTCCTTCCATTACCATTTATCCCTCCTTTACCCTTCTCTACCTGCTCCCAACCCCTTTTCCTCTGTTATGTTGTCTGTGAGTTTTGTGGTTTTTTTTATTTTTATTTTTTGTTTTTGCTTAATCTCTTTTTCTATTTCACCCACCCCCCAACACCTCTCCCCTCTGACAGTTGTCATTCTGTTCTCTGTATCTATGAGTCTGTTTCTATTTTGTTTCATTTTGTTCATTAGATTCCACATATAAGTGAAATCATACGCTATTTGTCTACATATCATAAAACTTATCATCTTAACTATTTTTAAGTGTATAGTTTAGTGAAATTAGGTACATTCATATTCTTATACAATCTTCCCACCATCCATCTTCAGAACTCTTTTTGTCTTGCAAGACTGAAACTCTATACCCATTGAATAACTTCCCACTGCCTCCTTCCCCAACCCCTGGCAACCACCATCCTGTGTTCTGTCTCTGTTACTTTTACTACTCTAAATACCTTATATACGTGGAATCGTACAATATTTGTTTGTTTGTGACTGGCTTATTTCACTTATCATAACATCCTCAATGTTCAGTTATGTTTTGTAGCATGCATCAAAATTCAGGATTTCCTTCCTTTTTTTTTCTCCTTCCTTTTTAAGACTGAATAACAATTCCATTGTGTGTGTGTGTGTGTGTGTGTGTGTGTGTGTGTGTGTGTGTGTGATCTCTTTGAGACCCTGTTTTAAGTTCTTCTGAGTATTTACCCAGAAATGTAATTGCTGGATCATTTGTTACTTCTATTTTAATTTTTTGAGGAAAAGCCAGTTTTTTCCACAGCGCTTTACCATTTTACATTCCCACCAACAGTACACAAGGATTCCAACTTCTTCACATACTTGTCAGCACTTGTTATTTCTTCTTTTGGTAATAGCCATCCTTATGAATGTGAGTTGGTATCTCATTGTGATTTTGATTTGCATTTCCCTAATGATTAATGATATTGAGCATCTTTTTATGTGCTTATTGGCCATTTGTATGTTTTCTTTGGAGAAATGTCTATTCAAGTTCTTTTCACATTTTTAATTCAGGTTTTTTGTTGTATTGAGTTTTAGGAGTTCTTTACATATTCTGGATATTAACCTCTTATTAACATACTAGTGTCCTGGTGTGGATTCATGCACATTGAAAGGAAATTAATTAGAAGGAATATTTTAATATCGTTATTCACGTCTTGCTAATGAAAGGAAAATAGGATTCTGAGTCTCCTATCTACCTACTCCAGGACTTCTGTGATAATCAAATGAGATGAGGCACAGGAAAACGCTTCACAAATATTTGTTTAAACTGTAAAATGTTTGCACCTGGCTATAAAGCAAGTTGGGTTCCTGGGCTGAAGAAACTCCAAGGAGGCTAGTCGCTAGGGAGAGGAAGCTGGGTGTTGCTACATGACATCATTACCCGGTGCCCACAGCGACTATTTCCGGGCCGGGCTGGGCTGGGCTGGGCTGTGGGCCGCATTTTGCGCCATGGGGTCTTGGCTGCGATTTGGTGGGGTGTCGCTCTGGGGTGGTGGCAGGGCCTGTGTCCCACTTGGGGGAAGCTGAGTGTTGGTTTGTCGGTGCCAGGTCCGTGGTGCCATTTATTTTTAAATGGCCAATGTGCATCATGGTAGCTCCTGCATTGAGCGTTTGCCCCCTGGTGGTCAGTGCATGTCATAGCTACTGGTCAGACAGACCAGTCCGAAGTGCTTATGGCTCTAATTGGTTTGCTCGGGAATGCTATGTCCTTCCTTTTTTTTCTTTTTCTTTTCCTCCCTTCCCCCCATAGGTGACTTTGGGAATTAGATCTAGCTCCCTCTTTTCATGTAGCAGAGCACTGCAGACAAGTAATAAATGCAGGGATATAGGATTTTATGATATGCAGTTTTGGTAATCTCTTAATCTGTGATTATAAATCTGTGTTTTTATGATCTCTTAGTCCTTGGTTTATTCATAATTCTTATGAGTAAGTGTTATAGTTAGGTCTTAATTGTGCTTGCTAGTAAGAAGGGCTCTCCAAGGCGAGAAAGAGCCTTGGATTTAGAGAGTGAATGCAGGACCAGCTCCTGGCTCTAATAATTTACTATAGATCTTAAATAATTTAATTTCTGTGAGCTGTATGTTTCTTACCTGAAATAGGCTATTTGATTGTGAGTATGAAGTAAAATAAAGTGAGCATTATCTAGCATTCAGTAAATGTTAAATTGAATGTGAATAGTAAGAATGTTGATAAATGGAACCTCAATAAACCCCAGATTATACACACATACACACGTATTTTTCCTTTTTTTTCTGAACAGGTTTTATTACACAGACAGGGTTAGGCTCAGTCCTTCTTGGCTGCTGCCTTCCTCATGGCTGCAAGGACATTGCTCAGCTCCTCTCTCTTCCGCTGGGCGTAGATGTGTGATGAATTTCAGGGCCCTCTTGTCCTTAGAGACCTTGAGCAGCTCCATGGCGCGATGCTCATAGGGGGCAAAGCCACACACCTCTCGGATCATGTCCCTCACGAACTTGGTGTGCTTGGTGAGGCGCCTGTGGCATCTGTAACTCGGCTTGCTCAGTTTCTTGGTCACCTTGTGGCCCTTGTTGAGGCCCACAACAAGGGGGTAGCACAGAGCCATGGCTGCTGCTCCTCAATGGCTGCCATGGCGGAACCCCAGATTATATTTTTAGTTTTTTTTTTAAATAGCCTTATTGAGTTCCAATCCACATACCATACAATTCATCCATTTAAAGTGTATAAGTCAAGACTTTTAGTATATTTACAGAATTGTGAACATTTTTATTATTACAAAGAGGAACCAGTACTTTAGCAGTCACACCATACTTCACCCATCTTTGCCAGCCCTACTAATCTATTTTCTATAGTAGATTTTGCCTGTTCTGGACATTTCATATAAATGTTATATAATATGTAGTCTCTTTCATTTAGCATAATGTTTTCAAGGTTCATTAATGTTGTAGCATGTATCAATACTTAATTTTTATTGCCAAATATTCCATTGTATGGATAGACCATGTTTCTAATTTATCAGTTAATAGACATTTGGGTGACTTCTAGTTTTTAGCTCTTAAGAATAATGCTACTGTGAACATTCTTATATAAGTCTTTGTCTGGATATGTTTTTTTTCTTTTTGGGGCAGAGGAAATGAGTTCTGAGGAGTGGAATTGCTGGATAATTGGTAACTTTAACTTTTTGAGGAACTCCAGACTGTTTTCCAAAATGGCTACACCATTTTACATTACCACAAGTGGTATATGAAGGATCCAGTTTCTCCACATCCTCTCCATGACTTGTCTTTTTATATATACTTATATTTTTTATTGATTTCAGAGAGGAAGGGAGAGGGAGAGATAGAAACATCAATGATGAGAGAGAATCATTGATTGGTTGCCTCTGAGTCCACAACCTGGGCATGTGTCCTGACCAGGAATCAAACCATGACCTCTTGGTTCATGGGTCGATGCTCAGCTACTGAGCGACACCAGCCGGGTGTGACTTGTCTTTTTTATTTTTGTCATCCTAGTGAATGTGGAGTGGTATCTCATTGTGATTTGATTTGCATTTCCCCAGTGGCTAATGATGCAGAGCATCTTTTAATGTGCTTATGTCCCATCTTCTTACTATTTTTAAGTATCTCTCTTCTACTACTAAACTATGTAATACCCTTAAATAAGATGGTGCTTACACCATAGGTGCTTATTAATACTTATCAATTTGTTAATTGATGATAAGAGGATGGCAGAGGAAGGAAAATATCACCTCATCTTATCATTCGTTCCCTTTTGTTACTTCTTTCACTAATTGAATTGAAAGTCCTCAGAGAGGATATCCAGAAAAGGGAGATATTCAAATAATACTCAATCTGTTTAGGAGATGACCAGATTGAGGACATAAGATATTAATTAAAGAATAATTAATGGCTGAATCGATTACTGGTGTTGATTATAGAGCACTTATAATGTGATCTTGGCACTGGGGATACATCAGTGAATACATTAAAGTCCCTGCTTTGAGTTGTACTCTAGTGGGCAGAGATATGAAAAATTAGGCAATGTATGGGGGTAAGGGAGTTATAGAAAGAGAGGGGGCTATTTTAGATATGATCGGTTAATCTATAACTATCTGGTAAGGTGAAATTTGAGTACAGATCTTAATGAAATAAAGGAACAACTCATATTGATAATTTGAGAGAAGAATGCTTTAGGCAGAGAGAACTTAAAGTGCTAAAAACCTGAGGTGGGGGTGTGCTGAGTTTATCAGTGAACAGCAATAAGGGAAAGAATGTTCCTATTGTTAGAATGTTCCTATTCCTTCACAATAAGGAATCTGAAGCTTGCATATTCTTCTTAGTCTTTGCTTACGGCCACTTCAGAGTGGTTTCCAAACAACATGAGTGTTGGTGTTAAAATTTAATTTTACTGCAGTGTGGATGAAGTATGAGCAAAGAGAACAATGTTAGGTGCTAAGATCAGACAGGTAGAAAGAAGCCAGAATATATGGTATCTTGTAGGCCATCGTAATGACGTTGTATTTTTATTTTGAGTGAGATGAGAAGCCATTGCAAGATTTTGAACAGAGTGGAAGGACATGATCTGAATTGAACTTAAAAGGATTGTTTTGGCTTCTGAGAAGAGAGGAGCATAGGATAAATAGATGACAAGGGGAATAAAATAGGAAGCTGTTAAAAGAGTTAGGGAATGAGCCCTAGCTAGTTTGGCTCAGTGGTTGGAGCATTGGCCCTTGAACTAAAAGGTTTGATTCTGATCAAGGGCACATACCTTGGTTGCAGGCTGGATCCCCAGTCAGAGCGCGTACAGGAGGCAACCAATCGATGTGTCTTTCTCACATCGATGTTTCTCTCTCTCTGTCCCCCCCCCCCCCACACATGTTCTCTAAAAATCAATGGAAAAAATATATCCTCCAGTGAGGATTAACAACAACAACAAAAATGAATTAGGGAATGAGATAAAGCTTGAGCCAGTGTGATAGAATAGAGGTAGTAAGAAATTATTGGAATCAGGATATGTTTTGAAAGTAGAGCTGACAGAATTAGCTGATAGATCAGATGAGGATTATGAGAGTAAGAAAGTGGTCAATGGAAGGTTTTTGCCTGAGCAACTATAAGATTGGAGTTGTCATATATTGAGATGGGAAAGATTGGAAGGAGCAAGTTTGTAGGGAGGGGTCAGGTATTTGATTTTAGACATATTGTATTTAAGATGGCTGTTAGATAACCAGCCAAGGAGATGCCAGGTAGGCAGGTGGATATACAAGTCTGGAATTCAGAGAAGTCCAGGTTGGAGATATATATCTGGGAATCATTAATATATGTAAAGCCATGGAGTAGATGTGATCACCTAAGAAATGTGTAGATAGAGCAGAGAGATTAACAATGGAGCCCTGGTCACGCTGACATTGGGAAATTGAGAAATTCAAAGGAGTAGCCAGACTGGGATATTGGACAGTTCACTTTATACTTTTGGGCCTTCGTGTGATCTGTAAAGTGTAAGATTGTTCTAAACATTTCCCCATTATCATAATAAACATATTTATCTATATAACACTTTATAGTTTGCACAAAGCATTTCCATGTGTTTATGACATTTAATCTTAACAAATCTATGTGATTTATATTTTTATACCCATTTTACAGATGGAAGATTAAAGCAGTTTAGAGACTTGTCCAAATTGTACAGTCATAGTCAGAGACTTGAATCTAGATCTGCCTGATCTCAAAGCCCGTGCTCTTTATGCTATGTAGCAATTACTTGTTACATTAATATTCTAGAACTCTGAGATTGTGATCACATATAATTAATTTGTTCCTTCATTCATTGAATATGTGTTGAGTACCCGCAGTGTACTATTCACTGTTCTAAGTGCTGAGAATACAGTTGTGACCAAGACAAAGTCCTTGTCCTCATAGATCATTCATTCTAATGGGGGAGACTGACAGTAAACAAAAAAATTAACTAATAAATAATATAATGTTAGTGTAATAATAAAAAATAAAGCAAGGTATAGGGATAGAATATGTTGGGGGATGATCAAGAAAAGTCTCTCTGGCCTGGCTTGTGTGGCTTAGGGTTGAGTGTCAACCTATGAAGCAGAAGGTAACAGTTTGATTCCTGGACAGGGCACATGCCCCGGTTGTGGGCTCTGTCCCCAGTGTAGGGTGTGCAGGAGGCAACCAGTCAGTTATTCTTTCATCATTGATGTTTCTATTTCTCTCCCTTTCCCTTCCACTCTGAAATCAATAAAAATATATTTTAAAGAAAAAGGATTTTAAACAAATTATACAAAAAAGAAAAGCCTTGCTGAAGAGATGGCATTTGAGCAGAGACCTGAATGATCTAAAATAAAAAAGCATGTGATATGTGATGGAGGAAACAAATAGAAAAGTTCAGAAGGAGGAATGAGCTAGATGTGTTTGAGGAACATCAAGAAGGACAGGAGATTGTCAAGCAAAATATATAGAGTTTTGGAGTCATTTAGTCGGGGGTTGTGGGAGGAGGTCAGTTTTGACCCCTTGACTTAATTTGCTGTGTGACTCTGAGCAGAGTATCTGGTTTATCTGAGTTTTAATTTCCTTATCTATAAGATAGAGTTAATAAAGGCTATCTTGACAATTAAATGAAAATGTATGTAAAACACCTAGAATGTTGCCTGACATGTTACTATATTAAACATACAGGGTATCCCAAAAAATGTATATTCACTTTGAAAGATTATAAAGTCAGTATTTATTAACATACTAGAGGCCCAGTGCACAAAATTCATGCACTGGGTGGGTGGGGGGTCACTCAGCCTGGCCTGCACCCTCTTGCAGTCTGGGACCCTTTGGGGCTGTCTGCCTGCCGACTTAGGCCCAATCCCCCCAGGCCTAAGCCGGCACTCAGACATCCTTCTCACAGTCCAGGACCCCTTGCTCCTTACTGGCCTGCCGTGGAGGCAGGAGAGGCTCCCACCACTGCTGCTGCACTCTCCAGCTATGAGCTCAGCTTCTGGCTGAGCAAGAGGCGGGGGAGCATCACTCAACCAGAAGCTGGCTTGCTGCTCCTTAGCACTGGCCCTGCCCCCGCCCGCTGGTTGGGGGGCCCCCCAATCAGGGGCTGGGCGGGCTGGGGGAGGGGCCGTGGAAGGTTGAGGCGCCAGGGTCGTGTCCTATCCCACCTCTGCGGAGGTGCCGGGACCACGCCGCCCCTCTCCCACTGCCTCTGTGGAACTGGGGGTGCTAGGACCAGGCCTGCGCTGCAGCCTCTCCTGCTGCCTCTGTGGAAGGAGGGGTGCTGGGACTGCCATGGCTGACCTGGTGGCACAGACTCGCTGGCCCCGCCCCCCTCCCACTGGTCGTTCAGGAAGGTCATTTTTGCCTCGGCCCTCGCAGCCCCGGCTTCGTCCAAAATGTTGTCCAAAAGGACATTCGGCTGTCTGGTCTAATTAGCATATTAGCTCTTTATTATATAGGATAGTTCATTTTCAAAATGTAAAAGAATCTACAGAAATGAATACATTTTTTTGGTCAATGCCTGCTTTCAAACTGATGACAGTTCTGGTCCAGGCACTGCTGATAATGTGAAGCAATGGAATTGCAAACAAAAGAATCATTTTATTTGGTATTTGTGTGCTCTCAATTTGTCAGCTGTTGCTGGTTTTGTGCCGTAAACTTTATCTTTTGTGTATTCCCATAAAAAAGAGGGTCTGTGGGCACTGTAGGATAAATTTTCTTTGTTCAAAGCTTAGTCTGGTTTCACCCATTATTTCAAATCAGTTTAACCCGAAAAAGAGTGAAAATTGAATTATCAGCTGTTAAAGTGTATATACATTTTTTGGGACACCCTATATGTTTACAGCACACCTGCTATTATCGACTGTGTTCTAGGCACTTATTACACAGTCATCCAGTAAGTTCAGTTTTTCCAATTTGTTTTAGTCAGCAGATATTAACTTTATGTTTTTGTGCCCAGGCTGTGTTAAACACTCTCCCTGAGCTCAAGTTTGTATTGAAATCAAGGAAGGAAATGTTGGACTGAAAAGAAAATAATTTAGAAGTTGATGAGTAGTTAAAAAAATAAAGGCTTGAGATTCTGGTAATTGCAGTCTCCGATATATTCATTTATTATAAAAAGAAATGGCATGTGCATTACTGTCATCTTTTCTCATCACTGGATACTAGCTGTATTCAGGCACTTAACCAGCCAGGCTTCCTGCTGACCCAAACCTGCTTGCCTTAGGAAAATCAGATAGGAGCCAAGTCCTCCATCCTTATAAGACCATCTGTTTTCAGGCCCACAGCTGGTGCCCTTACAATTGCAACCCAACACAACTGGAATGATTTATTCATCTCCAGGTAACATTTGTGCACCAGGCTTCCAGCTAAGTACAGTATCAGCTTTACACTTAATGAGACATCTAGCACAGGTGGCGAGCTGCACCGGAAAGGATGCTTCTGGCTTAGAAATGGCTTATGGACAGGTGGAGGTAAGCTGTTAGTCCCAAGAATATAGCCAGAGGAAGAGCAGAGTGAACACTGGGCAATAAGGGAAAATTTCTTGTCCAGTAGAGTCTGGATTGTATACCCTGTATTTCTGGAATTTCGAGATAATGTAACTCATCTTTTAAGTTATATGTACCACTGCTGAGTTAGGTGAGAAAATTAATATCCAGAGAAGGGAAGAGACTTAGTTTAAGCTGCATAGCAGTTTGGCACAGCTAAGACTAGAACTCGGGTAGTATTCCAATTCCTGGTCCAATGCTTACCTCCACATATTTTGTTGTGCAGTGAAACATAAATGTTTCTTTATTTTTATTTTTCTTATATGTAAAATGAGCATAATTAACACTTCTGAATTGTTTTGAGGATTAAATGAGATAAATTATATGAAAGCTGCTTAGGTCATTTTTGATAATCAGAAAGAACTAAATAAACGTTCATCTCTTCTTCAGTTCAGTTGAGCAAACACTGATTAAGCATCTATCTTGTGCCAGCTCAATTTCTAGGCTTTTTACTTAAATTATCTTATTTACCATTTATGTTTCTTTCTCTCCTTATTATATTGAGGGTCTATTTGGTATAATACTTTTCTTCCGTGACAAAATCTTTTCATAGTCAAATCTCCATAACTAAACACAGTTGGTGCTAACAAGTGATGAGTACTTTTAGAAAAATCTAGAGTGTTGGAGTCTAGTATGAACCTGTGGTGATACCTAGTATGAATCTATGGACCAATGTAGCTAGAGTTAGTCTATGACTCTTGGCTTCTGCCCCATCCTACAAGGTGAGTTGAGGATTCTCAGTTTGGAGGGGAAATCATAACTATGACAGCACTCTGTTACTTCAGAGAACGTAGTTTCTCTTTTGGAATATTTGGTTTTAGTAAATTGCTTCCTTTTCACCTTCCTTCATCTAGGTTTTAGGCTCTTGGATAAGCCATCTGCTTCTCAAATCCAATTTTCCTTTACCACCAAGGGCTTGCAGGCAGTTGTTCAGATGGAGAATAAAAGCTTTCTTCAGTTCCTGGTGGTTTTATAAGAGTGGGAAGGCCTCAGGGAGAGAGATTGCATCTGCTTAATGGAATTCATTTGTGATGTGTGCCTGACTATGCAGTATTTTATTTACCAGGAACTCTGCTGGGACTGGCTGAGGAGGAGATACAGTTTTGGAATGGAGTTCTGTCAACATGGGTTTTGGCTATTTCTGTCCTTGCCAATATCAGTTAGGGCTCCAAAGAGCTTTTTGGGAATGCTGCTGCTACTGCTTTTTTGTGTGTGCCTGCATCTATTGTCCAAGTCTTTCGTTTTCACTTTGTTTTCCCAGGTTGTTGTTCTGTTCAGTGAGTGATTTCATATAGTGCAGTTCAACAGACTGAGGTAAGTGAACATTCAGAAATGAATAAAATAAGGGAAACATAGTATGGAGTAGTGGAAAAGCATTGGTAAACCCATAGACATGTGTCTTGAATTCTCAACTTTGCCTTATACTGGCTTTGTGATCTTGGGTAAATCATTTAATCTCTTTGAGCCATAGTTTCTTTATCTTTAAAAATAGGAATATAAATGTCTACCATGTGGTGAGGATTAAATGAAAAACTATGTGGGGAAGAATCAAGCATTAAGTTGGTGCTAATTAAATATTCCTTTCCATCTTCTATTTCCTTAAGGAGTGCAGTGTACATGGGGAAATCAGATATGTATACAAGTGAGAGTGTGTGTGTGTGTGTGTGTGTGTGAGAGATTAACTCTGAGAGTGGTTGGAATTTGCCACTGTCATTGGGAATTACGAGGGTGAGAGGGCTTGGGATGGATGCATGTCTTCCTTGAAACCAGGCTGAGAGATATACTCTCTGATAAGGTAACATAACACAATCTTTGTTCTTTTAAAGAAGACCTGAGGAGGGGGAAAAAAAGAACCTGGTGGTGGAGGCCTTGGAATACTGGTTTCCTCAGGGGGGACCATTACAGTGTTTCTGGCTACTGGTCTCTTAGAGATAGAATGGTTTGTTTCACAGTTAACTTAGAGCAGAACCTGGGGTTTGTAAGCTTGAGAACTGCCTTTAAGAACAGTTAGTACATTGCTTGAAGGTTATAGCCACCAGCCTTCCTCTCAAATCTGTTATGTCATCAGCAGAATGATCTTTTCCAAGATTCAGATCTGATCATCTTAATTTGTTAAATCTCTTCATTGGCTCCCAGTTGCCTTCAGGTTAGAATCCACATTTCTTCTGTGACATATAAGGTCTTCCTTGATCTGATTTCTGCCTACCCTTTCAGCCTCATCTCCCATTGTTCTTGCCTGAGCTCCACTGACACGGCATTATTTGTAGCTTCTCACCTAATGTATGTTCTGGCCATGGTAGCCTTTCTGCTATGCTGTACTTACCTCTTTCCTATTCCTCTGTTTTACTTGGCAAACTTCTCTTTTCTTTAAAACTCTTAAGTACCATGTTTTCTGTAAAGCCCTCCCTGGCTTCTACAGGTGAGGTGCCATGGGGTGAGACACTTCCCTCCTCTAGGTTCATCTAGAATTTTGTACATACAGAACAAACTCTACATGTTGTAGCCTAAGTGCTTAGTAGACAGAATGAGGTCTCTTAATGCTTTTGTTTATGACACATTGGCTATTTTACTTTAATGCCTTCATTAGGATACTCAGTCCGTACATATGGAGATCCATTCACAACAGATATCTTTATTTTGTTGTTATTGAAAATAAGTTCCATTACATCAAGTAATAAATATATACAAAAATGCAAACAGTGTTAGTAATTTTCTTCCAGATGTTTGGATTACCTTACAGGAAACACAAAACTGAAATCTACATACAATCTTAGGAAAAACTTCAGGGGTCCTTGTTAAGTGAGGTTTGGTAAGTTGCTCTTTCTTCTGTATTTATAACTTGTCCATTTCAAAAATTGACTTCAAAGCACTGACAATCATGCAAATGCTTAAGCAAAAAAAAGAAGTTACATTAATCAGAATCTATACTGTTTGACCAACAGGGACCATGAATAGGCTACTAAGTAAAACATGTTGTCAGTATGCACTAAAAACATAACTCTTAAGAGTTGTATTAGCTTAAGAAGAAAAGAAAAAAAAGAACAATTTGAGTAACATAAATGTATTCAAAAGAGAAACATTGTATCTTGGAGGCAAACTGCTGTTTGCTGTGAGATAGGAAACTTTTATGTGCATCTTTTGAATCAGTGCTTAAAAAGAACACCCTGAGGCCCAGCTGGTGTGGCTCAGTGGTTGAGCGTTGACTTATAAAGCAGGAGGTCACTGTTCAATTCCCAGTCAGGGTACATGCCCGGGTTGCAGGCTCAATCTCCAGGAGAGGGCATCAGGAGGCAGCTGATCTCTGATTCTCTCTCATCATTGATGTTTCTTTCCATCTCTCTCTCCTCTTCCTTCCTCTCTCTGAAATTAATAAAGACATATTTAAACAAAACAAAACAAAAAAATACCCTGAGTAGTTCCTAACTATTTAAAAATGTAAATACTAATCAACTACAAAATCTCTTCCCCATCTTAGACTGTAGGTTCAGAATCTAACGAACCATGGGATGGGCACAGGAAGGGGAAACAAGTTTCAGATGAACTATAAACTTATTGGAAGAAGTGGAAAACCTTCCACACTAATAAGGCATCTAGGATCTGACATTCCGTTCAATTTCAGCCAAGCACTCCTGAGCCAGCCCTCTAGCATGGATGATGCCTCATTCTAGTCTCTCCATCACACTCTTGCTTCCCATGTAGGTGAGTCTGATTTCTTTCCCTAACTCCTTGATGATGGCCAGTAACTCTGTGTATTTGCTCTGGGGCACCTGGCTGTTTCCAGTTTCCCTGGTGTAGCCTAGGGATGGTGGCTCATGGTCAGTCAGCTGCTGGCGGTACTGTGGAGGGCAGGTGGGCGCTCCCAGGCTCCCAGCTGCGTTGAGGCAGGTGGCAGGCATGTTTTTGGTCCAGTTTGGTTTGTAAGACATCCTGAGAGAGTGGTGGGGTGTGCGAGGTGTGCAGGGCAGCTGGTGTCTGAGCTTTAGTCCGCGCCAACCCTGCTTCTGCTGCACTTTTTGTTGATGGCAGCTCCCCGCCACACCCCACAGCATATCTTTAAAATTTGAAAAATGAATGCAGAAACAATACAGCACCTTGCCAGAATTAGCAAATTATATTTTATCATACCTTTATCCCTGAATAAGTGACTACCCATCAGTAAAATGAACAGAGATTTGTAAAGATCTAATTTTCAGGTTGATTGGGTAGGTCCATCTGATCTGATTAAAATAATTTTTTTTGAGAGAGGGAGAGGGAGAGAAACATCAATTGGCTGCTTCTTGCATGCCTCCTAACAGGGATCAAGCCCACAACCCCAGGATGTGCCCTGACTGGGATTGAACCAGCCACCTCTTTGTACATGGGATGACACTCAACCAACTGAGCCACACCAGCGAGGGCAGATATATATACATATATATTTTTAACCCTCACCTGAGGATAAACTCAGAGGAAAGGAGGGAGGGAAGGAGGGAAGAAATTGGGGGCGGGGGGAGATATATATACATATATATTTTTAATCCTCACCTGAGGAGAAACTCAGAGGAAAGGAGGGAGGGAGGGAAGGAGGGAAGAAATTGGGGGCGGGGGGAGAGAAAGAGAGAAACAGAAACATCAATGTGAGAGAGAAAAATATTGATCAGTTGCCTTCTCTATGCTCCCTGACCACTGATCAAACCGGCAACCCAGGTATGTGTCCTGATCTGGAATTGAACCGGCAACCATTTGATGCACTAGATTACCAACCAACTGAGCTACTGAGCCACTCTAGCCGGGTGGATATGATTTTTAAATCATTTTCTTTACTGTTATGCTTTCTTTTATATAACTTTTCATTTGGATCCTCAACTTTATTCTGATATAAATGGGACCTGAATTCTGTGTTTCATGTTGGAGCTTTCCCTAGATGTCTGATGATCTTTGGTGTCCATAATTTTAAATGGGAGATACTAAAAAGCTGATTGGAAATTTTAAGTACTTGGTCAGGGCTTACTGATTGTGGCCCTCACTGTATCATCTGCTTGATCTATTTGTGGGGCAACTACAATGTTAATATTTTTATCTTTCCACTACGGTGGGTGAGATTCTCATGAAGGATCCTCTAGTCACCTTTGTAGAGGTTATAGGACTGGCTGCTACTGGTCTAGAAGCTGAATTGGGGAGGAAGACTGCCGGGAGGTCCTCAATATTCAGTTTACTTAGACTCTTATTTTCAGTACAGTAACCCTGCCTTCAACTGTGCCTGCTATTCTCTTTGTCTAGAGATCTTCTATTTTATCATTTCTAGAGGGAAAAGAAAACCCGAACATGGAGCTACCAGCTTCTGAATTTTGTGGGGGTTTTACAGGTTAAATTGTTGCTTTTTAATTTTTTTCACTGCTGGCTTAGTAGTCATCTTTCTTGGATTTGATAAATCAGTTACTGCTCATTCATTTGCTTTCTAGCTTTCAATATTTTGTGGCTATTGCTCTTCTCCATTTCTTCATTTTTATGCCTTTATGCCTTATAAAAAATTCAAAATGTATATAAAATTCATTATATATCTCCCTTTACAGAATAGACATAATATTATTTAATCTTCCTTAGGATTCAAGTTCGTTACTTTGAACATCAGTTATTCTGCCTTTTTGTGTTATACTGATACTACAGGAGCTATTGTAACCTACATTAACTACTTTGATGCTATATTTTAAAACATAAACAAAAGCGAAGGGCCACCTTTTTGATGAGTACTATGCTTTTTACATTCTTGTGGTTGTTTGGAATTATTGTTTTGCATTTTCTCCTGTTTGTGAAACACAACAGACAATATTGTTCTCCTTTCTTCCTTTGTCACTTCTCACCTACTATATATGGGTACTCCCACATTACTGAGTTTATGAGATGTGTATTTAAGGGAAGAGTGAGGCCCTGGGGACTCTACTAGTAGTAAAGCGGGAAGAAATAAAGACAGTTATTTTGGCTTGGAAGAGGCCCTTTTTGCTTACTTCCTAGTTCTGTGTGTTCCAGAAAGACAAGGTTATTGGATTGCTGAGTTCTATACAAATGGGGTATTGTAATAAAACTTCTGGCTTGTCAAGTAAATTGCTTTCATCCATAGCATCTTCTTTTTATTTCAAGATTCACAGTAATTCTACAAGGTAGTAGGCAAGTAAGATTATTCCAAGTTTTTTAGATAGGACAATTTGAGGTTTAGAATGATTAAATGACTTTTCCCCATCACATAATTGAGTGGTAGAACTGGGCCTAATCTCAGGTTGTCTGACTCAAACCTTAGTGCTCTGTCCCTTCTCTGTTCAGTCCCTTTATACATAGCGACCTTCAGAGAGGGTCAGATTCATAAGATTAGGGTTCAATGCAATAAGGAATAGTCCTCATTTGATCCTTATGGTAGAAGCACAGTGGAACAGGTTATATTTTTCCTATTTCCCACCTGGGGAAATTGAAGCTCAGAGAGATTAAGTGACTTGTTCAAGGTCACCTGGTAAAATAAAGAGTGTGAAGCTGGGACTCATTCGCTTCTTTTAACTCCAAATCCTGCTCTCTGATTGCAGTGCATGATACTTCCTCCCTAATCTGATTGAGCTGCCAAAAGAGAAGATATGCCAGCCACATGCGTATTAGTTTGAACTGTTAGTAAACAGCCAAGTCTTCTCTTCCTGGGAAGGGTTCAGCTGGTTGAAATTCTCAGGCTATTTTTCCAATTTATGTAAAGGAGGAAGATAAAGAACTGTTGTGTTTGGACTTGCAACAAACTTTAATTCCTTTAGTGGAAGCACTGAAGTTACATAGTTGCATTGCCAGTTTGGCACAAGGAAGTACTTAAGCTCTCAAGTAGAAATACTTAGTTTCTAGTACAGTGTAATAACTGGACCCCAGGAGGGATTCATTATGAATCAGGGAATGTTGATCTTTAAAATCCATTCATTCTTAGGCTTAAAAGCTGAATTTGTCTAGGCAATTTAGTAGAATAATTCTGTGTGTCTTTATTGAGCTCCTGTAGTATACTAGGAACAATAATAGACACTGGGGAATTTTAGGAATCTCATGGTCTGTTTGGGAAGGAACATATAAACAATTACATTATAGTGTAAGAAAGTGCTATAATTGAGAGAGATACAAAGAGCACTTAACAGGGAATGATTAATTCTTCCCAGAGCAAGGGTTGGGAGTGATTGGTGAAGATGATGATTGATTTGTGCCCTTGCAGGATGGGTCAGCTCTTGAGACAGAAGGGGATTGAAGGGCATTGTAGGCACAGGGAACAGTATGTGAACAATTTCAGAAATATGAAAGAACTTGTTTCAGGGAAGCAGTGGGAAGCTTGATTCAGCTAGAACCGGAGAGTCAGGTAAACTAGGCCTCCTCTCTGGTCTAGGGCTCTCAAGGCCTCTTCTTCCTGTGTCAGCGTCTGCTCACCTTAGGTGTATTCTTCCTTATATGCAAGTGTTCTCTGAAACAGGCTGCATCTCCTTCCTAGTCTTGCAAGCCTTTCGTTCAGCTTTCAGTGGTCGGCAAACTCATTAGTCAACAGAGCCAAATATCAACAGTACAACGATTGAAATTTCTTTTGAGAGCCAAATTTGTTAAACTTAAACTATAGGTAGGTACATTGTTATTAACTTAATTAGGATACTCCTAAGGCTTAGGAAGAGCCACACTCAAGGGGCCAAAGAGCCGTACGTGGCTCGCGAGCCGAAGTTTGCGCAGTTTGCCGACCACTGGCTTAGTATAATTACACTCTCTAAAAAGCTTTCTAGGCTGATTCCTGATACCTCCTTCCCTCTTTCCCTCACTCTTATTTTTATTTTTCAGTGTCTGTATCACCTACTAGATATTGGACCCCTCGAGAGAAGGGATTTGGTATAGTTTTAACACTTGTGTCTTTTCAACTGCCAACCAGAGCCTGGACACAGAATAAGTGTTTGTTATTCTAGCTTCAGTTCTACCACTCTGTGACCTTCAGCAGATCACTTCCAATATTTGAAACACCGGCTTTCTTATCTATAAAACATGGAGGCTGGACTCTATGACGGAATATAGCACTTGTCTACGTATAGTAGTCAGGGTCCAGTTGAAGCAATAGAAGCCACACTAGTAATTTGAACAGGTAAAATTTAATATAAAGAATTGTTAACTAGGTAAAAAGTGGTTAACTACTAAAAAGAGAATAAGTTGTAATAGGGTGGTAACTGCAGAAAACCTACCTTCTATCCCTGGGGCTGAGGGAGTAGTGAACAAAGGAAGAACTTAGAAGCTTAAGAAAAGAGATCTCCACAAGACTGAGTTTCAGACTTCTGTCCTAGGAATGTGCTGCTTGTGTGTTGGTGAAGAAGAAACTGTCTGGAAGGCACTCACCTTAGAACCTGCAGAGCCACTGTGTTGAAATTTACCAAGCCTTCCTGTGCACTGATCTATTTGCTGCCTCATAGAGAAACCAAACACTGGAAAAAGTCCCTTCTTTCTCACTTAGCCTTGTAGTCTCCTTCGAGCACCCTCTATTGGCAGAACCTGACATGAACCAGCTGAGAAGAGAAATGTAGTCTGCATAGTCCAGTCCAGTATCGCAGAGAAGGGCAATGAAGAATTGGTTTAGAGCAGTGGTTCTCAACCTGTGGGTCGCGACCCCTTTGGGGGTCGAACGACCCTTTCACAGGGGTCACCTAAGACCATCGGAAAGCACATATATAATTACATATTGTTTTTGTGATTAATCACTATGCTTTAATTATGTTCAATTTGTAACAATGAAAATACATCCCGCATATCAGATATTTACATTACGATTCATAACAGTAGCAACATTACAGTTATGAAGTAGCAACGAAAATAATTTTATGGTTGGGGGTCACCACAACATGAGAACTATATTAAAGGGTCTCGGCATTAGGAAGGTTGAGAACCACTGGTTTAGAGCTTTAAGGCAAAATTTTAAAATTTATGTATTGTAATAATCTGTTTTGCTATTTGTCTTCCTCATTGCACCATGAGCTCAGTAGTGGCTGACATAGTGTCATATTTGTTTGTATCTGCATTGTTCCCAAAGGGGCCTGGCACTAAAGAGTTGCTCAGTAAATACTGTTTGAATGAAGAAAAGTCTCTCCAAGATTGGGAAATTTAGGTGTTTCTCTAGGTTGGCTTAAGTCTGATTATCTTGGAAGGGATTGGGGCCAGGCATTCTCCCTAGCAGTTAAAACCTTACTGAATGCCATTTGTCTTGTGCCTTCATTGTATATAGCTTGCATTAGATGCTAGCAGCCGTGGGCAAACTACGGCCCTCGGGCCGGATCCCGCCCGTTTGAAATGAATAAAACTAAAAAAAAAAAAAAAAGACCGTACCCTTTTATGTAATGATGTTTACTTTGAATTTATATTAGTTCACACAAACACTCCATCCATGCTTTTGTTCTGGCCCTCCGGTCCAGTTTAAGAACCCATTGTGGCCCTTGAGTCAAAAAGTTTGCCCACCCCTGTGCTAGAGTGAGGACAGTGAGAACATTCTCTTGTTAATATTCATGTGAAATTAATTATATCTCCTCCCCTAAAGTGTGATAATATGACATCTAGGGTAGGTACTTGGCACATAAATATATTCCTCAGAAATTTAGTTCATTTTCTTGTAATAGTATCTCCTGTACAATTTAGTTTATTTCATCCCAACAGCCCATTGTATTATCCCCATTTTACAGATGGAAAAATTGAGGCCCAGAAAGGTTGAAGGACTTGACCAAAGTTATACAGCTAGTAAGTGGCAAAGCTAGCTTAAGTTTGGCTAGTTCTGAAATATATATATTTTAACCCTCCCCCGAGGATATGTTTTTATTGATTTCTATTTATTTATTTTGTTAATCCTCACCTGAGGATATTTTCCCCCATTGATCTTTTAGAGAGAGTGGAAGGGAGGAGGAGAGACGCAGAGAGAGAAATATCAGTGTGAGAGCGACACATTGGTTGTTTGCCTCCTACGTGCGCCCTACCTGAATTGAACCTGAGGCTCTTCAGTCCATAAGCTGATGCTCCGCTGTCCAGGGCTGTTTTTATTGATTTTTAGAGAGATAGGAAGGGGAGAGGAGAGACAGAGACAGACAGAGACATCGATGTGAGAGAGAAACAGAGATCACTTGTCTCCTATATGCGCCAGACCAGGATCAAACACACAACCTAGGTATGTGCCTTGACAGGGAACCAAACCTGCAACCTTTTGCTATATGGGACAACTATCCAACCAACTGAGCCACTCGGCCAGGGCGGCTGTTCTAAAATTTGAACAAGGCAACACCCTCTTCCTTTCTCCCAGCTTGTGAGGGCAAGCACAGAGTTTTTTGTTAGCTGATGGCAGTAGAAATCTGTAGAATTGATTTCTGTTTCTGGCCATTCACGTTTGGGCAAGTAACAACAGAGCAAAATAGCAGCACTTGCAAGGACAGTTTTTGCTAATAATTGCCATTTAAAATAAGCCAGTTGGAGTCTGAGTCTCAGAAACCCCATTTTGGAAACAGTTGCTATTTGGCAGCAGGGTATTACCCTCTCTTTTTTTAAATACCACACAAGCAGCTCATAGCAAAGTTTTTTGTTTTTGTTTTTTTTTTTCATAGCAAAGTTTTGATGCATTCCCTGCAACATTAGGCTTCTCTCTTGCTCCTATAGGGTACTTTCCATTTCTAGGGCCTGAAATTAGATAGACCACTTAAATATTATTAGGAAGCAAATTTATGAGGCTGGTGTGTTTGTTCCTTCTGGGCCAGTGCCCACAAAGCTTTTAAGTAAATTATTTAGGCTTAAGAGTCAGTTATTCCTTTCTCAGGCCATCAGCCAGGCAGAGTTGGGGACCCTGATGCCCTATTTCATTGCTTGAAGGGTCAGAGTATTGCATGTAGCCAGGAACAGATACTGTTAAAAGAAAAGTTTTGCATTAAAAGCATTGAAGAGGCCAGTAAATCAGGATTTCCTAATCAAATTATTCAGCGGGTTATTTTGTGATTATCCTCTGGGGTGGCTGCTGAGATTGGCGGACATGGGAGTGTGATTTCATCATGACAGTGAGAAGCCCTTGGATAAGTGTCACCTCTCCTTAGTTTCTGTTGGTACTGTCATTGACTCTTGGGATAGTTACCTTCTCCTTTGATTTTCCTGGCAATAAACGCTGCTGCTATCCTGCTTTTGCATTTTGATGACATTTATTCTTTATAAGGAACTGAAGAAAGAGTCTGTACATATCATTTATTTTTAACTGCATACTCTTCAGAGTTGAAATTTTATTTTCATTTTATGATTTAGCATTGAACAAGAAAGGCAATGTAGTGGAATTAGTATGGACTTCAAGAGCAAAACCACTGGATACAATCCCATCTGCTACTTAATAACTTAATAGTTACTGTCTGAGCCTCAATTTTCTCATCATTTTATGAGAATAATGGTAAATAAGAATGACAATAATAGTGATCCATAATTTTGGCTAAGTCTTTGAATTTCTCTGAATCTTTATTTATCTGTAAAACAGAGGCAGTAATTCCTCAGTAATAGGTTTGGTTTGTAAAGAAACTGGCTAATGTAAATGGAAGTGTCTATTGGAGTGCCTGGCACGTAGTATTTGTGTATGCTGAGTGATAAGTGAGTGGCCATTACTGTTTTTAGTAGACCTGAAGGAAAAGACTCCTGAGGGTAGGATAGTTTCTGTGGGATGGGTCCCGGCTTATTAATAAATACTCATTAATTCTTTCAGTGGAGCTCTTGTCATTTCCTTTATAGACAGTTTTACTTGATCTGGTAGTGTTCTTTCTCCTACTGTCATGTCTGCAGAGAAAACTATGCAGTCGTTTCCCCTGAGAGTTCCCTTCCCAAGCTGCAGTGCTGTGTGTTATTCCAACTTGCTCTCTATAGAGAAAGCGCAGTACAAAGGCTGAGTTGTGGTTCAAAATTCCAGTAGCTTGTATTTCTGAGTCCATTGTTTTGTATATGAGATGGAGGAAGGTTTGTCAAAGGCCTTTAAAGAGGTGTGATCGAGCTATTCTTTGCTACTTCTTTTTTAAAAATAGTTGTGCTTGTGGGGTTTAATGAAGAAATAATAATTTAGACTTTATAAACTTAAACAACTACTCTATAAAAGAACTTGTTTGGAAAATAAAAAGACAAGCCACAAACTGGGAGAAAATTTTTCCAAAACACATATCTGATAAAAGATTTCTGCTCAAAAGACACAAAGGACTCTAAAACAAACCACCCCACTAAAAATAAGTAAAGATCTCTTTTTTGCTATTTCTTTAGTCTAAGCCAAGAAGGAGGGTTGGCCAGTAAAAAAAATGTTTTATAGACTAGTAAACTAGATGTCTCTGCAAAGCTGGCCTGTGATCTCTACTTAGCCTCTTCAGGCAAGAGACTGGCAAGTTTGAATTCCAGCTGTTCCATTTCAGGGGTTTCATTTCTCTTTTTGTCAGAGTTACAGAATCCTTAGAGATCTTCAAAAGCTGAAATACAGAGATCGGAGGACTTGTTTAACTTTTTTTTTTAATATATATATGTATTTTATTGATTTTTTTACAGAGAGGAAGGGAGAGAGATAGAGAGTCAGAAACATCGATGAGAGAGAAACATCGATCAGCTGCCTCCTGCACATCTCCCACTGGGGATGTGCCCACAACCCAGGTACATGCCCTTGGCCGGAATCGAACCTGGGACCTTTCAGTCCGCAGGCCGACGCTCTATCCACTGAGCCAAACCGGTTTCGGCTCGGAGGACTTGTTTAAAGTTATATTGTAAAACCAGACCTAGGTTTTTTCCTGTTAATTTTCTTCCTGCAGTTTTTTTTTTTTTTGAAAAAGTAACTTTATTTTATAGGATGTTTATCCAACAATAAGCAGTTAATTTTTTAAAAATCATCTCTCGAGGATATTTTTTCCATTGATTTTTCAGAGAGAGTGGAAAGGAGGAGGGGGAGGGGAAGAAGGGGAGAGAGAGAGACATTGGTGTGTTACCTCAGGCTGGTGCCGAGAATCAAACCTGTGACCCCTCCCTGAGCATGCCGATGCTCCAACCACTGAGCCACGCCAGCTAAGGCTAAGCAGTTAATTTTTGAGAATATTCTGGTTTTCCTTCTCATAAATGCTGCAGGATTGTATTGAGCTGTAAAGTTTACAGAGTTCTTTCATGGCCAGTGTTGCTTTTTCTTTACAACACTTCTGTAAGATAAGCAAGCCAGGTAATCTTAATGATTTTTTGTTTTGCTCTTTTTTTTTTAAACTGATGAGAAAATGAGGCACAGATAGGGGAGGTGACTTGTTGAGAATCACATAGTGAGTCAAGGGGAGCGTTAGAATTAAAGAGCAAGAAAGTCCTTTTATTTTTAGGTTCTTGATTATCACTGGGAACAGTGTCACACCTTGCTAACACTGCATGTTATCATTCTCTACAATTTTTGCCAATCCAGTGAGAGATAAATGCCTCATTGTTTTAGTTTTTATCTCCCTAATTACTAGTGAAGTTAAAACATTTTTAATGTTTACTGGTCATTTATAGTTCTGTGAATTTTTTTGTATCATTTATTGCACATTTTCTGCTAGGTTCTTTGACTTTTGTCATTTTTGCTGGTGGGAGCAGAGGGAGTCATCCTCTTATTAAGTATATTAAGGTTATTCATCTTTTGATATATATGCTGCAAATATTTTTGATGTTTTATTTATAAAACTTGGTACTTCTCTAGAGTACCAAAGATAAAAGTTTTTTTTTTATTGGGGTAACTATTTAAAAAATAGCATACTATTGCTACCACTAATGCTACTGCTGGATATTTATGAGTTTTCCCAAGAACTTTCATATTCTTTCTGTCTTTTGTCCTTTGAAGAGCTTCATGAGAGGGCTTATGATTAAAAATAAGATGGATTTAACATGTACATCGTACCTACTTTTAAAAACTCCGTTGAAATGGAATAAAACTAATATTAACTCAAAGGCTAAGAGAGTAGGAGAAGGTGGAAAAGAGGCACAAATGATGAATGAATTAGTGGGTTAGAGAAACCGGAAAGCTAAGGCTACTGAGGGAATATGACCATAAACAAAGCCATTTTGTGGTACAGAACCCTAGAAAGCCCTAGATATTGGAGTTTTTTGGCATCTTGAATGTTAGAATGAGAGGTAGAGCTGAAAACAGGAATTCAGAGGTTATGTAAGTTCTTCATTTCAGCAGAACTTTGGAGGTCTGTTCTCTAAAGAAATAAAACCAGAGAGGCCCTAAACTTGAACACCAAATTTAGCTTTGAGTAAAAGAGGTGACATTCTGAACAGGGGATAAGTGAAGTCTCCATCCAGTTCTTAGCATCCAGACATAGGTAGGCTTATTCTCTCAGGTGGGAGGTAGAAGGATTCCTCTCTGAAAAACCGACTCAGACATTTGAGGGCCTCCCCAATAAAAAAAACTGGGTTGACATTCTCTCCTGTTATAGTGAAGCCTAGAAGTTAACATGCCCTGCTGCTTATACAATGTATCTGTGTGTACCTTATTCTTAAATGTGAAATACTAAGCGAAGATCATTTGATATTGAAGGAAAACCTCTAATATGAATAACAGAAATAAAAACAGATAAAATGAACTCCATTCCCCAAAAAGAGAGCAAGGGGAAGGGAGAGCACAAGAGAGACATGTAGAAAGCAAAAGGAAATTAGAAAAAGAAAAAAAACCTCAGATCAGAGAATATCTTGCCTAAATGAAACAATAATAGGACCTTTTAGCCCTAGCCGGTTTGGCTCAGCGGATAGAGTGTCGGCTTGCAGAATGAAGGGTCCCGAATTTGATTCTGGTCAAGGGCATATGCCTGGGTTGCGGGCTCGATCCCCATTAGGGGCGTGCAGGAGGCAGCCGATCTATGATTTTCTCTCATCATTGATGTTTCTATCTCTCTCTTTCCCTCTCCCTTCCTCTCTGAAATCAATAAAACTATATATTAAAGATAATAATAGGGCTCTTAAAAAATAGGAATCAGAGAACCAGAAAGAACTTCTGGACACTTAAAAATATGTCAGAAATAAAGAAAGCATAAAAACAAAGTAGAAAATAGGAGAAGAAAGAAATAAGTTAAAGGATTTATTTATCAGCTTCAGATTTATTTAAATTTAAGAGAGTTGATTTAATTATTTTTAAATATTTTTTTAAGTTTATTTCCGAGAGGGAGAGAGATATAGAAACATCAATAATGAGAATCATTGATCAGCTGCCTCCTGCACACCCCACACTGGGGATCGAGTCCGCAACCTGGGCATGTGCCCTGACCGGGAATCAAACTGTGACCTCCTGGTTCATAGGTTGATGCTCAACCTCTGAGCCATGCTGGCTGGGCTGATTTAATAATTTTTCTTTTCTTCAATTCCTCTAGTTTTTCTCTTTTAGATCTCTGGATCTCCCAGTAATTAGATATTGGATTATAGAGTGAAGGAAGTCATCAAAGAAATAATATAATTTCCTAGAATTTAAGTACATGTATGTTTAGATTGAAAACCTCATCAAGTGCTCAATACAATGATTAAAAAAAAAAATCACGAAATTTCAGAACACTGGGTAGAATGAGAATATCATAAAAGCTTCCAGAGAGAATTAACAGATCACATACAAAGACATTGGACTTCTCAAAAGCAGTATTGGAAGCTAGAAGAAAGTAGAGGAATTGCCTTATATTCTGGAAAGAAATGATTTCCAGTTTAGGATTCTAGACCCCGTCAAAACTAACAATCAAATGTGAATGTGGTGGTGGTGGGGGGGGGAGACCTCTCAAAATATTCCCCATGTATGCTATTTTAGGAAACTTGGTAGTGTGATGTATCATAATGAGATGGAAAAGAAAGAGGAAGGTAGGAATCCAGGAAATGTGGGTATGCAATATAGAAGAGACAAGAGAAATCCCAGAATGATGGTTAAAGTGTATTCCAGGACCAGGGCTATGCAGGAGGTTTAGAGACTAGAGAGGGTTACCAGAGTAGAACAAGAGGTTGGAGGTCTCCAAGAGAGATGTTTTACAGAAAAAATGAAACCAATTATTATCTGACATATATGACCATGTTAAAAGGAGCCTTGCCCTAGCCAGTTTGTATCAGTGGATAGAGCATCGGCCTGCAGACCAAAGGGTCCTGGGTTCAGTTCCAGTCAAGGGCACGTACCTTGGTTGCAGGCTCCTCCCTGGCCCGGGCCCTGGTCGGGCTTGTGCAGGAGTCAACCAATCGATGTGTTTCTCTCACAGCAATCTTTCTCTCTGTTTTCCCCCTTCTCTTCCATGCTCCCAAAAGTCAATGGAAAAATATTCTCAGGTGAGGATTAGCAAAACAAAACAAAACAAAAAAAGTAGCCTTAATGTTATTTTGGAGAATTTGAAGATGAATTGGGGGAAAGGACATTAAAACCAGGAAAATTAAAAATGAGGCAACTGTTCTAGGGAAAACTAGAATTCTAGTTTAAGAAAGGCAATGCAGTCATACTACGTGGCTTAGATGTGAAAATTATAATGTAAACTGAATATTAATTTTTAAAAACATTTTATTTTGAAATAATTATAGTTTTTAGGATGTTGCAAAGATAGTACAGGGAGGTTCTTTATCTCGTTTTCTCCAATGGTTAGATCTTGTAACTATGGTTAGATCTTGTAACTATAGTACAGTATCCAAACCAGGAAAATGACATTGGTACAATGTGTTATTTTATCACATGTATAGGTTTGTGTAAACACCACTGTAGTCAAAATACAGAATATTCGATTTTTTCCCCACATGCTATCCCTTTATGGTCATAGCACTTTCCCCATCCCTAACTCCTGATGACAACTAATTTGTTTTCCATTTGTATAATTTTGTCATTTCAAGATAACTATATAAGTAGAATCATGCAGTGTGTGACCTTTTTTTTCATTCAGGATAATGCCCTTTAGCTCTATCCAAATGGTTGTGTGCATTATTTAGTAAAAGGAAAGTGTGTGTACATGTGTATGGGTGGTTGTGGGGGTGATGATCATGGTATAAAAGAACAAATTCTCTTAACAAAAAGATGATAAATAGTAACTAAAATGGACAAAAAGCCAGTGTAAGCCTTTTTAAAAAAGAGAGAGATAAATACTAAGAGAAAGATCTAAAAGTTCAAAGGATTGCTTTTGGGAAGCAGATATCAGGCATCAGGTAGGGGACTGCTGCTTTTTTGTTATAAGCCTTATAGTACTTACTGTATACACATGAAGGAAAAGGTTATCCTATATAATAAAAGCCTAATATGCAAATTGTCCCCTCGACTGGGAGTTCAACTGCTCGCTATGATGTGCACTGATCACTGGGGGCCAGGGGGGCGGGTGGGGGTGGCATGGAACATGGCGGGTGTCGCTCTTCTTGTTGAGCTGGGCTGTAACTGCAGGGACTGCAGAGGCTGGTAGGGCTCCTGTGGGTTCTTGCAGGAGCTGGTCTACAAGGCCAGCCTGGAGAGAGCACACTGCCCGCCCAGCTTCTGTGTGATGCTGCTGGGTGGCCCAGAGGCCCACACTGTGCCCTGGCTCCTGGCCGCGCTCACCACATCTCCATGTGGGGACTTGGGTTCTGTGACTCAGGTGGAGGGGGGCATGCAGGGGCCCGGGGACCCAGGTGCTGCCCAGGGCCCAGAGGTCAGCTATGACCTGCCCTTCCACACCAGACACTGGTGCATTGATCACCAGCCAGGTCTAGGGTCTGCACCCATGCAAGAATTTTGTGCACCGGGCCTCTAGTTACCATATATGGAAATAATGCCCAGAGAGTTAGGGGCCTAAAGTTTTAGGATGAATAGCTAGAGGAGCTGACATTTCAACTCTGGCTCTCTGATTCTCACCAATGCCCTTTCTGCCCCAACCTGCCTCGGAGTGTTTGCTGGTGATGTTCCTGTGAGTGAAAGCCAGTGCTCCCGACAGAGCCCTCTTCGTATTTTTTATATTGGTTGTTACAGCCTCTGCATCTGGGACACCGAAAAGTGCCTAGCATAGCAAACAAGAGTCCTAATGACCCAGGCTGATGCTGGGGTACTAAAGTACCATAAAACTGTTTTCTGAAATGCCAGTTTGGCAGCCATGTCCATTTTCTTTTCTTTTGATGGATTAAGGGTAGATCTTTTATAGGAATTGCATGGACCCATGTTTTTTTTCAGTTTAAAAATCAATTGTTAGCCCCTGACAAAATATCCTGGGTCATAAGAGAGGGAATTCACAACCTAGGTTTGGGAGTTGAAGAACTTGAATGCAAGCTATTGGTTTATTACCTTTTTTTTCTCTCTCTTTCCTTTAGTAACATAGGATTGCTTCCTTTCTCAGCTGCAATTTCAGCTTCCTTGAGAATTCCCTTTTTGACATCTTTGTTGAACTTTAGTGTTACCAAATTTCCTGTGCCACAGATAGTCCTTTGGGTCACTTCTGCAAATGATTTATCTTTCATCCATCATGCATGAGAATTTTATTTTCAGTAAGGAATGCCATTGTCTAGTGCTGGATAATCTTTCTTTGGCCTAAAGTGCCAACTATAAGATTCAAACCCAGAGTGAAGGCCTCAGGATGAGTCAATGGTCTAGTGGTTTACTTCAAATACTAGGTTATCCCCTTCCCCACTGTTACTAGTATTAACATTGTAGCAGTCTTGTCCACAGGCATTAGCTGCAAGCTCCCTTGATTTTCTTTTCTTCCTGGTGAGGCTGCTGTGGGGTTATTTTATCCAGTTGAAGACTAATTTCCTACTTCTAAAGATGAAAACAAGAGTTCTGTTATTCAGTAGAGAAAATGTCATGACTAAATATGAGCAAAAAGAAGAACAGAGCTTTATTTTTGTCTCCTGCCAACCCTGGGCTCAGTTGGAAGGAAAAGGTGGGAGGGGCCCTTAGCCTGGTCAAGTGCTCATGACCAGAAGGTGCTCTCTTGTTCCTGAGGACCAGTTCCTTGCAGCGGTTCTCAACCTGTGGGTCGCGACCCCTTTGGGGGTCGAACGACCCTTTTACAGGGGTCGCCTAAGACCATCGGAAAACACATATATAATTACATATTGTTTTTGTGATTAATCACTATGCTTTAATTATGTTCAATTTGTAACAATGAAAATACATCCTGCATATCAGATATTTACATTATGATTCATAACAGTAGCAAAATTACAGTTATGAAGTAGCAACGAAAATAATTTTATGGTTGGGGGTCACCACAACATGAGGAACTGTATTAAAGGGTCGAGACATTAGGAAGGTTGAGAACCACTGCTTTAGAGGGTTCCACAGGTGTTGCAACAGCAGTACAGACAAGAAAATAGGGTGCCTGTTATTCAGATTGACCTGGAGAGGAGGCCAAAGGACTCCTTTTATGGTTCTGAGAGTGCAATCAACATTCATAGAATAGGTTACACAAGCAGAAAAAGCCACCAGTCCATTCAAATTGTAAGACTAAAGTCAATCTTACTATTAAAGTAATAGCACGTATGTTTCTTGAAACTACTGTACCATAATAAAATTTTATCAGCTCATCTATAACTTGGAACTTACTAGTTTCAACCAATGTAAGAGATATTCTTCTAGACCAAAGAAGCTTGTTATAAGTAGTTATAATGTTTTTTTCAGCTGATTATTTCATTTGTCTTTGGGTGCAGGGACAGATATTTGACAGTAGTGTGAAATACTGTATAAAATCTCTCTCTCTCTTTTTTTTTAATCATGAGCTTGACGTCTGATAAGAGGACAAAGCCTTTGGGCAGGGTATGTAAGGAGTCCCTTTACTGCTCTGGAGTCTATAAAGGGGCTGCTTCTTGTTAGATTGAGCATCTCTTGGTGACAGGCTTGATCATTCTCCCTATTTAAGGGTATGGTTTCAATGAAACATTTTGAGATGACTGCTAAAGAAACTAGTTCAAATCAGGTATAATTTATGAAATGCACCATTAATTAGGCAATGAGAAAGTCAGTTCTGTCTTTCTGTCCTGGAATTTTAAAGAGGTTAAGTACAGGAAGGCCTTCATATGTTCCTTTATCTTGGAAATATTTCCATTTTTTAATGATGTGCTTGCTATGTGACTACATTTAGTTATACAGTATTCAGTATCAGCATTATTGCTTGAGTTCTTTTGTTTTATATCTGAAGCTATATAAGTCTGGTTTTAAAATAATATTTAAATTATAAGTTTAAGAGGTGAATCTACTGATACACTACACTCACTGATCTATGATTAAACCACTCATAGATCAAAGTCTATGCTGCAGTTTTTGTGCCATTCTCCACTTTATTCACCTTGTTCCGGCCATATTCATTGTCTCTCAGTTCCTCTGAGAGCAAATCAAGTTCTTTTCTGCTTCAGTGCCTTGCCCATGCTATTCCTTTTGCTAAAATATTTCCCTGCTCCTCCCTCCAGCAAGGTTAACTACTCCTCCCTTATGGCTTGTTTAAATGTCATCACCTTGGAACTGTTCTGTCTTATTTTGACATTCTTGAGCAGATCTCTACATTTGCTTCTTTATGAGCATCTCTTAACACTTTGTAATTATAGGATGTATTAGTCTGTCTCACCTGCCCTTCATCTCTCCTCCTCTAGAGCAGCAGTCGTTAACCGGTGGTCTTTGGACCACTGGTGGTCCGTGAGGTCTGAAAGGTTGGCGACCGCTGCTCTAGAGTATAAACTCTGAGGACAGGGCCAGTGGCTGAGTGGTTCATTATGGCATTCTCAGTGCCTAACACAAATGTCTAGAGCCTAACATTTAGTAGGAATTAATAATAAATATTTGTTGAAAGCTTGAAAGAACGAAGGATCCTTCTCTTTAGGGACTATCTCAGAGAACCAGGCAAAAGATGAATGGCCCATTTTGGTTTAGCTTTGGAAGTTACACAGCATAACCTTTCAGGTGATCTGGGTTCTAGACTAGCTGCATGAAGGGTGAGGGTGCAGAGATTGGGATGGGATGGGAAGAGATTGTTTACTCCTTCCTTCCTGCCTTCCTGCCTTCCTCCTCACATGAGGATATTTTTCCATTGATTTTTAGACAGTGGAAGGGAGGGGGAGAGACACAGTGAGAGAAACACATCCAATGTGTCCGCACATTCATCAACTGAGGTTACACGCCTTTGGCTGGAATCGAACCTGGGGCCCTTCAGTCCACAAGCCTGAGCTGGGCTTTATCTACTGAGCCAAACCTGCTAGGGCCTTATTTGTTTTAAAAATAAAATGCTGACTCACTGACTGACCTTGAAGGTGCCTTACACCAAGCATATAAAGGAGTTATGCAGCCCGCCAGTCGCGAGTTTGACATGCTTGCCTTACACTCTAAATTTTCTGTGGTCACATGCTCTTGCCTCTTCTAAGTACCCAGAGCAATCTGTATTTTTAAATTGATTTTAGACAGGGAAGGAAGGTGGCAGGGAGGGAGGGAGAGAGGAACATTGATGTGAGAGAGATATATCAATCGGTTGTTTCCTATATGCACCCCAACCAGGGATCAAACCCAAAACCTAGGTATGTCCCCTGACAAGGAAATAAACTTGCAACCTTTTTGGTGTACAGGATGATGCTCCAACCAACTGAGCCACACAACTGGGCTTAATGTGGGCTTTTAAAAGAAAGTTTCCTGAAATTGGGAGTCTTGAGCTGGGCCTGAAAGATGGTTAGGATTTGAATTTATAGGGATGACACAAGGTTTGTGGGAAAATGTGAGCACACCCTTCTCTTCCTCTTTAAACAAGGTAGAAAAGCCAAGCACCTGTTCAATTTGTCTAGAGCATTGTTGAGGAGAAGTGGAGTGTTGGAGAGTCGAGGTTGGGGATAGGTTTAAAAAGCCTAGAATTCTAGATTTGAGGGTTTAACCCCTAGAGTGCCGGGGAGCGCGATCTCGCTCCTCCTGTCTTTCGCCAAAAGTGCCGGGAGCACTATCGCGCTCCTCCTGCAGTGTCACTATTAGATGCTAGTAGTTCACTCTTTATTGACAGATGGCACCTAAGTGCAGATTACTTATTACTTATTACTTACTTATGATGCTGAATGTTTGTAGTTCTAAAATTGACCACTGGCATTT